>NC_039364.1:223688356-224042746 GCF_003573695.1 Papaver somniferum | reverse complement strand
GTGGGTGACTAGTTGTTAGAGATTGATGATTTAGATGGGTACATAATTTACCAATGAAATGATGGAAATTCCACCATTGAAATTAACTATAGGGAGAGAGTGGTGGTGAAAACAGTGGCTAATAGCAGCAATCCTCCTTCCTATGTTATTGGTGAAAAATGGTTCAATACAAATCTTAAGAATTAGAGAACCCTTTTTCCCAATCCAATAGAAATAACCCCTCAACTAAACATGAAGTTCACTGCTCCTGTTGAGGTAGATGGAAAATTGGCGGTAGTTTCACATTCAGAGAACTTCTGTGCAAGTATGAAGTGTTGTGAATATCTAGTCGTGGGTTTCTTTGCTGGGGAATTTTATCATTGTAGGATAAGAATTCGCAACAGTGATATCTTAGCGAAATTATCAACAATACAACACAACAGCGTCGCAGAACAATTTCAGAAATGATATAATAAACGACGTCAGCTAAAATCATGAGAAAGATGTGATGGTCCTGCGAAAATTAGAGAGTTTGTGAGATACACATTTGTAAGGTTGCGAGAATGTCGCAAGCCATATTTGAAAATAAAGGACAGATTAGCTGTCATCCACTATGTACTTCCCCATAAATAGTCGTTCAGTTGTAAAGGAAAGAGAGAGATCTTTTTGAGTAAGAAACAAGTAAATAGGAGAGAGAAAGTCTAGAGCAGAGGTCATTCTTGATTCTTTATCTTTTCTTGTAAGAACATTCAAAGATTGATCAATAAAATTAAGAGTGTAAACCTAAAAATGAGTTGAGTAATAATGAAATCATATGAGGGGTGTAGTGTAGGATTTCCTGCAACTACATAATGGCGCTAGAAACAGGGACTTCGAGATCGAAAGTTGAAGATTGTTGTTGAGAATGTTCAAATCAAGAAAGTGATTAAATAAATCAGTGAACCAGTTAAAAGAAAGATGATTAGAATTAATGAAGATGACAAAAGATTGGAGTGTAATATGATAACAAAAACGATGGTTAATGAATTCCATGAAAACATCAAAGGAAGAATATATAAACGAAATTTTGAAGGAAGGTTATGGCGGTAGAAAAGACATCACCCTTGAAAGATTGGTAAAAGCAAAAAATTACATTCATGGCGGCAGAAATACCAAAAGAAAATTTGAACCACACATCTCCGTTGGTTATTACAGTGCCTATTGCGCGAAAAGAGAAGGAGACAACAACAAAATCCATGGGAGAATGAATATTGAACAGAACTTTAATCGATACAGGAAGTTCAGTGGATATAATATTTTATCATGCATTCCGGGGAATGGGATTTAAAGATGAAAAAATGTCCAGTTCAACATATTTTGTTCACGGCTTCGGAAAATCCACAACAAAACCTAAAGGAGAAATAGTGGTACGAATTCCACTTGGAGAGATCGAAACACACGTAACACTATGCGTGGTGGATATGGAATCGCCATATAATATGTTATTAGGAAGACCATGGATACATGCGATAAAAGCTGTAGTATCAACGTTGCATCAATGTATTAAATTCCCCAAACCAAATGGAATAGGTGAAATCAGAGGAGATGTTGACAATGCAAAATTATGTCATCAAATTGAAGTAAAGCATTATGAAGGAGAAGCAAAAAAGAAACAATTTCGCAGAAAGTTGGCAAAGGAAGCAAAGAAAGAAGAAGAATTTAGAGTATATATGATAAGGGCAAAAGAAGGCAAAGGAATACCCAGCGAAATTTCGGAGGAAGGAGAATGACCTGTGAAAACAATAAAAGAACCAACACCGATGGGAGAACCTAAACCCAGTTACACTTCCGCAGAACCAACAAAAGAAGTAAACGTTGGGACTATAGAAGAACCTCTAATATTGAGAATTGGAACCAAGATGGATGTAGAAGAAGAAGAAAGAACTGTTAACCTTTTGCGAGAATATAAAGACGTTTTCGCAGGGAGCATGGATGGGATACCGGGAATAGATCCATCAATTGCATGCCACAAGTTGGAGATTAACAAAAATGTGAGACCATTTAAAAAGAGAATAAGAAAAATTGCAACAACTTACCATTCCCAAATAGAAGAAGAACTACAGAAAATGCTTGATGTGGGAATCATAAGAGAAGCTAAATACCCAGAATGGATAGCGAATATGGTCATTGTCCCAAAGAAAAGCAAAGGAATCAGGATTTGCATAGATTTCACTGATTTAAACAAAGCTTGCCCCAAAGATAGTTTTCCGTTACCAGATATTCCTCAAATGGTGGAATCCGCAGCGGGAAACGATAGAGTGTCGTCTTTAGATGGGTACAAAGGGTATAACCAAATCCCTCTCGCTGAAGAAGATCAAGAACATACTGCTTTCTTCTCCCCTAGAGGTTTATATTGTTACACGAAAATGCCATTTGGTTTGCGAAATGCGGGAGGGACATACCAAAGAATGGTAGAGAAGGTGTTCGCAAAATGGATACACAAAACATTAGAAGTATACGTGGATGACATGTTAGTAAAGAGTAAAGAAGCTAAAGACCATGTACAAGACCTGAGGGAGATTTTTGAACAAATGCGGCAGTATAACATTAAATTGAATCCTGAGAAGTGTACTATTGGAGTTGCATCGGAAAAGAATTTAGGCTACATTGTATCAAAGGAAGGAATACAGGTTGATCCAGAAAAAGTGCAAGCAGTTCATGACATGCCAACACCAGCAACAATAAAAGATGTACAGAAGTTGAATGGGCTTCTAGCTTCGCTGGGGAGATTCATTTCGCGATCATCAGACAAATGCAAATATTTTTTCGATATACTCAAGAAGGGTGCGAAATTTAAATGGACTGATGAATGTGAAAAAGCTTTTCAAGGGATCAAAGAACATCTTATGAATACAACTATTTTACAAAAAGCAGAATCAGGAGAAGAATTATTGATCTATCTTGCGACGACGTCGCATGCATTAAGTGTGTGTGTTATTGCGATAGACGCAGGAGTGGAGAAACCCATTTATTACATTAGCAAAACTTTTAATACTGCCGAGAAGAATTACTCAAAGATTGAGAAGTTAATCTTAGCATTAGTTTATGCATCTTTAAGCTCCGCATATATTTTCAAGCGCACAAGATAAAGGTATTAACAAAAGTACCAATTGAATCAGTGATGAAGAATTCTAAAAGATCAGGAAGAGTGGAGAGATGGAATGCACAAGTAGGCCACTTTGATATTAAATATGAAATTTTGTCTTCACCAAATCACAAGTTGTTGCAGATTTCTTGGCAGAATTTCCTTTAGAAGAAGATGAAGCAGTAGAAGAAATGATGGATATAGAAGAAGAACACGGAGATCCAAAAGATTTATTAACAGAACCAAATAGATGGGAGATATTGGTAGATGGATCATCAAATGGAGAAGGAAATGGAGTTGGAATTGTTTTAATTTCGCCAGAAGGAATAAAGATGGCTTTTTCATTCAGATTGGAATTCGCATCCACTAATAATGAAACGGAATATGAAGCTGTGATACATGCCTTAAAATTCGCAATAGAAATGAAACTAGAAAATGCCAGGATCACTAGTGATTCGCAGCTAGTTATTCGCCAAATAAAGGGAGAGTATACTACAAATGAACCATCCTTGAAGAAATACAAGAAGCTCGTTGAAGAATTGTCAGCGAAAATCCCAAAAATAAAATGGAGGCACATTTCAAGAAAGGATAACAGACTCGCAGACGCTTTTGCTTTCATCTCAAGCATGATGACAGATCCAACTGCGAGATGCATAAAAATACAAACACTTCTGTCACCATCAATCAATAAAGAAGAAGAAGAAGTGGACTGTGATGATAATAGACAATGAAGAAGAAGAACAAACGAACAATATCGCAGACTGGAGAATGGAACTTCATGCATATTTGGCGAAAGGAGAAACACCAAGAAATAGATTGGAAACACACAAGTTAAAAAGCCGTGCAACGAATTATGAATTAAGAGATGGGTTGCTATACCGAAAATCCTTTAATGGACCATCACTCAGATGTTTGACACGAGAGGAAGGAGAAAAAGTGCTAAAAATGTTACATAGTGGGGATGCTGGCAATCATAGGGGGAAGATCTTTGGCACATAGAGCAAAAATGCAAGGCTATTACTGGCCATACATGCACGAAGATGCAAAACAAATATCAAGACGTTGCGAAGATTGTCAGCGGCATGGAAAGAAAATACATGCACCTGGAGCACCACTATCATCTTCAACCAGTGTGTGGCCTTTTGGAAAGTGGGGCTTAGATATTGTGGGACCATTTTTACCAGGTTCTGGACAAAGAAGATATTTAATAGTCGCAACAGATTATTTCACAAAATGGACAGAAGTGAAGGCAGTACAGCATATTCGCGACAAAGATATCTTTACATTCATATTCGAAAATATCATTTGCAGATTCGGAATTCCTGCGCAGTTGGTATCTGATAATGGGAAACAGTTTGAAGGAAATATAGAAATGCTTAATGCATTCAAGATAAAATGTGGAAAGTCTACTCCTTTGTATCCACAAGCTAATGGGCAGGTAGAAGCAACAAACAAAACAATTGCAGATATATTAAAGAAGAAATTGGAAGGACATCACAGAGCATGGTGCGAACAAGTACATAATGCAGTATGGGCTTATAATACAACTAGAAGAGAAGCTACTGGAATGTCACTTTTTGTTTAACATACGGAGTTGAAGCGGTGTTACCAACAGAAGTTGTTATTCCAACAAAAAGAGAAGCTTGGGAGAAAAATCTTAGTGCGGGTTTGATCTTAAATAAACTTGATGAATTAGAAGAAAGAAGAGAAAAAGATTTACAACATATGGAGAATTATCAGCGAAGATTAGCCCGAGAATATAATAAACGTGTCAAAGTACGCGAATTCCAACCAGGAGATTTAGTTCTGCGAGAGACACCAATATATCAGCGAGAAAATGGTGGAAAATTAGCGAAAAAATGGGATGGACCTTACATCATTAAGGAGATAGTTGGAACAGGAGCTTATAGATTAATGGATCCAGAAGGAGAGATGTTGGTCATAGACTTGACAGACCATGGAACAGGTTGTACTTAAAAAGATATTATCCGTAAGAAGCTTTGAGAAGTTATGGATTCTGAAAGAATAATTGCAAGATTATTCATATCAAAACAAGATCATGATGTGCGAAATTTTCGCAGAGATAATCACAGAACAATGACATAAAAGAAAGGGGCGAACCTTTATGGCGTACACCCTAGTTCGCGAATAAAATTTCGCAAGAGGCAAATGTAAGACCTAAAGTACGTCATATTAGGGGGTACCTGTTGCATGGCTCAGGGAAAGGCTACACCGCCACCGGAACCTGAGTCATGGAGATTTGGGGTCAATAAAGCCCATCCGGGAGAGGCACCTTGGATTCTCAGCTTAAGCATATGACTTGGGTTGGGCGACTAAGGTAATAAGGACTCTCCCAAGGAGTGCAGATCTGATCAAGGCGCCGAGGTACACGGTTGAGTCAAGAGTGCCAGGGACGTTTGAAGCGTACCTTGCCATTCTTGACAAGTCTTGGCTTATACTGCACTCGGCCCGAAGAAAACCCCACTTAGGGTGCAGTCTCGTAACCATAAGCCCTATAGGTAAAAGGGATAAGAGGCTGCGAAAAAACTGGTTGTTGTTAAGACTGGATGGGAGGAGCTAACCTTGTATGGTAGAAGTACGCCTCCTTGAAGGGGCAACCAGGGGGAGATAAGGGCGGCACCCTCCATTAGGGAGCTGATAAGTGTCTTAAGACGCAAATGTCATGAGGCTTTTATTCGCAAGTATTAAGGCTTGTCATATTTGTGCAACAATCCTGAAGAGGCAATAATACAAAAGAAAAAGATAAGACGAGATCAATGGGTTTTCGCATGAAAGTGCGAAGACGTCCTGCGATTTCGTCGCAAGACGGCAATGTCATGGGGCTTTATTTTCGCAAGAATATTTAGGCCTGTCATATTGTCGCAACATTCCTGAAGAGGCCATAATACAAAAAAAAAGTTAAGGCAAGATCAATGGGTTTTTGCATGAAAGTGCAAGGACGTCCTGCGATTTTGTCGCAATGACAAGAGGTGGCATAATAAGACCTTTAATTAGGAAGGCAAAATAAGACACATGATAAAAAAAATATTTATAAGTATTCGTAACAGATTATTTTTGCAAGAAAGATAATGAGAGGCAAGTATGGGAATCAATAAACAAGAAGCATTATCTTTCTCATCAGCAAAATACTAAAAGGAAAAATTGATTCCAAAGTTGGTTGAAGAATATTATTCGCAAAAGTGATAAAAGTAAGACAATTCAAGAAGATAATTCGCCAATGTTCTCAATATCGCAAGCCTCTCCTTCATTTCGGTTCTGATCTTCGCCTTGACTAGCACCTTGATTATCGCCAGCAATTACTTCTTCAGGAGAGATTTCTTTCTCATTTTGATTAACACCAGCAGATGCTTCCTTAGAAGGAATTTCTTCTTCACCTTCCAAGAGATCATCCTCTGCCCCACTTTCATAATCATAATCACTATCAGCAGGACGAGGAACTTCATCATCATCTACTTCCAAAGGTTCAATTGATGTAGGAGGAAGAGATTTGGACAATAAAATATCATTTACAAGGCTTCAGCCCGGAGATGAACTTGACGAAGAAGTGCCTCTGATGATTCCTATCTTGAATATCCTTAAAATAAGCAAGATAATCAAGTCTTCTTTCTGCTCGGTCGCGAGAACCAGTAAGGGCAGAGACGAGCAATGCATTTTCTTTGCGAATTTTGGCATATTTAGCCTCCAAAACAGAAATGGAGGAATGAAGATTCTTCTCAGACTCTGCGAAAGGTAGAATACAAAATTTCAATAAGATGAAGAACTCAGAAAATATGACAAAGAAAAGATAGTTAAGGCAGTCAAAATATTATGACTACCTTCCTTTTGCGAAATAAGGTGTTGAATCAAGGACAGACAACTATTCTCCCAACGGTCCATTGCGTCATCAAATTTATCTCCAACTAAACCTTTAAGTCGAGACTGAAGGTTTTTCTCTTTAGAAATAAGAAAGGCATTTTTCTTCGCAAGAGAAGAATAAGATTCTTCTAATTTGGAATATTGTTCTTTAAGTTGATTCGCCTTTACACTTAAAGCTATTCTACCTTGAATAGTGTATCTCTTTCAGCGATAGATGACTCTGTTACTTCTTTAAGTTCATTTCTCAAAGAGCGAAGAGATTGCTCTTGGTCATCACATACTTTCTGAAGAATGCTAAGTTGTTGCGAAGATATCGCTATCTTGTTTAAACAAGTTCGCTTCTCTTGAGATAAGGTTTTATTCTCATCTGATAAAGTTTCCATCCCTAAATTAGCTTTAGTTAAAGAATAAGAAAGGCGAGATACTTCATTACTTAATAAATCTTGTCTCTGAACTAATTGGGTATTTTCATTGGTAAGATTATTTATATGATCAAGAGAATATGAATAGAGGTTATCTAATTGGTTATATTGATCCATCAAAATTTCTTTATCAACACGGGCTTCTTCAACAACAGATTCAAATTGATATCTCTCCATTATTCGTTTCTGATTTAAGGCTTAACATGCGAAAGAGGGATTTCAAGGATAATTAAATATGGGAAGGATAAAACCATTAAAAAGGAAAATTGAAGACATGGGTAAGAAAATCATACCTCTCAATTCATCATTCTTCTTGCGAAGATTGTCACGATCCAACAAAACATTCTGAAGCTTTTGATTTTCGAGACGAAGAGCATTACACTCTTTTTCCAAAGATGACTGCGAAGCAGCTCTGTCAGAACCTAAATGCTTACACAGAATTTCACAAACATTAGACTTGATAGGATCAATAGAAGACTTCTTGCCATCATCCAGGATTTCAGATAAAACTTTGAAAGCAATATCTATTCCTTCCACGGTTTCTTTTGAAAGGGGAAGAGAAGAAGTTTCATTCATAAAAGGATCAACAAGGGGGGTTTCAATCATTGAGAGGTCAGTTGAAGAAATGAAGTATGAGGCAGTTTTTTCGCGAATGGGAGATAAAGGTTTATCTTGCGAAGATGTCGCAGGAGATTTAGAAGAGATGAGTAAGTGGAATGTAACGGAAGTTGGAATAGTTTTAAGGTGGCGAGATTTCTTGAGAGGTTTATTGACATCCTTATCACCCTGCAAATTACAATCCAGATAAGAAACAGAGGAAACAATATTGTTATTAGAAAAGGATAGTGTTTCTTACTACCTTCTCATTCACAGACTTTCTTTTATGCGCAACAACCTTATGCTGCGATTTAGGAATATTAGGGTTCTGAACTGTAAATTTAGTATTGGAGGCGCTTTTGCTGAAATAACAAGAGTATGGGAATCACATAAACAACATCAAATAAGGCAATAAACAAGATCAATTTCAGCAAAACCCATAAAGAAGAAAAAAGAAAACTAACCTTGATGAATCCATGGAAAACAGTAGCAGGAAGATTATTTCGAAGAAAATTACGAACGATGAAGATCTGTAAAAGAAATAGTATGAAGATGAAGAAGAACTTAAAAAGATTGAAGAAGAAAGAAGAAAAATTGCAATAACGGATTTGAAGAAGAACGATGAATTTGCAGAGAAAATAAAAAGAAAGAAAAAGAGAGTGAGAAAGAATATATATAGAGGGAATTTTTCCTCGAGAAGATAAACACGATTAATACGGAAAAACATAAATGGTTAAAAAACAGCGGTTACAAAAGACGTGTCAAGAAACAGATGGAAGAAAGAGTACGTGTGATAAATGCAGAATATGAAGAAATGAACAGCTGCGGCATTTCTCACATCATTCTCTACTTCGCAGAAAATATATGAGAAGAGGCAAGATGTAGGATCAGAATCTCGCAACAGTGATATCTTAGCGAAATTATCGACAACACAACAGCGTCGCAGAACAATTTCAGAAATGATATAATAAACGACGTCAGCTAAAATCATGAGAAAGATGTGATGGTCCTGCGAAAATTAGAGGGTTTGCGAGATTAACATTTGTAAGGTTGCGGGAATGTCGCAAGTCATATTCGAAAATAAAGGACAGATTAGCTGTCATCCACTATGTACTTCCCTATAAATAGTCGTTCAGTTGTAAAGGAAAGAGAGAGATCTTTTGAGTAAGATACAAGTAAATAGGAGAGAGAAAGTCTAGAGAAGAGGTCATTCTTGATCCCTTATCTTTTCTTGTAAGAACATTCAAAGATTGATCAATAAAATTAAGAGTGTAAACCTAAAAATGAGTTGAGTAATAATGAAATCATATGAGGGGTGTAGTGTAGGATTTCCTGCAACTACAATCATTCTGTCAAAGTGGTTGTGAGCAAGATGTGGAAACCGAAACAAGAGGTGAGTGCGAAACTTCATGTTGATTGTGCCATTAGTTTCAAATTTTCAGATGAAGATTTGGCAAGTACCATACAAATTCTATATGGATAAAACCTAATACAAACACAAGTAGACCAACTTAATGATCCTTGACAATATGTATATAGAATTTATATCTCTATCTCTCCTCAATCAGAAAGTATAGACTATGGAGTCTGTGAACCTGATTGTTAAGAAGAGTATTTAGACGATCTCAAAAATCAATATCCATGATCAATCTAGTCGTAGCCAAGTAATAAACTTGTTGTTATACCTTTCAAGATATGAATTCTACAAGAAACAAGTTTCGCAATCGATTACAATTATACATACGTATCTACTAAGATTGAATACGTACTATTGTGTAAATCCAATTATAAAGATGAACAATATAGTGCAGAAAGGGAAAAACACCAGACACCTGAAGTTTTTTTAAAGAGGAAACTGCAATAGCAGAAAAACCCCGGGACCTCGTCCAGATTTGAACAACAAATCGTATTAAAACGCTACACACACTAGCCTAATATCAGACTTCGGACTGAAATGTAGTTGAGACCGAATCTACCCTCCAAGCGATTCAGTTACCGTTGCGCTTCTTACATCTCTTAAACCTCGCAAAGCTTTACACAATTGATTCCCCTAGTTGGCGTCCTTTACAGCCTAAGAGTTGGTTCAACCTAAGTGAAGACTTTTTATTAGAGCATTGCTCGGTCGAACTCGCATGCGTTGATATCTCAATCATGTTTGTCAATGTTAGTGATCAAAACTATAAGTCTTGATTTCTAATCTACTGTAGCTAAGTCTCGGACTAGGATAGAAAGTGTATTTGAGCTCAAGGACTTCATGGCGATTCATCATACAAGAAGAAGAATTACTCAAGGAACCGGTGGAACTTCTCGACAAAAAGGTATGTGAAGACTTGAACTTCTCTATCACTCAAAAGTCTATCTATTCTATCTCATACTTCTTGAGACAAAAAGTCGTATGCTATATATAGACTTTGATTATACACAGTTGGTATTTAGAGCCGAGTATACCTCGCCTATCTATATCTCAAAATATGCGTTGGTAAGATTTTCGCTTCGACCAAGTTTATCTTTACCTAGTGACGAAAGTCATGATATGTTTCAATCACTTTGAAAATTGCCTTGATGAAGAATGTTTCAATGATTGGAATGAGAGTTTAGATTACATAACCAATATGGACATAAGCATTGTTGTGGAAACACATTTATGTATAAGTCTTATTCCTTGAACCAGAGTTTGCGAACTTTGTTGATCAAGAGAACCGGAAGAATGGCGTGAGCCAAGTCTGCGAACTGACGAAGTTCTCAAACCCGAGAATTCCTGCTGGAGTTGACAAACTAATGCGTGAAGCTAAGTCCGCGAACTCAGCCCGCGAACCCAGTCCGTAAACCGGCGAAGTTCTCATCCCGATAATTTCTGCTGGAGTCTGTAAACTCTGCCCGGTAACTTAAGTCCGCGAACCAAGGCTGCGAACTTAAGAAAGTTATATATCTGAAGATGATTTCTGAACTTAAACTTAAAAAGACTAAGGAATGCAGTTTGCAAACCGTGGCTATAAAATTTCATGAACGGATTCAAGTGAATCAAATCATATTTGGTTCAATTGTGTCTTGTGTAGTTACATAAGATTTACTCTAACTAGTTCATTTGAGTCATGTGAACTAGTTATGGTGAAGAAGAACATGGTTGATATGAAATGCTCATATGGCTAATTTTTGGTTAACTATTGTTGAACCAACAAGTGCATACGTTTGGGTACGGTTTACAAACCTAGAAGCGTGCATTTCAATTGTGTGTAATAAGCTAAGTTTTCGATCTAACGGTTGAGAAATATTAGCTTGAATCTAAATCAGGTTTTCATCTAACGGTGGATATTGATTGCTTTGTTACCAAGGTAACTTAATGGCAAACCCTTATTTGAAAGACTATTTAAGGGGACATCTAGCATCAATGAAAAACTAATCCCCACACCTTACGTGTGATACTAGTTTGCGTGCTAGAGTCGGTTCTCCTTTAACCTTTGGGTTTTTTCTTCTAAAACCAGGTTAACGACTTAAAGACTTCATTGGGATTGTGAAGCCAGACCGATACTACTTTATCGTAGTTGTGTGATCTGATCTTGCATCTTCTATCTTACGAGTACAATCATATTGATTGGCTTGAGATTGATATCTACGATAGGCAAGATATAAAAAGTAATCACAAACATCTTCGTCTCATTGTTTGTGATTCCGCAACATCTTGTTTCGTTACCATACGATTAAGATTGTTGTGAGGTGATTGATAACTCTAGGCTGTTCTTCGGGAATATAAGACCGGATTATCAATTGGTTCCTGTTCACATTGATTACTACCAAAAGAAGGAACAAAACCTTTTAGGGTTTATCTGTGGGAGACAGATTAATCCTTCGATAGACTTGTCTGTGTGAGACAGATTTGTTTATCATCAAGTCTTCGACTTTGGGTCGTAGCAACTCTTAGTGGTGGGTGAGATCAGCTAAGGGAATCAACTGCGCAGTATCCTGCTGGGATCAGAGGCGTAGGGAGTACAATTGTACCTTGGATCAGTGAGAGACTGATTGGGGTTCAACTACAGTCCAGTCCGAAGTTATCTTGGAGTAGGCTAGTGTCTGTAGCGGCTTAATACAATGTGTGTTCAATCTGGACTAGGTCCCGGGGTTTTTCTGCATTTGTGGTTTCCTCGTTAACAAAATTTCAGGTGTCTGTGTTATTTCAGTTTCCGCGTTATATTGTTTTATCTTTATAATTGAAATAATACGGGTTGTGCATTAGATCATCAATTAGAGTAATCCAACCTTTGGTTGTTGATTGTCATTGATTGATCCTCGGATATTGGTTTTTGGTACCATCCGAGTTATTCCTTGTATTTGATTAGAACTCGCAGTTCCTGCTTGAGTAAATAAAATCAAGAGAGAGATATAAACTCGTTGATATACTTTTGATTGATTGAGTCTTGTTGATTCTCTTAAAAGTATATTCGAGTTAGTCCATATACAGATTGCTAAGCGAAATATTGGGTGGTGTTGTTATACCCCCGCTTTTTCAATTGGTATCAGAGTAGGCAAACACGCTTAAGACCTTACAAGTCTGTGTTTGTAGTGATCTGACTCTATGGACAGAGGTGCTATCTCTATTAACGTTCCACCAGTCTTTGATGGCTCTAATTACTTATGGTGGAAAATTGCTATGCGAGCTTTTATTCAAGCACATGATTTTCAATCATGGGTATATGTTGTTAATGGCTATGATTCTCCCGTTGTGGCAGTTGGAGATGTAAATGATCCCAAGGATATTGGTGAATACAGTCCTGCCGAGATACTTGCTGCAAAGCAAAACTCTGACGGTTTGAATGCCATCATACATGCCATTACCCCAAATCTTCAGCACCATGTGTCTAATTGCACTAGGTCTAAAGATGCTTGGGATATCTTAGAAACCTTATTTTAAGGTAACTCCAGTGAAAAGGAAGCTAGGCTTCGAAACCTTAATTCTGATTGGGAGAACCTTCGTATGGCAGATGAAGATACATTTGATGAGTTTAAGCACAAAGTGTCTGAAATTATTAATGCATCTTTTGCATTGGGTAAGACTATTCCTCAAAAGGACATTGTGATGAAAATTCTCAAATCGCTGCCATCTAGATACGAGTCTAAGAAGCATGCCATCGTTGAGGGAAATAACCTTGATAATATTTCCATAAATACATTGGTTGGAAAGCTAAAGATCTTTGATCATGAGCATACATCCAAAATCGGAAAGGATGTTGCCTTTAAAGCACAGAAGAACACTAAATTACTTGATAAGAGTAAAAGTGTTTATGTCTCTGAGGATGATCAGTCTTAGGGTGATTTTTCATATGAAGATCTTGACAAATCAGTCTCCTTGATCACAAGACAGTTTAGGGATCTTCTATTGAAGAGAAGTAAACGGTTTTCAAGAGACAAACCTAGGCCATCAGATAAACCTCACAATCGTGTTCCTCCTAAAAACAGGGATGCTGATGAGGCTGATGACGAGGATATGCCACGGTGATTTAAGTGTAAAGGTTTTGGTCATTTAGCAACGAGTGCCCAAATCGTAGAAAATACACTGGGAACAAAGGTCTTGCTGTAACACTTGATGAGATGTCTGAAATCTATGATTCTGATGAAGATAGGAAATCAAGTGTCGGCTTTCTATGTGAAAATATTGATAATTGTAGAAATACATATATCAACCTTGATGGTTTCGGTGAAGAAGAGAACCCAATCAAGCTGGAAGAATCAATTGACCTATCTTTTGAAAACTCTGTTTGTAATGTTTCAGGATCTACCTTGTGTCTAGCTGCTGTCACACCACAGATGCCTGAATATTATTCAATATTGACGTGCTCGTTTTGTTCTCAGAAGGGTCATGAACTATCAAGATGTTACAATTACAAACATCAAGTGAGGCACGCCAACAAACTTCCACGAAGAGCAAATCAATTAGCAAGGAAGCTTAAACTTGCTCAGAAGACCGCTGAGGTATGTAGGATTTTATCTTCGTCTAAGAAGTTAGTTTCCAAAGACAAAACAAGACCATTAGAGAAGAAAGAATTGTCAAATCGTTTTGATAGACAGAGGTCAGAGGATTCCTCTCAAGAGGAAAATGGTGGACAAATTGTTGTTCACCAAAGCACAAATTAATTGTGTTGTTTGGGAAATCTTGTCTCATGTGCCTGATCAAAAGAGACAGGGTTGTGAACTCACAGGTTTTAGGAAAAGTTTTTTTTTGGGATTGTTCTTTTCTGTCTATCAAATAAAAGGAAGGGTTATTATCGACAATTCTACTCTTTATAGGGTTTAGAGTTGGACGTCCACGAACCTGTTTAAAGGTTGCGAACCCTACATTCCTTTTTCATCTCTGATATCCTTTATATCTTAAGACTGCTTGTTGAGATTGTGAACTCCACTCACAAAAATCAGTTGTTTATAACTGTTCCCTAAAGCATCATGTCTTTGGATGGAAAGGATGTAAACATGATTGTTAAGCCATAAATCAAGGAAAAAGAGACATCTCCAGTAACTCCGTCCTTGAAAAGAAAAAGGAGGAATACAAGAAAGCCAAGGGCTGTCCCTTCTAACTCTCAGAAGTTCCGATGTTCTTGATGAGTTGAAGGAAGTAAGAAAGGAGATTCGTGATATTAAGACTTGCGTTTTAAGATCTTTGGAAATTCAGAAAGCCCTGGTTCGACATCACCAGCCAAGACGGTTTGTTGATATTAACTCCTATCTTCACGAAACTTATGTACCAATGGCTGTTGACGACAATGAGTTCGGGAATGATAAAGAATTTCTCAAAGACATTGTTGCCTAGTATGTCTTCTTTTTGGATTAGTTGGAAGAATAACTAGTGCTTGGAATAGCAATGATTGTGACTACACATAGCTATTATTTTTCATATTCTTGTTCTTTTTTAGGTTTTTGGTTTAAAAATTCTAAAAATATTTGGAGGATGATGTTTTTGCAGTATTTAATCTTAATGATTTTATAATGCAACTTGTTATGGGATATTGGTGTTTACGTCCGTGAACTATGTTGTCCCATACCTTGTCAAAAGTAAAGTCGTTTGTGATCGATATTCATGTATTGGTTAAAGAATGAATGGACTTTTGACAAATACAAAAGTTAAGCCTATATTGTCAATCTTTGATGGAAGATAGGTTAAAAACTTTTGTTTGCAAGGATTATGAGTATTGAATGTCGTTATGCGAATAGTGATGGAAGATAGAATGAATCCTTGTGTATTCCACAGTATTGATCTTCACTGATCCATATTTTATGTAATACTGTGAGGCTCCGTAATGTGTCTTATGTTGAGCACTAAACAACCAATTTGATTATTTTTGATTGGCTTTGTTGTTGCTCCGTAAGGTACTATATGTCGAGCATTATGAACTAAATTAGTCATCTTGTTTGGTTATTTAGTTATTACTCCATAAGTTTTTTCTTGTGTTGAGTATATGAACGGTTAAGCTAATCATTCCTTATGGTTAAACTTAGTCGTAGCTCCGTAAGTTTACTTATGTTGAGCACAATCAATTAAACTGATCACTTTTTGTGTTTAATTTGGTTGCGTATTACGATTAAATTAATCATGGGTTTACTTGTGATTAATTTGATTGAGTTTTTGGATATAAAAATCATTCTTATGGTTTTAGTTTCCAATAAAAATCCTTCTTTTCTTTTGAAATTAAGGTCGCTCGTTGTTGTTCTCTCGGGAATGACATCAAATTGGGGAAAGTTCTTTTGAACTTGTGCTTAATGGTCATATCTTGATGGGTGTGCGGCTGTGGAGTTTTAGAGGGGTTATCTTGTATATTTAAACTCCTTGATGAATGCATTTAGCTTCGGCTTTATGATTGCATCTAAATTAGTTGGTATGTATTTATTTTTTTTAGTCATGAAATGTCTCTTACAATAATTTCATTATGATCCCATTCTTGTACCTTTGCCAATTTTATTGACAAAAAGGGGGAGAATTAATATGTAGTTCACACTACAAATACATATGGTTTTCGGATCATTGTGTAAGGGGGAGTGGTTTCCATGTGAGATGGAGTATTGACTAAGGGGGAGTGATACATATCACCATAGTATTATTGTTGAAGTTGTGATACAATTGAACTTTGACACTGTGTAATAATACTATGACATTGTATAACAATGATCGAGAAATATGTTTTCTCATTGTTATAGCTACGGATCTTCAACAACAGTGATGCTAAACTTACAACCTTTGGGATCATTGAAGTACTTGGAAATGACGAAGATTTCGAGGAACGTTGAAGATTAGACATGTGGAATAGGAGCTACTAAAGTTTTATTATATTTTTTGTATTCCATATGTATTGATAGTTTTGTCACTAAAATTGTCAAATGAGGAGATTGTTAGAGCATTGCTCGGTCGAACTCGCATGCGTTGCTATCTCAAGCATGCTTATCAATGTTAGTGATCAAAACTATAAGTTTTGATTTCTAGTCTACTATAGCTAAGTCTCGAACTAGGATAGACAGTGTAGTTGAGCTCAAGAAATTCATGGAGATTCATCATACAAGAAGAAGAACTACTCAAGGAACCGGTGGAACTTCTCGACAAAAAGGTATGTGAAGACTTGAACTTATCTATCACTCAAAAGTCTATCTATTCTATCTTCTACTTCTTGAGACAAAAAGTCGTATGTTATATATAGACTTTGATTATACACAGTTGGTATTTCGAGCCGAGTATACCTATCCTATTTATATCTTGAAATATGTGTTGGTAAACTTTTCGCTTCGACCAAGTTTATCTTTACCTAGTGACGAAAGTCATGATATGTTTCAATCACTTTGAAAATTGCTTTGACGAAGAATGTTTCAATGATTGGAATGAGAGTTTAGATTACATAACCAATGTGGACATAAGCATTGTTGTGGAAACACATTTATGTATAAGTCCTATTTCTTGAACCAAAGTTTGCGAACTTTGTTAATCAAGAGAACCGGAAGAATGGCGTGAGCTAAGTCCGCGAACTCAGTCCGTAAACTGCCGAAGTTCTCAAACCCGATAATTTCTGCTGGAGTTGACAAACTAGTGCGTGAATCTAAGTCCGCGAACTCAGTACCCGAACCCAGTCCACGAACCGGCGAAGTTCTCATCCCGAGAATTTCTGCTGGAGTTTGTAAACTCTGCCCGGTAACTTAAGTCCGTGAACCAAGTCTGCGAACTTAAGAAGGTTATATATCTGAAGATGATTTCTGAACTTAAAATTAAAAAGACTAAGGAATGCAATTTGCAAACCGTGGCTATAAAAGTTCATGAACTGATTTAAGTGAATCAAATCATCTTTGCTTCAATTGTGTCTTGTATAGTTACATAAGATTTCTTTGCAATTGAACAACTCTCTAACTAGTTCATTTGAGTCATGTGAACTAGTTATGGTGAAGAAGAACATGGTTGATATGAAATGCTCATATGGCTAACTTTTGGCTAACTATTGTTGAACCAGCAAGTGCATACGTTTGGGTACGGTTAACAAACCTAAAAGCGTGCATTTAAATTGTGTGTAACAAGCTAAGTTTTCGATATAACGGTTGAGAAATATCAACTTGAATCTCAATCAGATTTTCATCTAACGGTGGATATTGATTGCTTTGTTACCAAGGTAACTTAATGGCAAACCCTGATTTGAAAGACTATATAAGGGGACATCTAGCATTAATGCAAAACTAATCCCCACACATTACGTGTGATACTAGTTTGCGTACTAGAGTCGGTTCTCCTTTAACCTTTGGTTTTCTTCTTCTAAAACCATGTTAACGACTTAAAGACTTCATTGGGATTGTGAAGCCAGACCGATACTAATTTATCGTAGTTGTGTGATCTGATCTTGCATCTTCTATCGTACGAGTACAGTCATATTGATTGGCTTGAGATTGATATCTCCGATAGGCAAGATATAAAAAGTAATCACAAACATCTTCGTCTCATTGTTTGTGATTCCGCAACATCTTGTTTCGCTACCATATGATTAAGATTGTTGTGAGGTGATTAATAACTTTAGGATGTTCTTCGGGAATATAAGACCGGATTATCAATTGGTTCCTGTTCACCTTGATAACTATCAAAAGACGGAACAAAACCTTTTAGGGTTTATATGTGGGAGACATATTAATCTTTCGATAGACTTGTTTGTGTGAGGCATATTTGTTTATCATCAAGTCTTCGACTTTGGGTCGTAGCAACTCTTAGTTTTGGGTGAGATCAGATAAGGGAATCAAGTGCGCAGTATCCTGCTGGGATCAGAGGCGTAGGGAGTACAACTGTACCTTGGATCAGTGGGAGACTGATTGGGTTCAACTATAGTCCAGTCCAAATCTAGCTTGGAGTAGGCTAGTGTCTGTAGCGGCTTAATACAATGTGTGTTCAATCTGGACTACGTCTCGGGGTTTAATTTTCTGCATTTGCGGTTTCCTCGTTAAAAAAGTTTCTGGTGTCTGTGTTATTTCAGTTTCCACATTATATTGTTTTATCTTTATAATTGAAATAATACAGGTTGTGCGTTAGATCATCAATTAGAGTAATCCAACCTTTGGTTGTTGGTTGTCATTGATTGATCCTCGGATATTGGTCTTTGGTACCATCCGAGTTATTCCTTGTATTTGATTAGAACTCGCAGTTCCTGCTTGAGTAAATCAAATCAAGAGAGAGATATAAACTCGCTGATATACTTTTGATTGATTGAGTCTTGTTGATTCTCTTAAAAGTATATTCGAGTTAGTCCATACAGATTGCTAAGCAAAATATTGGGTGGTGTTGTTAGACCCCCGATTTTTCACTTTTGGTACCAATCTTCCTCTAAAAAATAAAATATCAAGGCCTGGGAATCTGTTTGCAATAAACAAAGTTACAAACCTAAAAAATCCGGAACACTTACACTCACTTAAATAAGAAGTATGGATTCTTTACCACCTCTCAAGAAAAATCTTCAACTTATCAATTAAGAATAGTTTTCAGATATCTATCTTGAGGAATCACTAAGTCTGAGACTAATATAACTTTATGGTTACTATCTATCTTTCCTGAAAGAGATTACAAGAACCTCGATAACAGAAAAGCAAGCTCAGGATACACAAACTATCCAGGCAAAAGATAGTCAGATCTGGCTTCATGAATCCCTAAAACGAAGTCTTTTAGTCATAAACCTAATAAAGTTTCACAAAGGAAACTTAGGTAAATAGAGGATAAGTCTTGAAATCACATAGAAGAATATACACAGTAGCCCGGGAACGTGAACAGTGTACAATGGCTGTTCATTGGAAAATATTCCTTTTGAACTATAAGCAATTTCATGTTCATCTAAACACTTACGAATTTAATCATGATACACATACACAAGTGTTTTAATGATCAATGATATATTATAGGTGTTTATGAGTATCATAGCTAAATTAAACATATTTAAAAAAAAAAATCTTGAAGCATCTGCTAAACTTTTACTGAAACTGTTGCTGAAATGGTTCGTGAAACGCATTGGTAGTTCACGATTCAGGGTGCAACGGTTCGTGAACCGAGTTTTCCAAACCTACTCGACTCGTGAATTCAGATGGACACGGTTCATAAACCAAGTTTTCCAACTGCTTATCCTTTTTTACCAACATTAAAAACTCATATCACCATGGTTCGTGAACCGGGTTTGTGAACTATCCCCTTCTGAACTTAGGGTTTGCGAACAGGTTCGCCAACCTTCCTGTATTTCAGAAACTTGGATATATATGGTTTGTGAACTGGTTCGCCAATCTTCCCTGAGTCAAAATATTAGAAGTTTTGAATTTCTCTTTTTTTATGTTTGAAACATTCTCAAATGAGAAAATCATCGCTCGTGTTATTTTCAAATTGATCCACAAATTAATTCTTGAACAATTGTTTTGAACTAATATTGTTAAGGAAATTTGAAAATCCAATGCTTGAGTCATATTTCGAGATGTTTAACAAGACGAGATTGACTCGAAATTTCTTCTATGCAATAAATCTACTAGAAGTCATACAACATAGTCTCATAATATAGAATGGTAAGATAGTGATTAAAATAGAATGGTTCAATCTTCATGAACCTTGTTGATGAAGTTATCCAAATGTCTTCGTCGATCTTCAGTCTTCGAGGGTGATATGTGGATACTCAACTACCAAATTGTCTAAGACTTGATTTAGTATACTAGAAATCAAGAAATAGTTTTGTTCAACTAATATTGACAACAAGCTTGAGATAGCAAAACTTGTAGGTTCAACCGAGCGTTTATCTAACAATTTCCTCCTTTGTAAATTTTTCGACAAATCTATTCAATACATATGGATTCAAAATAAAATGATCTTTAATCTCAAAATCCACCATACTTGATTCCTTGGTTCTTTTATGGTTTTGCATGTGTTTGTTCAACGTCTTTTTTGTTGAAGATCCGTAGCGATAACAACTTATGAAATACTCAAAAAGAGCTTTGTTAGGATGAAAAATCACTCTACTCAATGGTTGTCACATAGAAACATAATATTATTACTTTCTCCAAAGTTCAATTGCACCGCAACTTTGAAGAAATATTATGATGATATGTTCTACCCCTTAGTCAATACTTACTTCTATTGATAAATAGGTAAACCTATTGATCATAGCCACTCCCCCTTACATAATGCTCCGGAAGGTCATATGTCGTAGTAAGATACTACTTAAAATTCTCCCCATTTTTATCAACAAAATTGTCAAAGGCGAAAAACAGGGACCATAATGAATCAAGAGTATAATACTAAAGAACATATACCAGCTTTTAGTTTAGAAGATTTCACCAAGAAAACTCTAAAAATTCATCAAGGAGATATATAGGTAAAAGAATATCCTACAATTCTATATCCACTCTCCCCACAAAGATATGTAAATTAAGCATAACTTCAAAAGAACTCTCCCCTATTTGATGTCATTCCCGAAAGAACAACATGAGCGACCTTTACTCTAATCACAAGAGAAGGATTTTCTTGGACATTAACAAATTTACTCGCCAGTTATGAACAAAGTAGATTTGTATCCCAACATTTTTCTATCTTCTCTCCAGTTACGAACAAAGAAGTTGAAAATAATGATCTTAATGTTATAGGAACTAAGATACAAGCGTAAGAAAAATAATTATCCATATAAACTATTCTTTAGGCCAGATACGAACAAATAGAGCAATTAATGCGATATGACACAACATAAGAATCATAACTTCTCTAGCCATGTACTGGCGTAGAGATTAAAGTTCATCACTTATTCCCTGGCAGTTATGCAATCAAGGAGGAAAATAGATTCCTAGAAAACATCTTACGGAATCCTGTAGCAGTATATTCACAAAGTGTAATCGTGGAACATATGAGATATCTGTTCTAATCACAGGAATATGATAACAAAGAACAAATCTCAAAAGATAAGTAATATATATATATATATATATATATATATATATATATATAACCCATGAAGATTAGGTATTTCAAGTCATCTTCCAAAATAAAAACTAATTAAATAAACTTTAAAGATGCAAGATGATAGTATCTGGAATAGCTAATGTCACACATGAAAACTACTCCAAAATCTAGTGTTTCTCCTTAAACAATAAGAATAAAATTCCTACAAGGAGTTAACTAGTAAAAATATCTATGAGGAATGCTTCATCATTCCCGAACTCACGGAATGAACTCACTGTCATCAATAGGCATCAGAACATATGGTTTATAAATAAGAGTGTTAGGTCCTTCAAACCTTTTAGGTTGTTGTTTGACAAGTGCTTCTTGAATCTCGAGAGATTTATGCAGTATGTCCTTGAGTCCATACACTTTCATCTTGGTATTCTTAGGGTGTTCAAGAATATTTGCAAACCTTTGTTGATTTGAGCAATTAGATCTAGGTTTCTTCTTGTTCTTCCTTTTTCTCTTAAATAGCGAATGTTTTTCCTCATGATAGGATTTCTCTATTTCCTTAGTAGTGAGATCAACCACCATAGGAATACAAGTCTCACTAGAAGAGAGAGTACTTGAAGGCTCCATAATTCTTATGAATATGAGAGTTGTGCAAAAGCACAAATATATAGCACTTCAAAAGCATTTGTGTTTTAGAAGAATTCCAAAATTAGTGAGAGATTTGAAATGGAAAATTATCAAAAACGTGAAGTTCCAGAACCAAATGTCAAACTACAAAGGTGAAATACAATTTTGCCCTTTCTTAAGTTTATACACCGATTAAGCCTTTACATTATCATTACTTAAAAATAATATGGGATGAAAGAATGAGTCTTAGTATGAAATCTTTTGTGAAAAAGCGTGGGTCTAACAACCATACCCAATATTTCGTTCGGCAATCTGTATGGAAAACTCCAATACAATTAGAAGAAAATCAACTAGACAGTCAGACTCAATCAGGGAAAAGTATCCAAGAGTTATATCTCAATTTCTCAATGTAATCAGCAAATCAAACAGATAGAATCCGCGAGCCTGATTATTATGAGAAAAAACTTGAATGGTACCAAAGACCAATGTTCAAGTTTCAATCAATTTCAATCAACAACCAAAGGTTGGATTTACCAATTGGTTGAATTACGCACAACCTGTGATATTTAAATTATATAAACAAATATAATGCGGAAAAGAAATAACAGAGACACCAAAAATTTTGTTAACGAGGAAACCGCAAATGCATGAAAACCCCGGGACGTAGTCCAGATTGAACACCACAATGTATTAAGCCACTACATACACTAGCCTACTACAAGATTAACTTCGGACTGGAATATAGTTGAGCCCTAACCAATTTCACACAGATCAAGGTACAGTCGTGTTCCTTACGCCTCTGAATCCCAGCAGGACTCTACGCACTTGATTCCCTTAGTTGATCTCACCCACAACTAAGAGTTGCTACGACCCAAAGTCGAAGACTTATAAACAAATCTGTCTCCCACAAAAATGTCTATTCTGATAGATAAATCTATCTCCCACATAAATACCTATGAAGTTTTGTTCTGTCTTATGATAAATCAAGGTGCACAAGAACCAATTGATAATCCGATTTTATATTTCCTAAGAACAGCCTAGAAAAATAAATCACCTCACAATAACAAAGTTATTGCGGAATCACAAAGAATGAGACAAAGAGCTTTGTGATTACTTTTATATCTTACCTATCGGAGATAAATATCGTGCCAATCTTAGAGAAGATAGTGAAAATGTTGGGGTATAACAACCTCACCCAATATTTCGATTAGAAATCTGTATGGACCAACTCCAATATACTTTCTATAGAATCAACTAGACAGTCAGACTCAATCTAGAGAAAAGTATATCGAGGAGTTAATATCTGTCTCACTTGATTTGATCTTTACTCAAGCAAATAGGAATTTGCGAGTCTTTATCAAATACAAGGATGATAAACTTAGACGGTACCAAAGACCAATGTCCAAGGATCAATCAATTTCCAATCGACAACCAAAGGTTGAATTTCACTATTGATCGATACAACGCACAACCTGTGATATTTCAATTACATAACAAAATATAATGCGGAATAGAAATAACACAGACACCAGAAGTTTTGTTAACGAGGAAACCGCAAATGCAGAAAAGCCCCGGGACCTAGTCCAAATTGAACACCACACAGTATTAAGACGCTACATACACTAGCCTACTACAAACTAACTTCGGTCTGGACTGTAGTTGAACCCTAATCAATCTCACACTGATTCAAGGTACAGTTGCGCTCCTTACGTCTCTGATCCCAACAGGATACTACGCACTTGATTCCCTTAGCTGATCTCACCCACAACTAAGAGTTGCTACGACCCAAAGTCGAAGACTTTAATAAACAAATATGTATCACACAGAAAAGTCTACAAAGATAGATAAATCTGTCTCCCACAGATAAAACTAAAAGTTTTGTTCTGTCTTTTGATAAAAATCAAGGTGAACAAGAACCAATTGATAAACCATACTTATATTCCCGAAGAACAGCCTAGTATTATCAATCACCTCACAATAATCTAAATCGTATGGTAGCGAAACTAGATATTGGGAAATCACAAAGGATGAGAAAAAGATGTTTGTGATTTTTTTTATCTTGCCCTATTGGGGATATAATCTCAAGTAAATTATTCCAATTGAACTCGTACGATAGAAAATTGCAAGATCAGATCGCTCAACTACAAGAGAAGTAGTTTCATCTGGCTTCACAATCCCAATGAAGTCTTTCAGTCGTTAATCGACAGGGTCTCAAGAAGAAACCTACGATTAAAGGAGAATCGACTCTAGCAAACAAACTAGTATCACACAAGAGGTGTGGGGATTGGTTTTGCACAGTTTCTAGACGTTTCCTTATATAGTTTTCAAATCAGGGTTTGTAATCCAAGTTACCTTGGTAACAAAGCATTCAATATTCATCGTTAGATGAAAAACCTAATTTATCCAATCTAATATCTTTCAACCGTTAGATCTAAACTTAGCTTGTCACAGACAAATGAAATGTATTCATTTAGGTTTGAGTCACCATACCTAAACGTGTACATTGGTCGGTTCACAAATGGTTGACCAATGGTTAGCCATATGAGTGCTTTCATATCAACCGTATTCATCTTTCTCATGACTAGTTCAAATGACTCATAAGAACTAGTTCAAGAGTTGTTCAATTGCTTAGGTCTTTATACATAGACACAATTGAAAAAAAATCGGTTTGATTCATTTGAATCAATTCATGAACAATATACCCATGGTTTGCAAAGATTTCATTCCTTATAATTTATTGTTTTAAGTCCATGAACTACCGATTTGAGAAATAACCAGCTTGGGTACGCGTACCTTAGCTACCGGATTTTGAGTTGGTTTTAGTTCCCAAACTCAACAGACTTTTTCGGGTGAAAAAGTTCCGCTAGTACGCGTACGGGTACACGTACCTAAGGTGACTGGTTTTTGAGTTCGTAAACTTTCAAACCCAGCAGAATTTCACGGACATGAACTTCCGCCAGTATGCATATGGGTACGCATACCCGACCTGTCTCCTTAACCAATACTGCATGCACACATATGCATGCACTTGGTTTCCGGTACATGGATTTATACACAAATGTGCGAACACACTAAATTCTTACATCCATAGGTGGTTACATATTCTCAACTCTACATTTCAATCATTGAAACATTCTTCTATAATGTTATAACAGTCGTTAGACATAAATAATGGATTATCGTCATCAAAGCTATTATCAAGATTGAAACGTCATCATGACTTTCGTCACGGGTAAAGATGAAGATGGTTAAAGCAAAAGCTTACTAACACGTATTTTGAGAAAAATAGGCGAGCAAACTCGGCTTGAAATAGCAAATGTGTATGTATGAAAACTATCATACTTATACGACTGTTGTCTCAAGAGTAGGAGATAGAGTAGATAGACTTTTGAGTGACAAGATGAGTTCAAGTCTCCACATACCTTTTAGTCGGATGAAGTTCCACCGGTTCCTTGAGTAGTTCTTCGTCTTTGCAAGATAATCTCCATGGAGTCTGGAGCTCAACTATTCCTAACTATCCTAGACCGAGACTTAGTCATAAGTATACTAGAAATCAATACATATAGTTTTGATCACTAATATTGACAAAATTCTTGATATAGCAACGTATTTGAGTTCGACCGGGCAATGCTCTAACAATCTCCCCCTTTGTCAATTTTAGTGACAAAACTATCAATACATATGGATTAGAAAATAAATAAAACTTTGTAGCTTCTCGGCCACATGCTTGATCTCCTTGGCGCTTCAACGTTACTCGAAAACTTCGTCTTTTCCAAGTACTCCCATGATTCCAAAGGTTGTAAGTTCAGCATCATAGTTGTTGAAGTTCCGTAGCCATAACAATGAGAAAACAAAAGCTCTCGATCATTGTTATACAGTGTCATAGTATTATTACACATCATCAAAGTTCTCATATCACAACTTCGACAACAATACTATGGTAATATGTATCACTCCCCCTTAGTCAATACTTCATCTCAACATGAAAACCATTCCCCCTTACATAATGACCCGTAAAGCACGTAAATCATATGTATTTTTAGTATGAACTACACATTAATTCTCCCCCTTTTTGTCAATAAAATTGGCAAAGGTACGAAAACGGGATCCTAATGAAAATTTTCATGGAGACACTTCAAGACCAAAGAAAAGTACATACCAACTTGTTTAGATGCAATCATAAAGCCGAAGCTAAATGCATTCATCATGGAGTTTGTAAAGATACAAGACAACTCCTCAAATATTCCACAGCCGCACTCCCCACAAAGATATGGAAATTAAGCGCAAGTTCAAAAGAACTCTCCCCAATTTGATGTCATTCCCAAGAGAACAACAAGAGCGACCTTACTTTTACAAGAAAAGAAGGATTTTATTGGACACCAAAAACCATAAAGAAATGATTTTCTATATCCAAAATTCTCAATTAAACTAATCACAAGAGACCCCATGATTAATTTAATCGGAATACACAACCAAAATAACTACAACCGAATCTATGATTAATCTAGTTGGAAATGCTCGACATAAGAAAACTTACGGAGCTACGACTAAGTTCACCATAATAGAATGATTAACTCAATCGTCTTATGCTCAACACAAGAAAAACTCATGGAGCATTGTAGTATACATATAAAATATGGATCAGGGAATGATCAATACTGCGGCATATTCAAGGATTCATTCTATTTTCCATCACTATTTGCACAATGACATACAATAGACATAATCCTTACGAACAAAAGATTTTAACTTATCTTCCATCAATAATTGACATAATAGGCTTAACTTTTGTTTGTCAAAAGCTCATTCCTTCTTTTATCAACACATGCATATCGACATATAAAGGAGATAAGTTTCGACATCATATGGGACAATAATAGTTTGCGGACGTAAACACACATATCCCATAACATATTGCAATATATAAAACCATAAATATTAATACTGCAAAAATCATCTTTCAAACCAATTTTTAGAATTTAAACAAATAAACCTAAAAAATAAAGATGAAAAAACAATGGACATAGCTATGTGTACTCACGATAATGGATATTCCAAACTCTAGTTATTCTTCCTAAAACATAAGAGAAAAATTATCATAAGAAGACTTTCTAGACATTGATATCTTTGAGAAATTCTGCATCGTTCCCGAACTCCTTGTTATCAACAGCCATTGGAACATAAGGTTCGTGGAGGAAGGAGTCAATGCCAACAAACCATCTTGGCTGGAGATGTCGAACCAGGGCCTTCTGGATTTCCAAAGATCTTAGAACACAAGCCTTTATTTGCCGAATCTCCTTTCTTGTCTCTTTCAACTCATCAAGAACATCAGAGAATTTCTGAGAGTTAGAAGGAATTTCCCTTGGCTTCCTCACATTCCTTCTTTTTCTTTTCAAGAATGGAGACACGAGAGACTTTTCTTTTTCCTTGGTGATTGATGGCTTAACAATCATATTGATATATTTACCATCTAAAGACATGGTGCTTGGAGTTTCCATGGTATGGTTTTATGACAGCAGTTCACAATTAAACTTCAACAAGCAGTCTTAAGATATAAAGAGTATCAGAGACGGAAAAAGGAATGTAGGGATTTGAAACCTTTAAACAGGTTCGTATACGTCCAACTCACAACCCTATAAAGAGCGAAATTGTCGATAATAACCCTCTTCTTTTGGCAAATTGGTCCCTTCCAATAACAACAGTGATATGAAGAAATTCCAAAGTCAAACAACTCAAATCTAAAAAACAAAAGAAAAGAAAATATTTTCTATTTTAATTTTAAAGCATGAGGTGTGCAAGATCTTGTCTCTATTGAACAGGCACATGAGACAAGATGCACAAAAAACAACACAATCAGGTTGTGTTGTGGTGAACAATGATTCGTCCACCATGACCCTTTTGTACGGAATCAATGGAACTCTGCCTTTCCATATGTTTAGGCCAGATTTTCCTCTCTAATGGTCTATATCTTTCTTACTAGTCTTTTCGAAGAGGACAAGATATTACATACCTTAGCTGTTTTCTCCGCGAGTTTAAGCTTATTATCTAAACGATCTGCTCTTCGTTGAAGCTTGTTGGCATATCTCATCTTGTGTTTGTACTTGAAACACTTTGAAAGTTCATGTCACTTAAGAGAACAATAGGAGCATGTCAACGCAAGGAATGGTTCAGGGGCCTTTGAAATGCAAGCTGTTAGGCACATAGTAGATCCTGAAACATTAATTAAAGGGTTTCCAAAAGACGGGTCAGATTCTTCCATCTTGATTGAGCTCTCTTCTAAAAGATTATCAAGATTGATGTATGTATTGCTACAATTATCAAAATCAATATTTTTAGACAGAAGAGAAACACTTGATTTCTTGTCTTCTTCAGAATCATAATTTTCAGACATCTCACCAAGTGTCGCAACAAGACCTTTGTTCCCAGTGTATTTTCTAAGATTTGGGCACTCGTTTGCAAAATGATCAAATCCTTTACACTTGAAGCACTGAGGCATATCCTCGTCATCAGTTTCATATGTGTTCCTGTTTTTACAAGGAGTACGATTATGAGGTTTGACTGATGCCTTTGGATTATTTCTGGAGAACCGTTTACTTCTATTCAACAGAAGATCTCTAAACTTTCTTGTGATCATCGAGACTGATTTGTCGAGATCTTCATCTGATGAATCTGTCTCAGAGTGATCATCTTCAGAGATATACACATTTTTACTTTTATCAAGATATCTTGTGTCTTTCGGTTCTTTGAACGCAACATCCTTAGATCTGGACAAGTTTTCTTGATCAAAGATCTTAAGCTTCCCAACCAACATATTTCTGGAAAGGTTATCAAGGTTATTTCCCTCAACGATGACATACTTCTTAGAATCGTATCTAGATGGCAGCGATCTGAGAATTTTCATCACAATGTCCTTTTCAAGAATAGTCGTACCCAATGCAAAAGATGCATTAACAATTTTAGACACTTTGTAATTAAACTCATCAAATGAATCCTCATCTTCCATACGAAGGTTTTCCCAATCGGAATAAAGGTTTTGAAGCCTAGATTCCTTTTCACTGGTATTTCCTTCGAATACGGTTTCTAAGATATCCCACGCATCTTTAGACCTAGTGTAGTTTGACACATGGTGCTGAAGATTTGGGGTAATGGCATGTATGATGGCATTCAAACCGTCAGAGTTTTGCTTTGTAGCAAGTATATATGCAGCATCGTATTCGCCAATATTTTTTGGAACATTAACATTACCTACTGCAACAACGGGAGCATCATAGCCATTAACAACATATACCCATGATTGAAAATCACGCGCTTGAAGAAACGCACGCATAACAATTTTTCACCATAAGTAATTCGAGCCATCGAAGACTGGTGGTATGTTAATAGAAATAACACCTCTGTCCATAGAGTCAGATCGCTACAAACATAGACTTTTGAGGTCTTGAATGTGTTTTCCTGCTCTGATACCAATTGAAAATGCGGGGGTCTAACAACCTCACACAATATTTCGATTAGCAATCTGTATGGACTAACTCCAATATACTTTCTAGAGAATCAACTAGAAAGTCATACTCAATCAAGAGAAAAGTATATCGAGGAATTAATATCTCTCTCACTTGATTTGATATTTACTCAAGCAAATAGGAATTTGCGAGTCTTTATCAAATACAAGGATGATAAACTTGGACGGTACCAAAGACCAATTTCCAAGGATCAATCAATTTCCAATCGACAACCAAAGGTTGGATTTCACTATTGATGGATACAACGCACACCCTGTGATATTTCAATTATATAACAAAATATAATGCGGAATAAAAATAACACAGACACCAGAATTTTTGTTAACGAGAAAACCGCAAATGCAGAAAAACCCCGGGACCTAGTCCATATTGAACACCACACTTTATTAAGCCGCTACAGACACTAGCCTACTACAAACTAACTTCGGTCTGGACTGTAGTTGAACCCTAATCAATCTCACACTGATTAAAGGTATAGTTGCGCTCCTTACGTCTCTGATCCCAGCAGGATACTATGCACTTGATTCCCTTAGCTGATCTCACCCACAACTAAGAGTTGCTACGACCCAAAGTCGAAGACTTTAATAAACAAATCTGTATCACACGGAAAAGTCTACAAAGATAGATAAATCTGTCTCCCACAGATAAACCTAAAAGTTTTGTTCTGTCTTTTGATAAAAATCAAGGTGAACAAGAACCAATTGATAAACCAGACTTATATTCCCGAAGAACAGCCTAGTATTATCAATCACCTCAGAATAATCTAAATTGTATGGTAGCGAAACTAGATATTTCGGAATCACAAACGATGAGACGAAGATGTTTGTGATTTCTTTTTATCTTGCCCTATCGGAGATATAATCTCAAGTCAATTATTCCAATTGAACTCGTACGATAGAAAATGGCAAGATCAGATCGCTCAACTACAAGAGAAGTAGTTTCATCTGGCTTCACAATCCCAATGAAGTCTTTCAGTCGTTAATCGACAGGGTCTCGAGAACAAACCTATGATTAAAGGGAAATCGACTCTAGCAAACCAACTAGTATCACAAAGGAGGTGTGGGGATTAGTTTTGCACAGTTGATAGACGTCTCCTTATATAGTTTTCAAATCAGGGTTTGTAATCCAAGTTACCTTGGTAACACAGCATTCAATATTCACCGTTATATGAAAAACCTGATTTATCCAAGCTAATATCTTTCAAATGTTAGATCGAAACTTAGATTGTCACACACAAATGAAATGTATTCATTTAGGTTTGAGTAACCGTACCTAAAAGTGTACATTGGTTGGTTCACAAATGGTTGACCAATGGTTAGCCATATGAGTGATTTCATATCAACCGTATTCAAATGACTCATAAGAACTAGTTCACGAGTTGTTGAATTGCTTATGTATTTATACATATACATAATTGAAACAAAATCGGTTTGATTCATTTGAATCAATTAATGAACAATATACCCACGGTTTGCAAAGATTGCATTCCTTATAATTTATTGTTTTAAGTCCATGAACCACCGATTTGAGAAATAACCATCTTGGGTACGCGTACGGGTATGCATACCTTAGCTACCGGATTTTGAGTTGGTTTTAGTTCCCAAACTCAACAAACTTTTTCGGGTGAAAAAGTTCTGCCACTATGCGTACCGGTACACGTATCTAAGGTGACTGGTTTTTGAGTTCGTAAACTTTAAACCCAGCAGAATTTCACGGACATGAACTTCCGCCAGTATGCATATGGGTACGCATACCCAACCTGTCTCCTTAACCAATACCGCATGCACGCATATGCATGCACTTGGTTTCCGGTACATGGATTTATACACAAATGTACGAACACACTAAATGCTTACATCTATAGGTGGTTTCATATTCTCAACTCTACATTTCAGTCATTGAAACATTCTTCTATAATGTTATAACAGTCGTTAGACATAAAGAATCGACTATCGTCATCAAAGCTATTTTCAAGATTGAAACATCATCATAAATTTCGTCACGGGTAAAGATGAAGATGGTTAAAGCAAAAGCTTACCAACACGTATTTTGAGAAAAAGATAGGAGAGTAAACTCGGCTCGAAATAGCAAATGTGTATGTATGAAAACTATCATACTTATACGACTGTTGTCTCAAGAGTAGGAGATAAAGTAGATAGACTTTTGAGTGACAAGATGAGTTAAAGTCTCCACATACCTTTTAGTCGGATGAAGTTCCACCGGTTCCTTGAGTATTTCTTCGTCTTTGCGAGATAATCGCCATGGATTCTGGAGCTCAACTATTCCTAACTATCCCAGACCGAGACTTAGTCATAAGTATACTAGAAATCAAGACATATAGTTTTGATCACTAATATTGACAAACATGCTTGATATAGCAACGCATGCGAGTTCGACCGAGCAATGCTCTAACAGATTGTACTCAATAAGATAGAACAAGTAAGATCAGAATACACAATTACAGAGAAAATAGTTGGATCTGGCTTCAGAATCCCAGTGAAGACTTTAAGTCGTTAACCTAAATGGTTTTAGGAAAAATCTAGGTTAATGGAGAACCGAATCTAGTACGCAACTAGTATCACACATGAGGTGTGGGGATTAGGTTTACCAATTGCTATAATTCTCCATTTATAGCTTTTAAATCATGGTTTGCTTAGTTAGCTTGGAAACAAAGCATTCATTATTCACCGTAAGATGAAATCCTGATTTATGATGCAAACTAAGTTTGGCTTGAAACCAAAGCTAAATATCTCCACCGCTAGATGGACATAGATTGTCACACACAAATGAAATATACTTCATTTAGATATGGGAACCGTACCTAAACGTGTACATAAGGTTGGTTCAATAGTAGTTAACCAAAGTTAGCCATATGAACGCTTTTGTCTAATCCACATTCATCTAACAGATCTAGATCGACTATGATGATCAAAGATAATCAAAGGATCTAATTGTGTTCTTCATAGAGTTGTTCAATTGCTAATAATCACATAGAAGTATATATGATCCAATTGAAGTAAAATCGGAATGATCCGAAAGAATCAATTCATGAACATTTAGGCCACGGTTTGCAAAGATTACATTCCTTAATATATAAATGTATTTGTTCATTAGTATGAAATCATACTTTACCGATTTAATAACTTGAACCACTTAAGTTTGCGAACGGGTATGCAAACTTAAGTTCCCGACATTGGTCACAAGTTAACAGTTTGCCAACGGGTACGCATACTTTATCTTCAGACCTCACTCAATTGAAACCGTTTGCGAACGGGTATGCAAACTTGCTTCCTAGACTTCAACAATTAAATCAGTTTGCGAACGGGTATTCAGACTTAAGTACCTTGACTTAAACAGTTGAATAAGTTTGCGAACGAGTATGCAAACTTCCGATCCCGAATTCCGTCAAAACAGTTCGTACACTAAGTACACAAACCGTAATGTATCCAGACATGGTTTTTAGCTCTTAACTCACATACCAATCATTGAAACATTCTTAGAAGACGACAATGGATGTCTCACACACGCACCATTAGCTAATAAGCAATTTTCAAATGATCGAATGATCAGTACGAAACTTTTCAAGTCGACATCAAATGACCGTCTCACACAAATCATGTAAGATGTTTCAAGGCAAATTCCGCATGATCGTCTTTTGATATAAATTCAAGAATAATGATGAATGTAGCTAATACAGAAAGCCACCAACATGTATTTCGAGAAATACATAAGCGAGTTATACTCATCTCGAAATATCAAATGTGTATGATACGAAAGACTATATCGTATACGGCTTTTGTCTCAATAGAAGATAAGTAAGAATAGAATAGACTTCCGAGGATAAATAAGTTTTAGTCTCCACATACCTTTTGTTGATGAAGTTCCTCCGAGTTCTTCTGTAGATCTTCGTATTCAGTTGTAAGCCTCGTGTGTTACAGCACTACTCGGTAGAACTCGCATGCGTTGCTATCTCAAGCATGTTTGTCAATGTTAGGGATCAAAACTATAAGTCTTGATTTCTAGTATATTATAGCTAAGTCTCGGACTAGGACATAGATTGTGTAGTTGAGCATTAGACTTCACGACGTTCATCATTTGAAGACGAAGAACCACTAAGGGGATCTTGTGGAACTTCATCAACAAAAGGTATGTTGAGACTGAAACTCATCTATCACTTGGAAATTCTATTTCTACTCTATATCCTATATTGAGACATAAGTTGTATTACGATATATTTTTCTATTATACACATTTGAGATTTCGAGCTGAGTTTATCTCGCTTACATATTTCTCGAAATATGTGTTGGCAAGCTTTCGCTAGTTCATCTTATATTCTTGACGATAGTCAGAATATGATCATGTGAAAATTTCCGAGTAACATCTTACATGGTTTGTGTGATACAATCATTTGGTGTAGACTTGGAATGTTTCGTTATGATTATTTCAATATCTTGAAAATTGTTTTAATGCTAATATTGAGTGAAAACGACTATTGTCATCCTCTAAGAAAGTTTCAATGATTGAAATAAAGAGTTTACAATCAAGTAACCATGTTTGGATATAAAAGTGTGTCTCACACTTGTGTATAAATCCAAAACCGATAACCTGAAGTATACGTACCCGTACGCGTACTGGGGGTTGTTGGATGTCTGGGCAAGTATGCGTACCCGTACGCATCCTGGCGGAAGTCTCACGTCCGTGAATTTTTGCTGGAGTTTGGAAGTGTGAATTGGTATGTGCACCCGTACGCGTACTGGCGTAACCAAACTCGGTCCAGCTACTTAAGTATGCGTACCCGTTTGCATACTTGAATTGGTTACTTTCTAAAATCGGTTGTACATGAACTTAAACATTTATAAAATAAGGAGTGCAATCTTTGGAAACCGTGGCTATAATTTTCATGAACTGATTCGAGTGAATCAAACCGATTTTGCTTTAATTGTGTTCTTGTATACTTCTACGAGAATATAGTAATTGAACAACACTTTAACTAGTTTCATTCGAGTCATTTGAACTAGTTATGGTTAAGATGAATAAGGTTGATATGGGAGTAATCATATGGCTAACTTCGTTTAACTATTGTTGACCCAACATGGTGTACACGTTTGGGTACGGTTACATAAACCTAAATGAGGGTACATTTCATTTGTGTGTAACAAGCTAAGTTCGATCTAACGGTTGAAAGATATTAGCTTGGTTGAATCAGGTTTTTCATCTAACGATGGATATTGAATGCTTTGTTACCAAGGTAACTTGGATTGCAAACCCTGATTTGAAAAACTATATAAAGGAGAACTCTAGCAACTGGGAAACCTAATCCCCACACCTCATGTGTGTTACTAGTTGCATCAACTAGAGTCGATTCTCCTTTAACCTTAGGTTTCTATCGAGACCCTATAGGTTAACGACTTCAAAGACTTCATTGGGATTGTGAAGCCAGACCCAACTATTTTCTTTGTAGTTGCGTGTTCTGATCTTGCCCGATTCTATAGTTTGAGTACTATCTTCTCTAAGATTTGCTCGAGATTTAATCTCCGATAGTCAAGATATAAAGTAATCACAAACATCTTCGTCTCATTGTTTGTGATTCCACAATATCTAGTTTTGCCATCATGGGATTTAGATTATTGTGAGGTGATTGATAATACTAGGTTGTTCTTGGGAATATAAGTCTGGGTTATCAATTGGTTCATGTTCACCTTGATTTATAAAAAGACGTAACAAAAACTCTTGGGTATTTCTGTGGGAGACAGATTTATTCATTCTATAGACTTTTCTGTGTGAGACAGATTTGTTTATCAATTCTTCGACTTTGGGTCATAGCAACTCTTGGTTGTGGGTGAGATTGATTAGGTTTCAATTACAATCCATTCTGAAGTTCATTGGTAGTGGGCTAGTGTCTGTAGCGGATTAATACAGTATGGTGTTCAAACTGGACTAGGTCCCCGGGTTTTTCTGCATTTGCAGTTTTCCTCGTTAACAAAATTTTGCTATCTGTGTTATTTCTTTTCCGCATTATATTTTGTTATATAATTGAAATATCACAGGTTGTGCGTTAAAATCAATCAATTAGATAATCCAACCTTTGGTTGTTGATTTAAATTTATTGACACTTGCACATTGGTCTTTGGTACAGTTTAAGTTACTCCTCTTATATTCAATGTGGCTCGCAGATTTCTATTTGTTGATTGCAGATTAAATTAAGAGTTAGAGATATAAACTCTTTGATATACTTTTCTCTAGATTGTGTCTGACTATCTAGTTGATTCTCTAGAAAGTATATTGGAGTAAATCCTCTCAGATTGCCAAACGAATTGTTGGGTGTGGTTGTTAGACCCCTGCATTTTCACCGTGAAGTCTAAAGATCAGTTATATGATATATCCTAGTTCGAAACTCCTATAGGTAGACTAGAAATCAAGACTATAGTTTTGATTAACTAAACTTGACAAACAAGCTTGAGATAACAACGCTTGCGAGTTCGACCGAGCAATGCTCTAACATTTCGAAACATCATGCCAGTAATGCTGTGACAATAGACTTTGATATTCTAGTCATATAACTGAGATAAAAATCAAAGTATTTAGACTGGACAAGATTCAATGAAGCAAGGCTCAACATGAACTATAGTTATTTGATGGCTCAATTTGAAAAAGAATTTCAAACTCGAGATTATGATGAAGGATGAAAATTCAAGTACTAATATTCAAGACACAGACTAAAAAGTTTGACCCTAATTCCTTGAGGTGCACAGTTCTTGTCTCTTTTAAGGGCGCATGAGACAATAAACATCTTTTCAACACAATTAATCTTGATAATGTGCACTTGAAGCACTGAGGCATATCCTTATCATCACTATCGTCTTCTACCTTTTTAGGAGTAATATGATCATGTGGCTTTTTTATGATGACGGACGTTCTCTAGAGAATCATTTATTTCTTTTCTTAAGAAGATTTCTAAATTATCTTATAATAAGAGATACGGAATTTTCAAGATCTTCATCTTATAATTTGTTAACAATACTTTTTCGAGAGTTTCCAACACTTTTATTTTTATTAAGTTGTTAATGGTGATTTTTAACCTAAGGAGAAAATTGTAAAAGTTTGTATCTCTGACCCGGCATCAAAAATACTGAACTTTAGTATATCTTCATTTCGTAGGAAATTTAAGGAATACGCTAAAACCTAATGAGCGTATATGCGTATCTTTATGTATGTATATAGCCATATGTAAGTGCTTCACCCGGCTGAACTCATAAAATATACATATATGTACAAATATATTTACTGTATAAGTCAATATCTACATATATATATATATATATATATATATATGAAATTATCATGATAGTGCTGGTGCATGCTGCAATACTCCCAGATTTTTTAAAATTTACAATAAAATTGCAATCTCCTAGACGAATTGCTCACTAGTATAGAGCCGAATGAGTATTTATTTAGTGTTATTTTTCTCAACTGAACTCCTATTGTTAACCTAACATCCATGTTCATTCTCAGTTGAACAACATGGATTCACTAAAGTGTCTGATCAAGCTATTCATGAAGGTACCTGATCAAGAGCATCATTGCTATGTCAACAAGACCAAGTAGTTGCCATGCTAGACACAAGAATTACAAAACTTGCTTATTTTTCTCAATTTTGTACGAGAGCACATAATTTTGCACTTCAATTCGCTTATAGCGACTGCCACACTTATAAATGCCCCAAAAATACATTGTGAAGCTTAAGCTTAAAGATAAACTACGTTTTTTCAAGCGTCAAGACCATTATAAAAGGAACCCGCGACCAATCTTGGCCGTCCATTATGCATAGAAACATATATTTCTCATGTAAGTATCGAATTCATCCATGTGACTAACTTCAACAGTTCACTTCACATGTCATGTTTAGTTCTACTTATTAAACAAGATACTTCACATATCTTGTTTAATTCATTTGTGTCATACATTGGTTTTAGCCACCTATCACGTGAGATTCACGCGGTAAGTCATACTTCCATGAATTTTGACTTACCACTCATGACCCACCTGAGGTGAATGTAGGATCAGAATCTCGCAGCAATAATGTCTCAGCGAAATTATCAACAACACAACAGCGTCGCAGAACAATTTCAGAAATGACATAATAAACGACGTCAGCTAAAATCATGAGAAAAATGTGATGGTCCTGCGAAAATTAGAGAGTTTGCGAGAATAACATTTGTAAGGATGCGATAATGTCGCAAGACATATCCGAAAATAAAGGACAGATTAGCTGTCATCCACTATATAATTCCCTATAAATAGCCGCTCAGTTGTAAAGGAAAGGGAGAGATCTTTTTCTGAGTGAGAAGCAAGTAAATAGGAGAGAGAAAATCTAGAGCAGTGGTTATTCTTGATTCCTTTATCTTTTCTTGTAAGATTGTTCAAAGATTGATCAATAAAATTAAAATTGTTAATCTAAAATGAGTTGAATGTTAATGAAATCTTGTGAGGGGTGTAGTGTAGGATTTCCTGCAACTAAATAATGGCGCTAGAAACAGGGAGGCTGAAGATCGAAAGTTGAAGATTGTTATTGAGATTGTTCAAATCAAGAAAGTGATTAAACAAATCAGTGAACCAGTTAAAAGAAAAATGATTAGAGTCAATGAAGATGACAAAAGATTGGAGTGTAATATGATAACAAAAACAATGGTTAATGAATTCCATGAAAGCATCAAAGAAAGAATACATAAACGAAATTTTGAAGGAAGGAAGGTCATGGCGGTAGAAAAGACATCACCCTTGAAAGATTGGGAAAAGCAAAGAATCACATTCATGGCGGCAGAAATACCAAAAGAAAATTTGAACCACACATCTCCATTGGTTATTACAGTGCCTATTACGCGAAAAGAGAAGGGGACAACAACAAAATCCACAGAAGAATGGATATTGAACAGAACTTTAGTCGATACATGAAGTTCAGTGGATATAATATTTTATCATGCGTTCAGGGGAATGGGATTTAAAGATGAAGAAATGTCCAGTTCAACATATCTTGTTCATGGCTTTGGAAAATCCACAACAAAACCTAAAGGAGAAATAGTGGTATGAATTCCACTAGGAGAGATCGAAACACACGTGACAGTATGTGTGGTGGATATGGAATCGCCATATAATATGTTGCTAGGAAGACCATGGATACATGCGATAAAAGCTGTAGTATCAACGTTGCATTAATGTATTAAATTCCCCACACCAAATGGAATAGGTGAAATCAGAGGAGACGTTGACAATGCGAAATTATGTCATCAAATTGAAGTAAAGCATTATGAAGGACGAGCAAAAAAGAAACAATTTCGCAGAAAGTTGGCAAAGGAAGCAAAGAAAGAAGAAGAATTTAGAGTATACACGATAAGGGCAGAAGAAGGCAGGGGAATACCCAGCGAAATTTCGGAAGAAGGAGAAGGACCTGTGAAAACAATAAAAGAACCAACACCAATGGGAGAACCCAAGTCCAGTTACACTGCCGCAGAACCAATAAAAGAAGTAAACGTTGGGACTATAGAAGAACCTCTAATATTGAGAATTGGAACCAAGATGGATGTAGAAGAAGAAGAAAGAATTGTTAACCTTTTGCGAGAATATAAAGACGTTTTCGCAGGGAGCATGGATGGGATACCGGGAATAGATCCATCAATTGCATGTCACAAGTTGGAGATTAACAAGAATGTGATACCATTTAAATAAAGAATAAGAAAAATCGCAACAGCTTACCATTCCCAAATAGAAGAAAAACTACAGAAAATGCTTGATGCAGGAATCATAAGAGAAGCTAAATACCCAGAGTGGATAGCGAATATGGTCATTGTCCCAAAGAAAAACAAAGGAATAAGGATTTGCATAGACTTCACTGATTTAAACAAAGCTTTCCCTAAAGATAGTTTTCTGTTACTAGATATTCCTCAAATGGTGGAATCCGCAGCGGGAAATGATAGGGTATCGTCTTTAGATGAGTAAAAAGGATATAACCAGATCCCTCTCGCTGAAGAAGATCAAGAGCATACTTCTTTCTTCACCCCTAGAGGTTTATATTGTTACACGAAAATGCCATTTGGTTTGCGAAATGCGGGAGCGACAGACCAAAGAATGGTAGAGAAGGTGTTCGCGAAATGGATACACAAAACATTAGAAGTATACGTGGACGACATGTTAGTAAAGAGTAAAGAAGCCAAAGACCATGTACAAGACTTGAGGGAGATTTTTGAACAAATGCGGCAGTATAACATTAAACTGAATCCTGAGAAGTGTACTATTGGAGTTGCATCGGGAAAATTTTTAGGCTACATTATATCAAAGGAAGGGATACAGGTTGATCCAGAAAAAGTGCAAACAGTTCGTGACATGCCAATACCAGCAACAATAAAAGATGTACAGAAGTTGAATGGACTTTTAGCTTCGCTGGGGAGATTCATTTCGCGATCATCAGACAAATGCAAATATTTTTTCGATATACTTAAGAAGGGTGCGAAATTTAAATGGACTGATGAATGTGAAAAAGCTTTTCAAGGGATCAAAAAACATCTTATGAATACAACTATTTTACAAAAAGCAGAATCAGGAGAAGAATTATTGATTTATCTTGCGACGACGTCGCATGCATTAAGTGTGTGTTATTGCGAATAGACGCAGGAGTGGAGAAACCCATTTATTACATAAGCAAAACTTTTAATACTGCCGAGAATAATTACTCAAAGATTGATAAGTTAATTTTAGCATTAGTTTATGCATCGTTTAAGCTTCGCATATATTTTCAGGCGCATAAGATAAAGGTATTAACAAAATTACTAATTGAATCAGTGATGAAGAATTCAAAAAGATCAGGAAGAGTGGAGAGATAGAATGCACAAGTAGGCCACTTTGATATTAAATATGAAATTTTGTCTTCACCAAAATCACAAGTTGTTGCAGATTTCTTGTCAGAATTCCCTTTAGAAGAAGATGAAGCAGTAGAAGAAATGATGGATTTAGAAGAAGAACACGGAGATCCAAAAGACTTATTAACAGAACCAAATAGATGGGAGATATTAGTAGATGGATCATCAAATGGAGAAGGCAATGGAGTTGGAATTGTTTTAATTTCTCCAGAAGGAGTGAAGATGGCTTTTTCATTCAGATTGGAATTCGCATCCACTAATAACGAAACGGAATATGAAGCTGTGATACATGCCTTAAAGTTCGCAATAGAAATGAAACTAGAAAATGCCAGGATCATTAGTGATTCGCAGCTAGTTATTCGCCAAATAAAGGGAGAGTACACTACAAATGAGCCATCCTTGAAGAAATACAAGAAGCTCGTTGAAGAATTGTCAGCGAAAATCCCAAAAATAAAATGGAGGCACATTTCAAGGAAGGATAACAGACTCGCAGACGCTTTTGCTTTCATCTCAAGCATGATGACATATCCAACTGTAAGATGCATAAAAATACAAACACTTCTGTCACATAAATCAATAAAGAAGAAGAAGAAGTGAACGTGATGATAATAGACGGTGAAGAAGAAGAACAAACGAACAATATCGCAGATTGGAGAACAGAACTTCATGCATATTTGGAAAAGGAGAAATACCAAGAAATAGATTGGAAGCACACAAGTTAAAAAGTCGCGCAACAAATTATGAATTAAGAGATGGGATGCTATACCGAAAATCCTTTAATGGACCATCACTCAGATGTTTGACACGAGAAGAAGGAGAAAGGTGCTAAAAATGTTACATAGTGGGGATGCTGGCAATCATAGCGGGGGAAGATCTTTGGCACATAAAGCAAAAATGAAAGGCTATTACTGGCCATACATGCACGAAGATGCAAAATAAATATCAAGACGTTGTGAAGATTTTCAGCGGCATGGAAAGAAAATACATGCACCTGGAGCACCATTGTCATCTTCAACCAGTGTGTGGCCTTTTGGAAAGTGGGGCTTAGATATTGTGGGGCCATTTTTACCAGGTTATGGACAAAGAAGATACTTAATAGTCGCAACAGATTATTTCACAAAATGGACAGAAGTGAAGGCAGTACAACATATTCGCGACAAAGATATCTTTACATTTATATTCGAAAATATCATTTGCAGATTCGGAATTCCTGCGCAGTTGGTATCTGATAATGGGAAACTGTTTGAAGGACAGAACATAGAAATGTTACTTAATGCATTTAAGATAAAATATGGAAAGTCTACTCCTTTGTATCCACAAGCTAATGGGCAGGTAGAGGCAACAAACAAAACAATTACAGATATATTAAAGAATAAATTAGAAGGACATCATAGAGCATGGTGCGAACAAGTACATAATGCAGTATGGGATTATAATACAACTAGAAGAGAAGCTACTGGAATGTCACCTTTTTGTTTAACATATGGAGTTGAAGCGGTGTTACCAACAAAAGTTGTTATTCCGAAAACAAAGACAGAAGCTTGGGAGAAAAATCTTAGTGCGGGTTTGATCTTAAACAAACTTGATGAATTAGAAGAAGAAAGAGAAAGAGATTTACAACATATGGAGAATTATCAGAGAAGATTAGCCCGAGAATATAATAAACGTGTCAAAGTACGCGAATTCCAACCAGGAGATTTAGTTCTGCGAGAGACACCAATATATCAGCGAGACAATGGTGTAAAATTAGGGAAAAAATGGGATGGACCTTACATCATTAAGGAGATAGTTGGAACAGGAGCTTATAAATTAATGGAACCAGAAGGTAGAGATGTTGGTCATAGACTTGACATACCATGGAACAGATTGTACTTAAAAAATATTATCCGTAAGAAGCTTTGAGAAGTTATGGATTCTGAAAGAATAGTTGCGAGATTATTCATATCAAAACAAGATCATGATGTGCGAAACTTTCGCAGAGATAATCATAGAACAATGACATAAAATAAATGGGCGAACCTTTATGGCGTATACCCTAGTTCGCGAATAAAATTTCGCAAGAGGCAAATGTAAGACCTAAAGTACGTCATATAATGGGGTACCTGATGCATGGCTCAGGGAAAGGCTACACTGCCACCGGAACCTGAGTCATGGAGATTTGGGGTCAATAAATCCCATCCGGGAGAGGCACCTTGGATTCTCAGCTTAAGCATATGACTTAGGTTGGGCGACTAAGGTAATAAGGACTCTCCCAAGGAGTGCAGAATCTGATCAAGGCGCCGAGGTACACGGTTGAGTCAAGAGTGCCAGGGGCGTCTGGAACGTACCTTTCCATTCTTGACAAGTCTTGGCTTATACTGCACTCGGCCCGAAGAAAACCCCACTTAGGGTGCAGTCTCGTAACCATAAACCCTATAGGTAAAAGGGATAAGAGGCTGCGAAAACAACTGGTTGTTGTTAAGACTGGATGGGAGGAGCTAACCTTGTATGGTAGAAGTACGCCTCCTTGAAGGGGCAACCAGGGGGAGATAAGGGCGGCACCCTCCATTAGGGAGCTGATAAGTGTCTTAAGACGCAAATGTCATGAGGCTTTTTACTCGCAAGGGTATTAAGGCTTGTCATATTTTGCAACAATCCTGAAGAGGCAATAATACAAAGAAAAAGATAAGACGAGATCAATGGGTTTTCGCATGAAAGTGCGAAGACGTCCTGCGATTTCGTCGCAAGACGGCAATGTCATGGGGCTTTATTTTCGCAAGAATATTTAGGCCTGTCATATTGTCGCAACATTCCTGAAGAGGCCATAATACAAAAGAAAAAGTTAAGGCAAGATCAATGGGTTTTTGCATGAAAGTGCAAGGACGTCCTGCGATTTTGTCGCAATGACAAGAGGTGGCATAATAAGACCTTTAATTAGGAAGGCAAAATAAGACCACATGACAAAACAAAATATTTATAAGTATTCATAACAGATCATTTTCGCAAGAAAGATAATGAGAGGCAAGTATGGGAATCAATAAACAAGAGGCATTATCTTTCTCACCAGCAAAATACTAAAAGGAAAATTGATTCCAAAGTTGGTTGAAGAATATTATTCGCAAAAATAATAAAGATGACAATTCAAGAAGATAGAACTAGATAAGAAGCTCATGCTTCAGTATTAATTCCAGTAGAAGGAGATAATAGACGTTCTTCGCCAATGTTCTCATTATCGCCAACCTCTCCTTCATTTCGATTCTGATCTTCACCAACAATAATTCCTAGAGGGACTTCTTTTTCGCCGCACCTTGATTATCGCCAGCAATTACTTCTTTAGAAGAGATTTCTTTTTCGTTTTCATCTTGATTAGCACCAGCAGTTGCTTCCTTAGAAGGATCTCTTCTCCATCTTCCAAAGACTATTCTCTCACCACTTTCATAATCATAATCACTGTCAGCAGGACGAGGAATTCATCATCATCTACTTCCAAAGGTTCGATTGATGTAGGAGGAAGAGATTTGGACAATAAAATATCATTTACAAGGACTTCAGCCCGGAGATGAACTTGACGAAGAAGTGCTCTCTGATGATTCCTATCTTGAATATCCTTAAAGTAAGCAAGATAATCAAGTCTTCTTTCTGCTCGGTCGCGAGAACCAGTAAGGACAGAGACGAGTAGTGCATTTTCTTTGCGAATTTTGGCATTTAGCCTCCAAAACAGAAATGGAGGAATGAAGATTTTTCTCAGACTCTGCGAAAAGTAGAATACAAAATTTCAGTAAGATGAAGAACTCAAAAAGATATGACAAAGAAAAGATAGTTAAGGCAGTCAAACTATTATGACTACCTTCCTTTTGCGAAATAAGGTGTTGAATCAAGGTCAGACAACTATTCTCCCAACGGTCCATCGCATCATCAAATTTATCTCCAACTAAACCTTTAAGTCGAGACTGAAGATTTTTCTCTTTAGAAATAAGAAAGGCATTTTTCTTCGCAAGAGAAGAATAAGATTCTTCTAATTTGGAATATTGTTCTTTAAGTTGATTCGCCTTTACACTTAAAGCTATTCTACCTTGAATGAGTGTATCTCTTTCAGCGATAGATGACTCTGTTACTTCTTTAAGTTCATTTCTCAAAGAGCGAAGAGATTGCTTGGTCATCACATACTTTCTGAAGGATGCTAAGTTGTTGCGAAGATATCGCCATCTTATTTAAAAAATTCGCTTCTCTTGAGATAGAGTTTTATTCTCATCTGATAAATTCCATCCCTAGATTAGCTTTAGTTAAAGAATAAGAGAGGCGAGATATTTCATTACTTAATAAATCTTGCCTCCGAACTAATTGGGTATTTTCATTGGTAAGATTATTTATATGATCAACAGAGTATGAATAGAGGTTATCTAATTGGTTATATTGATCCATCAAAATCTCTTTATCAACACGGGCTTCTTCAACAGATTCAAATTGATATCTCTCCATTATTCGTTTGGTTTAAGGCTTAACATGCGAAAGAGGGATTTCAAGGATAATTAAATATGGAAAGGATAAAATCATTAGAAAGGCAAATTGAAGACACAGATAAGGAAATCATACCTCTCAGTTCATCATTCTTCTTGCGAAGATTGTCGCGATCCAGCAAAACATTCTGAGCTTTTGATTTTCGAGACGAAGAGCATTACACTCTTTTTCCAAAGTTGTTTGCGAAGCAGCTCTGTCAGAGCCAAAACTTACTCAGAATTTCGCAAATACCAGACTTGACAGGATCAATGGGAGACTTCTTGCCATCATCCAGGACCTCAGACAAAACTTTGAAAGCAATATCTATTCCTTCCACGGTTTCTTTCGAAAAGGAAGAGGCTCAGAGAGAACTGGCAATGATAGAAGGTTGAGAAACATTATCAATAGGAGGAAAGAAGTTTCATTCACAGAAGGATTAATAAGGGGGTTTCAATCATTGAAAGGTCAGTTGAAGAAATGAAATCTGAGGCAGCTTTTCGCGAATTGGAGATAATGGTTTAACTTGCGAAGATGTCGCAGGAGATTTAGAAGAGATAAGTAAGTGGAATGGAACAGAGGTTTCAACGGTTTTAAGGTGGCGAGATTTCTTGAGAGGTTTGTTGGCATCCTTATCACCCTGCGAATTACAATCCAGATAAGAAACAGAGGCAACAATATTGTTATTAGAAAAGAATAATGTTTCTTACTACCTTCTGATTCGCAGACTTTCTTTTGTTACAACAATCTTATGCTGCGATTTGGGAATATTAGGGTTCTGAACCGTAAATTTGGTGTTAGAGGCGTTTTTGCTGAAATAACAACAGTATGGGAATCACATAAGCATCATCAAATAAAGCAGTAAGCAAGATCAATTTCAGCAAAACCCATAAGAAAGAAAAAAAAAACTAACCTCGATGAATCCATGGAAAACACCAGGAAGATTAATTCGTAAAAATTAAGGAAGTTACGAACAGTGAAGATCTACAGAGGGAACAGTATGGAGATGAAGAAGAAAAAAAAAAAGAGAAGAAAAGAAAAGAAAGAAGAAAGTTGCAATGGCAGAATTTGGAAGAAAATAGAGTTGCAGAGATGAGAGAAAAAAAAAAGAGAAAGTAAAAAGAAAATGGAAAGAAGAGTAAGAAGAATATATAGAGAGATTTTTACTCGAAGAATAAACACCATTAATACGAAAACGTGAGCGGTTGAAAAGCAGCGGTTACAGAAGACGTGTCAAGAAATAGATGGAAGAAAGGATACGTGTGATAAATGCAGAATATGAAGAGATGGACAGTGCGGCATTTCTCACATCGTTCTCTACTTCGCAGAGAAGATATGAGAAGAGGCAAGATGTAGGATCAGAATCTCGCAGCAATAATGCCTCAGCGAAATTATCAACAACAACACAACAGCGTCGCAGAACAATTTCAGAAATGACATAATAAACGACGTCAGCTAAATCATGAGAAAAATGTGATGGTCCTGCGAAAATTAGAGAGTTTGCGAGATTAACATTTGTAAGGTGCGAGAATGTCGCAAGCCATATCCGAAAATAAAGGACAGATTAGCTGTCATCCACTATGTAATTCCCTATAAATAGCGCTTCAGTTGTAAAGGAAAGGGAGAGATCTTTTCTGAGTGAGAAGCAAGTAAATAGGAGAGAGAAAATCTAGAGCAGTGGTTATTCTTGATTCCTTTATCTTTTCTTGTAAGATTGTTCAAAGATTGATCAATAAAATTAAAATTGTTAATCTAAAATGAGTTGAATGTTAATGAAATCTTGTGAGGGGTGTAGTGTAGGATTTCCTGCAACTACAGTGCAACTCACATGTGATTGGTCAAAATATTTATTTCCATGTAGGCCTCACATACACGTCATACTGTACGCACTTAGTTGCTTGGATATCCACATATCCTCTTATCCACCCTTCATGACCACTCTTCACATGTCAGTAATATCAGGAAGCTAGAGTAGTCCTGGACTTACTCAACAACCACCATTCAATCTATCAACACAGGTTGACATGATGTACTCTCATCACTTGTCAGACTCATCATTTAGGTATGATGAGTCACCATTCACCAATCAATGAGTGATAGACGCATTTATGTGTCTATTTTGATCTCAATTATTTATATTATTAGTGCTCATTTTTGTACTTATTATGGGTTTTTATGTATTTATAGGTGTTTTTGGAGAAAAAAGCTTTTGCAGCGAAATTGGCTCGGAAAAGTGGTATTTGGGCTCGCGGGAGAAAATTACTATGGGCACCCATAGGACGTGATAAAGGCACCCCGGGAAAATACTATTTACGTCCAAAAAGTACTATTTGCACCCACCATGGCACGTACTAAAGGGACCCAACATTGGATAAGGGGCACCCAAATTACTATTCACACTCTCAACAGTGGTTAAGGGGCGACCTTTATCTTCTTCATTTGAATTATAAAATTGGCCGGAAAGAATGGTAGTGAAGAATCATATTTAGGGTTCGAGATTTGGGTAGGATTAAAGGAGACTAAAAGGCTGATTTTGTTTGGGTTTACTCAATAGGCCTAAATAGGCCTGACATGGTTGTTGGAATAGATTGGAATTGGTTAGATTGTCGGATTTTTATAAAACGGGGAAGAATATTATCGGGTTTCCTATTTCGATTTCCTGTGAATGGTATTTTTTTGGATTTACGTGGAGATAAGGGAATATTGTTATCTGTTTGATTCGACTATATCCCTAAGAGAGTCTGAGACGTTTGATTTGGCTTGGAGGACGCGTGCAAGAAGATTTGAAGAGATATTATCGTAGCTTGGAAGCAAAGAAATAAAGTAATTAAAACAAAAATATTCTCGGGATTTTGAGACCCTGTGGTGTATAAATAGAAAGGGTGGAGGCCAGAGAAGATTTATCGAGAGTTTATGGTAGTTTAGAAGCAAGAACAAAGAGAAATCGAAGGCTGTGGGAATCTTGTTTTGCTGGTGCAAGAGTTGAAGACGAATAACATAAGACCATTTGAGAAATGTTGTTTATTATACAACAAGACTGATATATCGTTTAATAGCAGCAGTTGCCATAGATCTCTAGCGACTGAAAGTACCCCTTTAGCAACTCTAGTTTGCGACTGTTTTCCTATTTTTTACTCTTTTCACCTTGTAAACACCTTTTTGAGCAATGAAAAATTCTTTTGAGCATGTTTCCAATATGATGAGCTAAACTTAATCTCTGGGGCGACGAAGGAAGCTCTTTCGCCAATGAAAAAGTGGTAACCTTTATTTTATTAATTTTTGCAATTTATTTTATGATTGTTTTCTTAGAATAAAAAATGGATTCAATGATTTTTATGAAGCAATTGTGATTTCTACTAATGGTATATGCTTAGCCTAGGGTTTTTGATATCTCATACTTTTGATTTACAATTGTTCTTCTAAAAATCTACTTTTGCAATAATTAGAATCAACTTGAATGTGTAGATTGCATGATTACAATTATCAAAATCACTTTGGAAATGGGTGAAATAGTGGAATCTTAGCCCCAGTCTCTCTCACTCTTAAAAATAATTTTCATTTAATTTTTTGTTTTAGGATTAGAATTTAAATCTAGAATCGAACTTTCACAAGTCTTGAACGAACTTTTATTTACCACTTGAAAAATCCATCAATGAGTTACAAGTTAATCTAGTAGTGCAGGTCACCTTCGACTTAACCTAGTCATGCAAGTCACCTTCGTCTGTTGTTAGAGCACTGCTCGGTCCAACTCTCAAGCGTTGCTATCTCAAGCTTGTTTGTCAAGTTTAGTTGCCAAAGCTATAAGTCTTGATTTCTAGTCTACTTGTAGCTAAGTCTCAAACTATGATAGAAAGTATAGTTGAGCTCTAGAATCCACGGCGTTCATCATGCAAAGACGAAGAACTACTCAAGGAACTGGTGGATCTTCATCGACAAAAAGGTATGTGGATACTTGAACTTATCTATCACTCAAAAGTATATCTACTTTATCTCCTATCTTGAGACAAAAGTCGTATTGCTATATAGACTTCAATTATCCACATTTGCTATTTCGAGCCGAGTTTATCTCGCTTATCTATTTCTCGAAATATGTGTTGGTAAGCCTTCGCTTTGGCCAAGTTCATCTTTACAAATAACGAAATTCATGTTGATTATTTCAATATCTTGAAAATCGCCTTTGATGAAAAATAGTGTGTGAATAACCTCTATTTAACATCCTATAAGAATGTTTCAATAATTGAAATGAGAGTTAAGAATATATAACCTTGAACAGATATAAACATTGTATATGAACTCATACTTGTGTAAGTCCAAAATCCTTGAACTAAAGTATGCGTTCTTTACTGGATCAGGAAGTCCGAAAGCTAAGTCCGCGTACCCGTACGCGTACTGTCGGAAGTTCACATCCCGTGAATTTCTGCTGGAGTTTGTGAACTGAAAACAAACTCAAACCGGGTACTTAAGTATGTGTATTGGTATGCATACTAGAGTGGGTTATTATTTAAAAACGGTTTATTCGTGAACTAAGACATATATAAACTAAGGAATATATGCATATTTGCAAACTGTGGCTATAATGTTCATGAATTGATTCGAGTGAATCAAAATCGTTTTTGCTTCGATAGTGTCTTATATACTTCTATGAGATTTAAGCAATTGAAAAACTATCTAACTAGTTCTTTTGAGTCATTTGAACTAGTTATGGTGAAGATGAATAAGGTTGATAAAAGTGCTCATATGGCTAACCATTTGGTTAAAAACTGTTGAACTAACTAGGTGTACACGTTTAGGTACAGTTATACAAACCTAAATGAACGTGTATTTCATTTGTGTATAACAAGTTATGTTAGATCTAACGGTTGAAAGATATTAGCTTGAAGCTAATCACGTTTTCATCTAACGGTGAATATTGAATGCTTTGTTACCAAGGTAACTTAGATTGCAAACCCTGATTTGGAGACTATATAAAGGAGAACTCTAGCAACTGGGAAACCTAATACCCACACCTCTTGTGTGATACTAGTTTTATAAGATAGAGTCGATTCTCCTTTAACCTTAGGTTTCTACCGAGACCCCGTAGTTTAACGACTTGAAGACTTCATTGGGATTGTGAAACTAGACCCAACTATTTTCTCTATAGTTGGGTGATCTGATCTTGATGTTTCTATCGTGCTGAGTGCAATTGGAATAATTAGCTCGAGATTAATATCTTCGATAGGAAAGATAAAAGTATTCACAAACATCTTCGTCTCATCGTTTGTGATTCCACAATATCTTGTTTCGCTAGTCGATTAAGATTATTGTGAGGTGATTGATAATTCTAGGATTTTCTTCGGGGATATAAGTCTGATATATCAATTGGTTCCTGTTTACCTTGATTTATCAAAAGACGGAACAAAACTCGTAGATATTTCTATGGGAGACAGATTTATCTATTCCTGTAGACTTTTCTGTGTGATACAGATTTGTTTATTAAAGTCTTCGACTTTGGGTCGTAGCAACTCTTAGTTGTGGGTGAGATCAACTAAGGGAATCAAGTGTGTAGAATCATGCTTGGATCAGAGACGTAAGGAGCGCAACTTTAACTTGGATCAGTGAGATTGATTGGGGTTCAACTACAGTCCAAACCGAAGTTAGATTGTAGTAGGCTAGTGTCTGTAGTGGCTTAATACAGTGTGTCTTCAATCTGGACTAGGTCCCGGGGTTTTTCTGCATTTGCGGTTTCCTCGTTAACAAAACTTCTGGTGTCTGTGTTATTTCTTTTCCGCATTATGTTTTGTTGTATAATTGAAATATCACAGGTTGTACGTTGAATCAATCAATTGGGAAATCCGACCTTTGGTTGTTGATTGAAATTGATTGATCCTTGAACATTGGTCTTTGGTACCATTCAAGTTAATTTCTCTTGTATTCAATTAGACTCGCAGATTTCTATTTGCTTGAGTAAGTATTGAATCGAGAAATTGAGATATAACTATTTGATATACTTTTTATTAAGATTGAGTCTGACTGTCTAGTTGATTCTCTTAAAAGTATATTGGAGTTAGTCCATACAGATTTCTAAGCGAATTATTGGGTGAGGTTGTTGTACCCCTACTTTTTCAGCTGCAAATCAAATCAGTATTTTCAACTAGACGCACTTGAGACATCAACAATGTCACAAATGGCGGATGTTCATCATGGTACTGGTCTGGCGGTCTACAGCATGCGGTGTAGAACACACCCATTATGAGAAAGTGTCAGGAAGAGCGGAAAATTAACAAGAGTAAAGGAGTATAGTGGATATGCAACTGTTTAGTCTTCCCTAAACAATAGGGAACGATTTCACCACTTTACCGCGGTCTCTACCTTCTCACTCCTTGACACTTCCACTTCCTACGAGATCAAGGTGTACAATTATGACTTCATATAAATAAATTTTTCAATATGTTCAAGGAGGATCATGGACACGATTATTCAGAACACGGAGCTTGTTACCATCTACAAGAAAGTTTTATCTTTGGAGATACAGTCATACATAACCAAACTTCACAGAGTCTATTACTCTGATCTCAACACTTCCAATGTTTCCCTCTCTAAGACCAACCATTCTCCTTTTGTTGTGACCGAAGCAAGACTAGAACGATAATTTCTTGGTTTAGGCCAGAATTGTACAGACTGGTCTCTCGAATCAAAAGTACTCCCGTGGAGTATATTTGTTTAGGGTTTAGAACTCATTTCTCATCAACCTACCCCATTTTTACTTTTTTTTTCACCAGAATCAGTTTTTACCCTCAAACACAAGTATTTTAGTATTTTTTAAGTACTTTGAAAGCAATATCTTTTTCAACTTTAGTTTGTTGTTCATGATCAAAAATCTTTAACTTTCCAACGAGTGTGCTTCTGGAAAGTGTATCAAGATCATTTCCTTCTTCGGTGGCATGTTTATTAGACTCGTATCGAGCTGGCAAGGATCTTAGAATTTTCATCGCAAAATATCATTTTCAGCAATTTTCCTTCCTACTGTATAGCAAGCATTCATTATTAAATTCCTTAACCGAATCTTCATCATCCATACGAAGGTTTTCCCAGTCAGAAATTAGGTTTTGAAGCCTTGCTTCTTTCTCTGCGATATTCCCTTCAAATACGGTTTCTAAGATATCCCAAGCATCATTTGATCTAGTGAGTATAGACACATGATGCTGCAGATCTTGACTTATGGCATGGATAATCCAGAGTTGTGTTTAGCATTCACTAATTTTTAATTTACAATATGCGTATATGTCTTTCGAAACAACAGTTGCCCCTTCTCCAACCATTGGAAGTGTAGTTGCAGGAAATCCTACAACACACCCCTCGTAATAATTTGTAGATCTAAACATAAAAATGATGATAAGAATGCTAAAATTGTAAAGAGACACAAGGTTTACGTGGTTCGATCAATTTGATTTACATCCACGGGGTTAGGTTTTACTATGATTATTTGTAATTACATCTTGATTACATGGAGACTCCATTAATGAGTATTTGGAGCTCTAGGTTCTTGAAGGAGGAAGAAGAAGGAGATAATAATAATACAACCAATTCTACTTTCTCTCTCTACAGAATGTATCCTCTCCTAAAGTGTGTCTCTATTTCTGATTATCTATATCCTTTCTCTCTCTTGCCTTTCTCTTTATATAGGTGTTTACATAGTGGATGACAGCTAATGTACAACTAAACATTTCCCCTAATTTCGGGTCTGGCTTGCGGTATTTTCGCAAGCTTACAAATGAAACATTCGCAACATTCCTACATTTCGCAAGATCATCACACTTTTCTCATGTTTAAGTTGATGTCATCTGTTATGTCATTTCTGAAATCATCCTGCGATGTCTTCGCGATGTGTTGTTAATAATTTCGCAAGCATATTCTTCTGTGCGAGATTCTGATCCTACATCTTGCCTTTTTTTTCTTGAATATTGCTTGAAAAGCGATCGTTAAGAAAAAAATCCACCTTGTTGTAGTTGTTGGAGGAACGAGCGAAAGAATATCGGACTTGAAAAGTATGTACTTGCCTCTATTCTTTTGTGAAGTTCTGGATCGTTGCGAAGTAAATAAGAAGTATCAACCCTTGAAGTATGCGAAGTATGAAGTATCCTTGAATAAGTACTCAATCCTCGAAATATATAAGAAGTATGAAGTATCCTTTGAGAAGTATAAGAAGTACTTAATCCTCGAAATATATAAGAAGTATGAAGTATGAAGTATCCTTTGAGAAGTATAAGAAGTATCCGTCCTTGATTGCGAATAATAAGTATTGCAAAATTATACTCCACGTTCTCTGCCTCATGCAATGCTGTAATGCAAATAAGAATTTAGATTAGTATTCAACATTTCTTTTATCAAAAAATTTCATTTAATTGCAAGTTCAAATCGTTTTTCTTTGTTTTGATTTCCTTTGACTTGTTTCGTCTCATCCGATAAACATCTTTCATGGAAATGATCCTAATGAGGTCTTATGCAGCCTGTTGATGGAAGGTCTTGCTAGCCTGTTGATGGAAGGTCTTATTTTGCCTCCTCCTACTATCCATGTTAGATATCATTCTCATTTGAAACAAAACAAATTTTCAAGAAAAATATATAAATTGATCTGTGCGAGATTTTTCTCGGTTTCTTTTGTAATTGTGGAATCCTTGTAATTCTGAAATTTCTGTAATTCTGCGGTTATACCGCCTTTTGTAAATCAAATCAAAAATCTTTTATTTTCTGTAAAAGAAATATTCTAGAAATATATATAAATCGAATTTTTTCGTTTTTTTTTTTTTGAAATCTTGAAATCTTAGTAATTTTTGTAATTTTTGAAATCTTGAAATTTTTGTTATCGTGCGATTGAATCGCTTTTTGTAAATCAAATCTAAAATCTTTTTATTCGTTCTTGGTATAAAGTAAAATGTTCAAGGAAGTGGTACTTATCTTTCATGTGAGTCGCTGTTGTTGTCAAACAAGTGAATAAATGCCTTGAAATGTATGAATTTTGCGCATCAAAAAGAAGTGAGACTTGAACCCTTGACCTGCTTCTTGGATTTTCTCGCACCATACCAACTGTGCTAAGCCTCTCTTGCGAAATAATCAAAGGTCTTGCGAAGTAATCAAATTCCAACTGTGTGAGAGGCAATCCGTATAAATTTCGTATAACAAAAATAAACATGTGAGAAGAAAGAATTGATCCCGCGACTTGCTGCTTGCAATCATGCCTCCTGACCAACTGTGCAAGATTCTTCTTTGTGAAATATCTTTGCGAAATTCTCATCAACTCTCTTCTGTGCGAAATAATCATCAAATCGAACCAAGTGTGCGAACTCTCTCATGCGAAATAATCAAAAACAAATATGCGAGTGGCAAGAATTGATCCCATGACATTCTCCTTGTGAAGTATCACACTGAACCATCTGTGACAACTCTGCTGTGCGAAATAACAAAACAACTGTAAACCTTTATCCTCATCTTCACCCTTAATAGCTTAAATATAAATATGCGAAAAAGGCACGCGCGAGGTGGGAATCGAACACGCGACAATGAGCTCATAAACTTCGCACATGACCAATTGTGCTGCCTCTTGTTTGCGAAATAATGAAACAATATTGCAAAATTATTCATTTTTTCGCTTTCTGTAAAAAAGAATAAAACTATGTTCGCAGGCGAATTCGAACTTGTGACCACGAACGCACATACTGCTCTGTGGACCAATTATGCAAGGACCTCTCTGCGAAATTAATGCATAACTTTTTTCCTTATTCTTTTATTCTCCCATGCAAATAAGAAGAAAATGAAAAATATATGTCTCTGTGAATTCGAACCCGTGACCTATTTGTTGTTCGCTCAGCCTTGAACCATCTGTGTGAATTTCTGTTTGTGACAGAAATCACAACTTCTGACTCTTATCATTATTTTCGTCTTTCCTTTGTTTCTTCACAAAATGCCTCTTGCTTTCTCCTGAACATGAAAATATTCCACTGAAACTTCCATTTTTTCCTTAAATTTCACTACAACAACTAATTTTTTCTCTCACTCTTTTCATGTCTTTGAATTATTGATGATGTTCACTCCCTGACAGTGTGATTTCTTCCATAAAATTTCCATTTTTGAACCTAAATTTTGTAGATCTAGAAAAATATGAACAGTAGCTAATCTTCATGGAAATTTCTTGAACCAACAAGTTACAGGAAGGATAGATACTTTACTCGCTCGCTGTTTCTAGCGCCAAAAATGTAGTTGCAGGAAATCCTACAACACACCCCTTGTAATAATTTGTAGATCTAAACATAAAAATGATGATAAGAATGCTAAAATTGTAAAGAGACACAAGGTTTACGTGGTTCGATCAATTTGATCTACATCCACGGGGTTAGGTTTTACTATGATTATTTTTAATTACATCTTGATTACATGGAGACTCCATTAATGAGTATTTGGAGCTCTAGGTTCTTGAAGGAGGAAGAAGAAGGAGATAATAATAATACAACCAATTATACTTTCTCTCTCTACAGAATGTATCCTCTCTTAAAGTGTGTCTCTCTTTCTGATTATCTATATCCTTTCTCTCTCTTGCCTTTCTCTTTATATAGGTGTTTACATAGTGGATTACAGCTAATGTACAGCTAACATTTCCCCTAATTTCGGATCTGGCTTACGGTATTTTCGCAAGCTTACAAATGTAACATTCGCAACATTCCTAAATTTCGCAAGATCATCACACTTTTCTCATGTTTAAGTTGATGTAATCTGTTATGTCATTTCTGAAATCATCCTGCGATGTCTTCGCGATGTGTTGTTAATAATTTCGCAAGCATATTCTTCTGTGTGAGATTCTGATCCTACATCTTGCCTTTTTTTCTTGAATATTGCTTGAAAAGCGATCTTTAAGAAAAAAATCCACCTTGTTGTAGTTGTTGGAGGAACGAGCGAAAGAATATCGGACTTGAAAAGTACGTACTTGCCTCTATTATTTTGTGAAGTTCTGGAACTTTGCGAAGTAAATAAGAAGTATCAACCCTTGAAGTATGCGAAGTATGAAGTATCCTTGAATAAGTACTCAATCCTCGAAATATATAAGAAGTATGAAGTATCCTTTGAGAAGTATAAGAAGTACTTAATCCTTGAAATATATAAGAAGTATGAAGTATGAAGTATCCTTTGAGAAGTATAAGAAGTATCCGTCCTTGATTGCGAATAAGAAGTATTGCAAAATTATACTCCACGTTCTCTGCCTCATGCAATGCTGTAATGCAAATAAGAATTTAGATTAGTATTCAACATTTCTTTTATCAAAAAATTTCATTTAATTGCAAGTTAAAATCGTTTTTCTTTGTTTTGATTTCCTTTGACTTGTTTCGTCTCATCCGATAAACATCTTTCATGGAAATGATCCTAATGAGGTCTTATGCAGCCTGTTGATGGAAGGTCTTACTAGCCTGTTGATGGAAGGTCTTATTTTGCCTCCTACTACTCTCCATGTTAGATATCATTCTCATTTGAAACAAAGCAAATTTTCAAGAAAAATATATAAATTGATATGTGCGAGATTTTTCTCGGTTTCTTTTGTAATTGTGGAATCTTTGTAATTCTGAAATTTCTGTTATTCTGCGGTTATACCGCCTTTTGTAAATCAAATCAAAAATCTTTTATTTTCTGTAAAAGAAATATTCTAGAAATATATATAAATCGAATTTTTTCGTTTTTTTTTTTTTTGAAATCTTGAAATCTTAGTAATTTTTGTAATTTTTGAAATTTTGAAATTTTTGTTATCGTGCGATTGAATCGCTTTTTGTAAATCAAATCTAAAATCTTTTTATTCGTTCTTGGTATAAAGTAAAATGTTCAAGGAAGTGGTACTTATCTTTCATGTGAGTCGTTGTTGTTGTCAAACAAGTGAATAAATGCCTTGAAATGTATGAATTTTTGATAGACGCATTTATGTGTCTAATATAGCTCATTTGTATATATTGTTAGTACTCGATATTGTACTTATTTGGTTATTTTATGTATTTGTAGGTGTTTTTGGAAAATAATCTCTTGCGGCGAATTTGGCTAAAAATGTGGCATTTGGACCTCCGTTGATAACGTACCGGAAGCGCCTCAGAAGTGTACCAGAAGTATCCCAGAAATACTCCGGAGGAACCCCGAAAAAAATGCGGAAAATGCCCCAGAGGACACTTGCTATACGGACCCTTGATTTGGATAAGGGGTAACCTAATTACTAAGGGGTGACCCATTTCCAGTCATCTGCTAAAGGGAGACCAGCCACAGATAAGGGGAGGTCAACTTCTCAAATTCAAAAGAAATTTTGGCGGGAAAAAAGGCAGCAGCGTCAACAGTTTTGGATCAAGGATTTGAGCGACCTAGCAGGCGATCAATGAGCAAATTTGGTACCCAAGGACTCTGCAAGACATAAGGGACCTGTTAGAAGCGATTAGACCCATCTAATTGGGCTGGATAAGTCAGAAAATCCACACAAAGTCAAGACAGTGCACACGGTTTCTGTTTAGGGTTTGAGATTAGTTTGAGAGATTTATGGGATATCTTGCGTGGGATATACATCAAAACAGTTGGGTAAAAGTCCTAGAAGATTTGAGACGAGAGAATAGCTAGAAACAGCCTGTAACGCAACAAGAAGAAGATTATTCTTCAAACAACCCGTAAAGAATAATGGAGATTTCCAAGGGGTTTTGATCGAGTTTCAAGGGGATTTAAAGCCTATAAATAGTTGGTTTTATGTCAGAGAAGGGGGATGAAGAGTTTGGGTCGAGCCAGAGCCAGGAGGAGCGAAGAAGAAGGAAAAACAGCAATGTTCACCTGCTGCTGCTGCTGCCATTAAAAAGCTTCAAGAACACGAAGAACAGACTCTCCAGGGCAGACTTATTTTCAGCAGCGTCAACAGCATCACAGAAGGTCGCAGTTAGCTGCAGTTTATTCTATCGTTTCTTGTTGACGCGTTTTGTGAGTCTCAGAACCACTATTTTATAACTTTTGACCTTTTAATCACACTTTGAACTTTGAATTAATATTTTGAGTGTGTGATTGATATGAATAGCTAAACCCCAATACTGGGATGATGGAGGAAGCCATATTTTACACATATAAAAATTATATTTAATTCTTTTATGACTTCTTGCATTTTATTAAATGTTTTATGATTTTTTTCTTAATTGATTGTCATTTCTTTGATGGTTTATGCTTGGTCTAGTACTTTTGATATGCCATGTTTCGATTTACAGTAATCTTCTAAAAATATACCTTGGCAAGAATTAGAGTCCATATTTTTTATGTGAGCATAATTGTTTTGGAAATAAATATATTAATTATAATGATTATGGTGGAATCCTGAGTCCTAGTGTCTCTTGATCCTGTGACAATTTTGTATATATTTTTGTTTTAAATCTATTCAAGTCCGAGCATCGAATCCGTATTTACCGCAATCGAATACTACAACAAAATGGCGCCGCCGACGCGGACTTGTATATAGATTTGTTTTTAGGTTTATTTTTTATTTATTTTTTTACTATTATTTGTTCCTTTTTACGTTTCTTTTTGTGTCTTTGATTTACAGGTTCGAAGTGGAATACTAAGGACTTGGGAACAAAAAGCTTAAAGCTAAAAGTTAAAAGCTAAAAGAGAAGAAGAAAAAGACATAATTTTTTTTTAGGATTTAATTTTTATTATTATTATTTTTTTTTGTATATAGCTTTTATTATTTATTTTTAGAATTTGTAAATAGGCTTTATTTTTCATAATTTTTGTAATTTTGGACTTTTTATTTGGACTTTATTCTGGACTTTGGACATTATTTTTAAAACCCTACGGAAGGGTTATAAATTAAAAAAAAATTAAATACAAACTGTTTGCAGGGAAGGACGACGATTACTATATCGTCTCGGCCCCTCGGGTTCGCACACGTCATAGGAGTCGTGGCCCGAGTCGACGACAACGGTTCATCGCCCGTCTGGTACGGGAGGTAAGTCCAATCGAAACACCCGCGAATCTCCTGCAAGCGGGTTACTGTCTGCCTTAAGGTGATAATTGTTGAGGAAACCGGACTGTCTTTATTTTCCTAGTAAAGGGCAAGGCCTGGCCTAAACAAGATAAGGACTCGGATTTCATCACCGTTTCCTTCTTGCCCGCCTTAGGAAAACGAAACCAAACGCGAACCTAAGCCTAAAATTTTGAATAGAACGAGACCAATAGGGTAACGAGCTTAATAGGAAACTCGTTCGAAAAATATTGGTTGCTCTTTAAGCACATTTCAAAGTTCATGATGGTTTCTGTGAGTTGAATGCGTGACTGCGCCGCCTTGTGATAGCGGTGAGGCCTTGGGTATCAAAGCTCCACTGAGCTTCCCTCGCCTCGATTCAACTTACATTAGCTCGGATTGATTCCAGAGGGGTGTGCTCAAATTGTAACGAATTCCTTTTCGAAGGAATAGAAGCTGGTCTAGAAAACAATCTAAGTGGAGCCATCATGCTTTTTTTTGCTAGATTCTATAGGTTTGATTTGGTCGAGTCGGACTTGTTTGTGATTGCGTAGAATTCCCCTGCAATTAAGAATGTCGAACTGGTATGATAGAAGCCAATACAATGAATATCGACCTGAATTTGAATATGGACATCATCAGTATTATGACCATAGTGAGAATAGTGACTGGGGACGCCAACCTTTTCAAGGTTATGGTTCATACCATGGTGAGCCCAATTACTATCCGCACGCGCATCAGTCATACGAGCAAGAAGATTATACTAGTTCTTCGTTCTTTAGAGGATACAATCAAACTTTTGAAAAGTAGTCCTTATTATGATCCTTCAGTTCCTATTCCTTCTCTAGAAGAGACTCTCAGGAATTTAGCTAAGTCATCACGTCAGTTAGCTGAATCGACGTATAAATTAGATGAGGTGAATAATGTAGTTATGGACGAAAGAACTGCAACAACAACTGAATCTGTAGAAGATATCCTCAATAGATTAACTCAAAACTTAGATCCTACACTAAGGGAACTTTCTTTGGAAGAGACCCTTGAGAGGATAGCTGAGTCGACACGTAGACTTGAGTTAGAGACGAATGAAAGTATTGCTCGAAATAACTTGAATTGCCAATATAGTGTATCCAATAATACCCTTGAGAATGAAGATACTTTTTCACATAATCAAGATAACGAGGTTATAATTGGTAACACTACTTATTTAGATAAGGTTCAATCATCTTCGTACTATTATGATGATGAGGATAGTAGTGATGAAGAATCTGAAATGTAGGCATAGTAATCAGGAATCTAGTAATCCAATTGAGCTTTATAGTGATTATATTATTTCTACTTCAAATCCAAATAATTTTTATGATTATTCACCTATTCAAAAGGACGAGGATTTGATTAGGGATACCACCGTTTTAGACGATGTAGTTTTTCCTTTTGATTACGAAGCCGATAGTGGTTTAGAGGAACGGGTTCATTTCGAAAATACTGTTTTAGAGTCTAGCGACTTAGAAACAATAGTCTTGGAAGAAGAAGATAGACCCGTAGAGATGAGTAAAGATGCACTACCTGATAATAACTTAGAAGAATCTCTTGAATATTTTAAGGACTCTGAAGATACGGAAATTCAAGAAAAAATTAGAGGTCTATCTAGAGAAACTGAAAACTCTAAGTTTGGGGGTGATTATCACTTCCCTAGTGCCTTACCTTTAACTCTCAGAAAGTCCCCACACTTAGGACTTGACATCAATGCCTCAACCATTTTACAAGATTACTTTCATACTCGTTTTCCTGAACCTAGTGATGTCCATAAGGAAGTTCAGTTGTTAGAAACCCATCCTCTGGTTGATGAGGTTAGACCAGGCTATGATACTAAGATCGACTTTGTTTTCCCACCAAATATTTTTCAAACAATTGTGGGAACGTATAAATTTCAAATGTGTCAATTATTAAGTTCTGAGACTAAACCTAATTACTTTAGGATATTAGAATCGACACATTTTCTTAAGAATGACCACTACTCTCACTGTGGTCAATTATGTAAGTCAAACCTGATTGACTTAGAGGATCCTCAATTATTTAGGTTATTATTTTGTGCTTCTAAGTTCTTATTTAAGTACTTACAGACTCTAGGACCTAATAATTCGGATCTCAATTTTGAGGAGTTGCAGCCTAAAGAAATATATTTAGACCCTTTTATAGAACCTGAACCTGAACCACAATTAGATATAGATATCTTAATCAGGAAACTAGGTAAGGGCATGCTAGTATTGTACATTTTCTTGGTTCACTGCAGTTTCCTTTTGTCAGCTCTTTTTGGTGTTAAAGACCCACAGTTATTCCGGCTACTGTTATACGGTTCGAGTTGACTAATACTTTTCTTAGTCTGGCTGAAGACTTTAAACTAGCACTTCTTGGGAGGTAACCCAATCTCATGCAACCAGGTAATATCCTTCCGTAACTCTTTCATTTCAAATGGTAACAGTTTCTCCTTGTTCATGCTTTTAATTTCATCTTTAGAACATTGAGGACAATGTTAGGTTTAAGTTTGGGGGTATGGGAGAAACTTTTTAGTATGAATAAATAAACTCCAGAGCTTAGAAATTTATGCCTATTGAGGATTGCACTAACTAATCTAAGTGGATGGAAGCATTTTGATTGTAGGAGTTGAGGAACCAATCTGATTAGATGGAAACATCTAAAGAGTCTATTCATAAAAGCACAGAGCTCAGGTGTTAGAAATAACATGATAGTTTCACCATATCTCGTTGAGTCCTTTTCACTTCTATTTTTTTTATTTTGTTTTTAAACTATGTTCTCTAAGTGATAGGTGGGGCCCACGATTCAAGTTGTTACCAATGCTAGGGTGAATTAGAGTGATTGAGATACTAAAAAAAAAAAAAAAAAAAAAAGTTGAAAAAGAAAAAGAGATGAAAAAAAAAAGATGAAAAAAAAATGGTAGTTACCAAAAAGTAAAAAAAAAAAAAAGAAAAGAATTGAGACCAGACCATTTGACCAAAAGGAATAAATTCAATAAAGTCGACCACTGGTACCCTTGTATATGCCAGTTGTGTTGACCTAGAGTTAGGTTATCGACCACTGGTACCCTTGTATATGCCAGTGTGTTGATATTAGTCAGACTAGTATCTCATCCATTAGGATAGGTTCATTTTGGCGGAGGCCTTCAGACAGATATGGGAAACGTCGTTCACTTAGTAAACATCAAAACCATCTATGTTTTCTATATCCATCTTCTTGATCTTTCCATGTGATTAGTTTGACTCCGAATATGATGTCCATAGTGCAACTATCTGAGTAGAGCTCTGTCACTTTATATGAATTTTAGTATGCTTGAGTGCAAACTCGTGTACAGCAATTGGAATTTCGCATCAGGGTACTTCTTCATGTAGTCAATAAGTATGCAACCCAAGGAGATTCTTTAGTGCCTTCCAAGGTTCTGCGTAGATAGCTAAGGTCTGGAGTACAGGTTTTGTGGGTATATCTCTGGTAAGCCCTCCCGAGACTATAACTCGGCCACTAGGGCCACCTAGGGGTTTAAAGGCTTATTGCATACGCTAAATGCAATCGACGATGCCTGCGACAGTGAGTTAGAATTTTATTTTGTAGTTTTGATTTGCTAGGGACTAGCAAATAATAAGTTTGGGGGTATTTGATAGACGCATTTATGTGTCTAATATAGCTCATTTGTATATATTGTTAGTACTCGATATTGTACTTATTTGGTTATTTTATGTATTTGTAGGTGTTTTTGGAAAATAATCTCTTGCGGCGAATTTGGCTAAAAATGTGGCATTTGGACCTCCGTTGATAACGTACCGGAGCGCCTCAGAAGTGTACCAGAAGTATCCCAGAAATACTCCGGAGGAACCCCGAAAAAAATGCGGAAAATGCCCCAGAGGACACTTGCTATACGGACCCTTGATTTGGATAAGGGGTAACCTAATTACTAAGGGGTGACCCATTTCCAGTCATCTGCTAAAGGGAGACCAGCCACAGATAAGGGGAGGTCAACTTCTCAAATTCAAAAGAAAATTTTGGCGGGGAAAAAAGGCAGCAGCGTCAACAGTTTTGGATCAAGATTTGAGCGACCTAGGAGGCGATTCAATGGGCAAATTTGGTACCCACGGACTCTACAAGACATAAGGGACCTGTTAGAAGCGATTAGACCCATCTAATTGGGCTGGATAAGTCAGAAAATCCACACAAAGTCAAGACAGTGCACACGGTTTCTGTTTAGGGTTTGAGATTAGTTTGAGAGATTTATGGGATATCTTGCGTGGGATATACATCAAAACAGTTGGGTAAAAGTCCTAGAAGATATTTGAGACGAGAGAATAGCTAGAAACAGCCTGTAACGCAACAAGAAGAAGATTATTCTTCAAACAACCCGTAAAGAATAATGGAGATTTCCAAGGGGTTTGATCGAGTTTCAAGGGGATTTAAAGCCTATAAATAGTTGGTTTTATGTCAGAGAAGGGGGATGAAGAGTTTGGGGTCGAGCCAGAGCCAGGAGGAGCGAAGAAGAAGGAAAAAAGCAATGTTCACCTGCTGCTGCTGCTGCCATTAAAAAGCTTCAAGAACACGAAGAACAGACTCTCCAGGGCAGACTTATTTTCAGCAGCGTCAACAGCATCAGCGAAGTGTCGCAGTTAGCTGCAGTTATATTCTATCGTTTCTGTTGGACGTGTTTTGTGAGTCTCAGAACCACTATTTTATAACTTTTGACTCTTTTAATCACACTTTGAACTTTGAATTAATATTTTGAGTGTGTGATTGATATGAATAGCTAAACCCCAATACTGGGATGATGGAGGAAGCCATATTTTACACATATAAAAATTATATTTAATTCTTTTATGACTTCTTGCATTTTTATTAAATGTTTTATGATTTTTTCTTAATTGATTGTCATTTCTTTTGATGGTTTATGCTTGGTCTTAGTACTTTTGATATGCCATGCTTTCGATTTACAGTTAATCTTCTAAAAATCTACCTTGGCAAGAATTAGAGTCCCTATTTTTATGTGAGCTATAATTGTTTTGGAAATAAATATATTAATTATATGAATGATTATGGTGGAATCCTGAGTCCTAGTGTCTCTTGATCCTGTGACAATTTTGTATATATTTTTGCTTTAAAAATCTTTTCAAGTCCGAGCATCGAATCCTATTTACCGCAATCGAATTACTACAACAAAATGGCGCCGCCGACGCGGACTTGTATATAGATTTGTTTTTAGGTTTATTATTTTATTTTATTTTTTTACTATTATTTGTTCCTTTTTACGTTTCTTTTTGTGTCTTTGATTTACAGGTTCGAAGTGGAATACTAAGGACTTGGGAACAAAAAGCTTAAAGCTAAAAGTTAAAAGCTAAAAGAGAAGAAGAAAAACATAATTTTTTTTTAGGATTTAATTTTTATTATTATTTTTTTTTGTATATAGCTTTTATTTATTTTTTAGAATTTGTAAATAGGCTTTATTTTTCATAATTTTTGTAATTTTGGACTTTTTATTTGGACTTTATTCTGGACTTTGGACATTATTTTTAAAACCCTACGGAAGGGTTATAAATTAAAAAAAAATTAAATACAAACTGTTTGCAGGGAAGGACGACGATTACTATATCGTCTCGGCCCCTCGGGTTCGCACACGTCATAGGAGTCGTGGCCCGAGTCGACGACAACGGTTCATCGCCCGTCTGGTACGGGAGGTAAGTCCAATCGAAACACCGCGAATCTCCTGCAAGCGGTTACTGTGCCTTAAGGTGATATTGTTGAGGACGAACGGACTGTCTTTATTTTCCTAGTAAAGGGCAAGGCCTGGCCTAAACAAGATAAGGACTCGGATTTCATCACCGTTTCCTTCTTGCCCGCCTTAGGAAAACGAAACCAAACGCGAACCTAAGCCTAAAATTTTGAATAGAACGAGACCAATAGGGTAACGAGCTTAATAGGAAACTCGTTCGAAAAATATTGGTTGCTCTTTAAGCACATTTCAAAGTTCATGATGGTTTCTGTGAGTTGAATGCGTGACTGCGCCGCCTTGTGATAGCGGTGAGGCCTTGGGTATCAAAGCTCCACTGAGCTTCCCTCGCCTCGATTCAACTTACATTAGCTCGGATTGATTCCAGAGGGGTGTGCTCAAATTGTAACGAATTCCTTTTCGAAGGAATAGAAGCTGGTCTAGAAAACAATCTAAGTGGAGCCATCATGCTTTTTGTTTGCTAGATTCTATAGGTTTGATTTGGTCGAGTCGGACTTGTTTGTGATTGCGTAGAATTCCCCTGCAATTAAGAATGTCGAACTGGTATGATAGAAGCCAATACAATGAATATCGACCTGAATTTGAATATGGACATCATCAGTATTATGACCATAGTGAGAATAGTGACTGGGGACGCCAACCTTTTCAAGGTTATGGTTCATACCATGGTGAGCCCAATTACTATCCGCACGCGCATCAGTCATACGAGCAAGAAGATTATAATACTAGTTCTTCGTCTTTAGAGGATACAATCAAACTTTTGAAAAGTAGTCCTTATTATGATCCTTCAGTTCCTATTCCTTCTCTAGAAGAGACTCTCAGGAATTTAGCTAAGTCATCACGTCAGTTAGCTGAATCGACGTATAAATTAGATGAGGTGAATAATGTAGTTATGGACGAAAGAACTGCAACAACAACTGAATCTGTAGAAGATATCCTCAATAGATTAACTCAAAACTTAGATCCTACACTAAGGGAACTTTCTTTGGAAGAGACCCTTGAGAGGATAGCTGAGTCGACACGTAGACTTGAGTTAGAGACGAATGAAAGTATTGCTCGAAATAACTTGAATTGCCAATATAGTGTATCCAATAATACCCTTGAGAATGAAGATACTTTTTCACATAATCAAGATAACGAGGTTATAATTGGTAACACTACTTATTTAGATAAGGTTCAATCATCTTCGTACTATTATGATGATGAGGATAGTAGTGATGAAGAATCTGAAACATGTAGGCATAGTAATCAGGAATCTAGTAATCCAATTGAGCTTTATAGTGATTATATTATTTCTACTTCAAATCCAAATAATTTTTATGATTATTCACCTATTCAAAAGGACGAGGATTTGATTAGGGATACCACCGTTTTAGACGATGTAGTTTTTCCTTTTGATTACGAAGCCGATAGTGGTTTAGAGGAACGGGTTCATTTCGAAAATACTGTTTTAGAGTCTAGCGACTTAGAAACAATAGTCTTGGAAGAAGAAGATAGACCCGTAGAGATGAGTAAAGATGCACTACCTGATAATAACTTAGAAGAATCTCTTGAATATTTTAAGGACTCTGAAGATACGGAAATTCAAGAAAAAATTAGAGGTCTATCTAGAGAAACTGAAAACTCTAAGTTTGGGGGTGATTATCACTTCCCTAGTGCCTTACCTTTAACTCTCAGAAAGTCCCCACACTTAGGACTTGACATCAATGCCTCAACCATTTTACAAGATTACTTTCATACTCGTTTTCCTGAACCTAGTGATGTCCATAAGGAAGTTCAGTTGTTAGAAACCCATCCTCTGGTTGATGAGGTTAGACCAGGCTATGATACTAAGATCGACTTTGTTTTCCCACCAAATATTTTTCAAACAATTGTGGGAACGTATAAATTTCAAATGTGTCAATTATTAAGTTCTGAGACTAAACCTAATTACTTTAGGATATTAGAATCGACACATTTTCTTAAGAATGACCACTACTCTCACTGTGGTCAATTATGTAAGTCAAACCTGATTGACTTAGAGGATCCTCAATTATTTAGGTTATTATTTTGTGCTTCTAAGTTCTTATTTAAGTACTTACAGACTCTAGGACCTAATAATTCGGATCTCAATTTTGAGGAGTTGCAGCCTAAAGAAATATATTTAGACCCTTTTATAGAACCTGAACCTGAACCACAATTAGATATAGATATCTTAATCAGGAAACTAGGTAAGGGCATGCTAGTCTTGTACATTTTCTTGGTTCACTGCAGTTTCCTTTTGTCAGCTCTTTTTGGTGTTAAAGACCCACAGTTATTCCGGCTACTGTTATACGGTTCGAGTTGACTAATACTTTTCTTAGTCTGGCTGAAGACTTTAAACTTAGCACTTCTTGGGAGGTAACCCAATCTCATGCAACCAGGTAATATCCTTCCGTAACTCTTTCATTTCAAATGGTAACAGTTTCTCCTTGTTCATGCTTTTAATTTCATCTTTAGAACATTGAGGACAATGTTAGGTTTAAGTTTGGGGGTATGGGAGAAACTTTTTAGTATGAATAAATAAACTCCAGAGCTTAGAAATTTATGCCTATTGAGGATTGCACTAACTAATCTAAGTGGATGGAAGCATTTTGATTGTAGGAGTTTGAGGAACCAATCTGATTAGATGGAAACATCTAAAGAGTCTATTCATAAAAGCACAGAGCTCAGGTGTTAGAAATAACATGATAGTTTCACCATATCTCGTTGAGTCCTTTTCACTTCTATTTTTATTTTATTTTGTTTTTAAACTATGTTTCTCTAAGTGATAGGTGGGGCCCACGATTCAAGTTGTTACCAATGCTAGGGTGAATTAGAGTGATTGAGATACCAAAAAAAAAAAAAAAAAAAAGTTGAAAAAGAAAAAGAGATGAAAAAAAAAATGAAAAAAAAAGATAAAAAAAAATGGTAGTTACCAAAAAAAAAAAAAAAAAAGAAGAAAGAAATTGAGACCAGACCATTTGACCAAAAGGAATAAATTCAATAAAGTCGACCACTGGTACCCTTGTATATGCCAGTTGTGTTGACCTAGAGTTAGGTTATCGACCACTGGTACCCTTGTATATGCCAGTGTGTTGATATTAGTCAGACTAGTATCTCAATCCATTAGGATAGGTTCATTTTGGAGGAGGCCTTCAGACAGATATGGGAAACGTCGTTCACTTAGTAAACATCAAAACCATCTATGTTTTCTATATCCATCTTCTTGATCTATCCATGTGATTAGTTTTGACTCCGAATATGATGTCCATAGTGCAACTATCTGAGTAGAGCTCTGTCACTTTATATGAATTTTAGTATGCTTGAGTGCAAACTCGTGTACAGCAATTGGAATTTCGCATCAGGGTACTTCTTCCTGTAGTCAATAAGTATGCCAACCAAGGAGATTCTTTAGTGCCTTCCAAGGTTCTGCGTAGATAGCTAAGGTCTGGAGTACAGGTTTTGTGGGTATATCTCTGGTAAGCCCTCCCGAGACTATAACTCGGCCACTAGGGCCACCTAGGGGTTTAAAGGCTTATTGCATACGCTAAATGCAATGGACGATGCCTGCGACAGTGAGTTAGGATTTATTTTGTAGTTTTGATTTGCTCGGGACTAGCAAATAATAAGTTTGGGGGTATTTGATAGACGCATTTATGTGTCTAATATAGCTCATTTGTATATATTGTTAGTACTCGATATTGTACTTATTTGGTTATTTTATGTATTTGTAGGTGTTTTTGGAAAATAATCTCTTGCGGCGAATTTGGCTAAAAATGTGGCATTTGGACCTCCGTTGATAACGTACCGGAAGCGCCTCAGAAGTGTACCAGAAGTATCCCAGAAATACTCCGGAGGAACCCCGAAAAAAATGCGGAAAATGCCCCAGAGGACACTTGCTATACGGACCCTTGATTTTGGATAAGGGGTAACCTAATTACTAAGGGGTGACCCATTTCCAGTCATCTGCTAAAGGGAGACCAGCCACAGATAAGGGGAGGTCAACTTCTCAAATTCAAAAGAAAATTTTGGCGGGAAAAAAGGCAGCAGCGTCAACAGTTTTGGATCAAGGATTTGAGCGACCTAGCAGGCGATTCAATGAGCAAATTTGGTACCCAAGGACTCTGCAAGACATAAGGGACCTGTTAGAAGCGATTAGACCCATCTAATTGGGCTGGATAAGTCAGAAAATCCACACAAAGTCAAGACAGTGCACACGGTTTCTGTTTAGCGTTTGAGATTAGTTTGAGAGATTTATGGGATATCTTGCGTGGGATATACATCAAAACAGTTGGGTAAAAGTCCTAGAAGATATTTGAGACGAGAGAATAGCTAGAAACAGCCTGTAACGCAACAAGAAGAAGATTATTCTTCAAACAACCCGTAAAGAATAATGGAGATTTCCAAGGGGTTTGATCGAGTTTCAAGGGGATTTAAAGCCTATAAATAGTTGGTTTTATGTCAGAGAAGGGGGATGAAGAGTTTGGGGTCGATCCAGAGCCAGGAGGAGCGAAGAAGAAGGAAAAACAGCAATGTTCACCTGCTGCTGCTGCTGCCATTAAAAAGCTTCAAGAACACGAAGAACAGACTCTCCAGGGCAGACTTATTTTCAGCAGCGTCAACAGCATCACAGAAGTGTCGCAGTTAGCTGCAGTTATATTCTATCGTTTCTGTTGGACGCGTTTTGTGAGTCTCAGAACCACTATTTTATAACTTTTGACTCTTTTAATCACACTTTGAACTTTGAATTAATATTTTGAGTGTGTGATTGATATGAATAGCTAAACCCCAATACTGGGATGATGGAGGAAGCCATATTTTACACATATAAAAATTATATTTAATTCTTTTATGACTTCTTGCATTTTTATTAAATGTTTTATGATTTTTTCTTAATTGATTGTCATTTCTTTTGATGGTTTATGCTTGGTTTTAGTACTTTTGATATGCCATGCTTTCGATTTACAGTTAATCTTCTAAAAATCTACCTTGGCAAGAATTAGAGTCCCTATTTTTATGTGAGCTATAATTGTTTTGGAAATAAATATATTACTTATATGAATGATTATGGTGGAATCCTGAGTCCTAGTGTCTCTTGATCCTGTGACAATTTTGTATATATTTTTGTTTTTAAATCTATTCAAGTCCGAGCATCGTATCCGTATTTATCGCAATCGAAGTACTACAACAATTTTGCGCATCAAAAAGAAGTGAGACTTGAACCCTTGACCTGCTTCTTGGATTTTCTCGCACCATACCAACTGTGCTAAGCCTCTCTTGCGAAATAATCAAAGGTCTTGCGAAGTAATCAAATTCCAACTGTGTGAGAGGCAATCTGTATAAATTTCGTATAACAAAAATAAACATGTGAGAAAAAAGAATTGATCCCGCGACCTGCTGCTTGCATTCATGCCTCCTGACCAACTGTGCAAGCTTCTTCTTTTCGAAATATCTTTGCGAAATTATCATCAACTCTCTTCTGTGCGAAATAATCATCAACTCTTTTCTGTGCGAACCAAGTGTGCGAACTCTCTCATACGAAATAATCAAAAACAAATATGCGAGTGGCAAGAATTGATCCCATGACATTCTCCTTGTGAAGTATTTCACTTAACCATCTGTGACAACTCTGCTGTGCGAAATAACTAAACAACTGTAAACCTTTATCCTTATCTTCACCCTTAATAGCTTAAATATAAATATGCGAAAAAGGCACGCGTGAGGTGGGAATCGAACACGCGACAATGAGCTCATAAACTTCGCACATGACCAATTGTGCTGCCTCTTGTTTGCGAAATAATGAAACAATATTGCAAAATTATTCATTTTTTCGCTTTCTGTAAAAAAGAATAAAACTATGTTCGCAGGCGAATTCGAACTTGCGACCACGAACGCACATACTGCTCTGTGGACCAATTGTGAAAGGACCTCTCTGCGAATTTAACGCATAACTTTTTTCCTTATTCTTTTATTCTCCCATGCAAATGAGAAGAAAATGAAAAATATGTGTCTCTGCGAATTCGAACCCGTGACCTATTTGTTGTTCGCTCAGCCTTGAACCATTTGTGCGAATTTCAGTTTGTGACAGAAATCACAACTTCTGACTCTTATCATTATCTTCGTATTTCCTTTGTTTCTTCACAAAATGCCTCTTGCTTTCTCCTGAACATGAAAATCTTCCACTGAAACTTCCCTTTTTTCCTTAAATTTCACCACAACAACTAATTTTGTCTCTCACTCTTTTCATGTCTTTGAATTGTTGATGATGTTCACTCCCTGAAAGTGTGATTTCTTCCATAAAATTTCCATTTTTGAACCTAAATTTTGTAGATCTAGAAAAATATGAACAATAGCTAATCTTCATGGAAATTTCTTGAACCAACAAGTTACAGGAAGGATAAATCCTTTACTCGCTCGCTGTTTCTAGCGCCAAAAATGTAGTTGCAGGAAATCCTACAACACACCCCTTGTAATAATTTTTAGATCTAAACATAAAAATGATGATAAGAATGCTAAAATTGTAAAGAGACACAAGGTTTGCGTGGTTCGATCAATTTGATCTACATCCACGGGGTTAGGTTTTAGTATGATTATTTGTAATTACATCTTGATTACATGGAGACTCCATTAATGAGTATTTGGAGATCTAGGTTCTTGAAGGAGGAAGAATAAGGAGATAATAATAATACAACCAATTATACTTTCTCTCTCTACAGAATGTATCCTCTCCTAAAGTGTGTCTCTCTTTCTGATTATCTATATCCTTTCTCTCTCTTTCCTTTCTCTTTATATAGGTGTTTACATAGTGGATGACAGCTAATGTACAACTAACATTTCCCCTAATTTCGGATCTGGCTTGCGGTATTTTCGCAAGCTTACAAATGTAACATTCACAACATTCCTAAATTTCGCAAGATCATCACACTTTTCTCATGTTTAAGTTGATGTCATCTGTTATGTCGTTTATGAAATCATCCTGCGATGTCTTCGCGATGTGTTGTTAATAATTTCGCAAGCATATTCTTCTGTGCGAGATTCTGATCCTACAGGAAGATTGTATCCACCTACGCAAAGGCACCATTTTTTGAAATTACGATCTTGAAGAAGGATCAAATACCTATTTTCCACCATAAGTAATTTGTGCCATCGAATGGTGGTATGTTAATCGAGATTGCACCCTTGTGCATAATACAGATCACCATAAATATAGACTTGTTAGATCTAAAGGTATTTTCCTGCTCTGATACCAATTGATAAGGAAAGGGTACCACGTACACCACCAACTTTTTCGTTTGGAAACCTGTATGGACAAAACCTAGTACAAACGCAAGTAGACCAACTTTTGGTACCAATCTGCCTCTAACAGATAAAAGATCATTAAGGCCTGAAAATATGTTTGCAATAGACAAAGCTAGCAAACCTCATAAATCTGAAATATTTACACTCACTTAAATGAGAAACTTATATTATTTACCACCTCTCAAGAAAAATCTTTAACTTATTAATTAAGAATAGTTGTCATATATCTATCTTGAGGAATCACAAAGTCTGAGACGAAGAGAACATAGAGATTACTATCTATCTTGCCTAAAAGAGATTATGAGAACATTGATAACAGATTAGCAAGATCGGGATACACAAACCATCCATGCAAAACATAGTCGGACCTGGCTTCACGATTCCCCAAAACGAGGTCTTTTAGTCGTAAACCTAATAACGTTTCACAAAGGAAACTTAGGTCAATAAAGGATGCCTCTAGCTATCAACTAGGACAAAAAGTGTCATGGATTGAATTTCCCGGTTGAAAGAGCATCTCGATTTATAGATGTTCAAGACCAATGGTGCTTAGAATTCAAGCTAAGATAACTTGAGATTCAAGTAAACACTTTCTTTGCTTAAATGAAAATCTAATTATGGTTTTAAGTAAGCATGTGAGAATAAGTCTTGAAATCACGTTGAAGAATATACACAGTAATTCGGGTACGTGAACCGTGTACAATGATTGTTCTTTGGAAAATATTTCTTTTGAACTATAAGCAATTTGATGCTCATTCAAACACTTAAGAATTTAATCATCATACATATACACAAGTGTTTTACTAATCAATGATGTCTTAGAGGTGTTTATGAGAGTCATAGTAATTCTAAACATATTTAAAATTAAATATTTAAGCATCTGCTAAACTTTTACTGGGACCGTTGGTAAAACAATTCGTAAACCATATAGGAAGTTCACGATTTAGGGTGAAACGGTTCATAAACCGGGTACGCCAACTTTTTATCCTTTTATACCAACATTAAAAATTCAGATCACCACAATTTCGGGACCCGGGTTTGCGAACTGTCGCCTTCTAACTTAGGGGTTTGCGAACAGGTTTACCAGTCTTCCTGTATTTCAAAAACTCAGATATCAAAAGTTTGCGAACTGGTTCTCCAACTTACCCTGAGTCGAAATATTAGAAGTTTTGAATTTCTTTCTTTTGATGTTTAAAACATTCTCAAATGATAAAATCATTTCCTGGTTATTTCAAATTGATCCAAAAATTAATTCTTGAACAATAAATTGTTTTGAACTAATATTGTTAAGGACCTTTGAACATCCAATTCTAGAGTCATATTTCGAGATGTTTAACAAGACAAGCTTGACTCGAAATTTTTCATTTGCAATAAATCTACTAGAAGTCATACGACATAGTCTCATAAGATAAAATGGTAAGATAGTGAGTAAAATAGAATGGTTCAGTCTTTACATACCTTGTTGATGAAGTTCTCTGAATGTCTTCGTCGATCTAAAGTCTTCGAGGATGATGTCTGATACTTAACTACCAAATTCTAACCTAGTCTGAGACTGTTAGAGCATTGTTGGGTCGAACTTGCAAGCATTGCTATCTCAAGCTTGTTTGTCAAGTTTAGTTGCCAAAACTACAAGTCTTGATTTCTAGTCTACTTATAGCTATGTCTCGGATTAGGATAGAATGTGTATTTAAGCTTTAAACTTCATGGAGTTCATCGATTGAAGACGAAGAACTACTAAGGGGAGCTTGTGGAACTTCATCAACAAAAGGTATATGGAGACTTGAACTCATCTATCACTCAGAAGTCTATTTCTATTCTATATCCTATTGAGACAAAAGTCGTATAGTTATATAGACTTTATTTTATACACATTTCATATTTCAGGTTGAGTTTAACTCGCTTACATATTTCTCGAAATATGTGTTGGTAAGCTTTCGCTTTAACCAAGTTCATCTTTATTCTTGAAGAAAGTCAAAAGATGATCAGGTGAAAATCGCCTGGTAACATATTACATGATTTGTGTGAGACAGTCATTTGACGTAGACTCGGAATGTTTCGTATTGATCTATTAATCACTTGAAATTTGCTTCGAAGCTAATAGTTTGTGTGAGACAACTATTCCTGTCTTCCAAGAATGTTTCAAAGATTAATATGGAGTTTAGAACGATTAACCATTGATTGGATATAGAAAAGTATGCGTACTTGTATGCTAACTGTTGCAAGTTATTCCAAGTCCGGGAACCATAATATGCATACTCGTATGCGTACTGGTTTGATAGTTGAAGTTCGGGAACTTAGTATGCATACCCGTGTGCGTACCGGCTTAAAGTCGAAGTACGGGAATTCAACTGAGGTTGTCATGTACGACAGTATGCATACCCGTTCGCATACTAGCGAACCCAGACCAAGTCTGGAACTCTAAGTATGTGTACCCGTTTGCATACTTGAGTGGGTTAAGTTCTAAAATCGACTTGTTCATGAACAAATACATTTTATATTAAGGAATGTAATCTTTTGCAAACAGTGGCTATAATGTTCATGAATTGATTCAAGTGAATCAAAATCTATTTTGCTTCCATTGCGTCTTGTATACTTCTATGAGAATATAAACAATTGAACAACTCCATAACTAGTTTCATTTAAGTTATTTGAACTAGTTGTGATTAAGATGAACAAGGTTGATATGAAAGTGTTCATATGGATAACTTCGGTTAACTATTGTTAAGCCAACCATGTGAATATGTTTGGGTACGGTTACTCATACCTAAATAAAGTCATATTTCATTTGTGTATAACAAGCTAAGTTCGATCTAACGGTTGAAAGATATTAGCTTGACTCTAATCAGGTTTTCATCTAGCGGTGAATATTGAATGCTTTGTTACCAAGGTAGCATTGATTGCAAACCCTGATTTGAAGACTATATAAGGGAGAACTCTAACAACTGGGAAACCTAATCCCCACACCTCATGTGTGATAGTAGTTGCGACTAGAGTCGATTCTCCTTTAACCTAGGTTTTTCCTAAAACCATTATAGGTTAACGACTTAAAAACTTCACTGGGATTCTGAAGCCAGAACAAACTATTTTCTTTGTAGTTGCGTGTTATGATCTTACTTTGTTCTATCGTATTGAGTATTATCTTCTCTAAGATTTGCTCGAGTAGTCACAAGCATCTTCGTCTCATCGTTTTTGATTCCGCAATATCTTGTTTCGCTTTCATACGATTAAGATTATTGTGAAGTGATTGATATTACTATGTTGTTCTTCAGGAATATAAGACCGGTGTATCATTTGGTTCTTGTTCACCTTGATTTATCAAAAGACGGAACAAAAACTCGTAGGTATTTCTGTGGGAGACAGATTTATCTATTCAATAGACTTTTCTGTGTGAGACATATTTGTTTATCGAGTCTTCGACTTTGGGTCGTAGCAACTCTTAGTTGTGGGTGAGATCAGTTAAGGGAATCAAGTGCGCGGAATCCGACGTGGTTCAAGAGGCGTAAGGAACGCGACTGTACCTTAATCAGTGTGAGAATAGTTAGGGCTCAACTACATTCCAGTCCGAAGTTAACTTGTAGTAGGCTAGGGTCTGTAGCGGCTTAATACAGTGTGGTTTTCAAATCTGGACTGGGTCCCGAGGTATTTCTTCATTTGCGGTTTCCTCGTTAATTTTTTTTTTTGTGTGTTTGTGTTATTTATTTTCCGCATTATATTTTTATATAATTGAAATATCACAGGTTGTGCGTAGATCAATCAATTAGTGAATCCAACCTTTGGTTGTTGATTGAAATTGATTGACACTTAGATATTGGTCTTTAGTAGCATCCAAGTTATTTCTCATATTAATCCGGCTCACAGATTTCTCTATTTGATTGCAGATTGATTTGAGAAATTGAGATATAACTCTTGGATGTATTTTCCTTGATTGAGTCTGACTGTCTAGTTGATTCTCGTGGAAATATATTGGAGTTAGTCCATACAGATTGCCTAAAAGAAATATTGGGTGTGGTTGTTAGACCCCCGGTATTTTCAATTGGTATCAGAGCAGGAAAACACGTTTAAGACCTCATAAGTCTGTGTTTGTAGTAATCTGACTCTATGGACAGAAGTGTTATCTCTATAAACGTAACACCAGTCTTCGATGGCTCGAATTACTCATGGTGGAAAATTGATATGTGTGCTTTTCTACAAGCTCGTGATTTTCAAACATGGGTTCGTGTTGTTAATGGCTATGATCCTCCGGTTGTTACAAAAGGCGATGTAACTGTTCCAAAGGATATTGGTAGATATGAACTTGACGAGATTCTTGCTGCGAAGCAAAATTCTGACGGTTTAAATGCTATGATACATGCCATTACCCCAGATCTTCAGCATCATGTGACTACGTGCACTAAGTCTAAAAAAGCCTGAGATATCTTAGAAACTGTATTCGAAGGAAATTCCTCTAAGAAAGAAGCTAGGCTTCAAAACTTAAGTTATGACTGGGGAAACCTTCGTATGGATGATGAAGATTCATTTGATGAGTTTAATCACAAAGTGTCTGAAATTGTTAATGCATCTTTTGCGTTGGGTAAGAATATTCCTGAAAAGGACATTATGATGAAAATTATCAGATTGTTGCCAGCCAAATACGACTCTACGAAGCATGCCATCGTTGAAGGAAATAACCTTAATACTTTATCCAGAAATACTCTTGTTGGGAAGTTAAATATCTTTGATCATGAGCATACATCCAAATCTGGGAAGGATATTCATTTCAAAGCACAAAAGAACACTAAATGGCTTGACAAAAGTAAAAGTGTTGGAAACTCTGTTGTTGATCCTGTTGAGACTGATTCATCAGATGAAGATCTTGACAACTCAGTTTCACTGATCACAAGACAATTTAGGGATATTCTTTTGAATAGAAGTAAATGGTTCATCAGAGATAAACCCAGGTGATCAGTCAAACCTCATGACCGTGCTCCTCCTAAAAACAGGGACACCGTCGATACTGATGATGAGGATATGCCACAGTGCTTCAAGTGTAAAGGTTTTGGTCATTTTCCTAATGAGTGTCCAAATCGTAGAAAATACACTTGAAACAAAGCTCTTGTTGCAACTCTTGATGAGATGTCTGATCACTATGATTCAGATGAAGATGAAAAGTCAAGTGTTGCACTCCGTAGTGAAAATATTGATTTTGATAATTGTAGCAATACGTACATAAATCTTGATATTCTTCCTGGAGAAACTTTGTCAACCACTATGGAGGATAAAATGGATTTTTCCTTGTCTACTAAAATTTTTATTTCACATGTTTCAGGTACCTCATTTTATTTAGCAGCATGCTCAGCTATGGTGTCTGAACCGTCCTCCACGTTGACATGCTCTTATTGTACTTTTACGGGTCATGAAATCTCTATGTATTACAAGTACAAACATAAAATAAGACATGCCAATAAACTTAATGGAGAGCAAATCGATTAGAAAACAAGCTCAAACTTGTTTAGAAGTCTAATTCACCTGAGCTAAGTAAAAAACTAAATTCCTCTCCTAAAAAGTTAATTTCTAAGAACTAATTAGACCTCTCCGGAAATGAACAAGGTCTAAACATTCTTTGAAAAAGGGTGTGAAGAATTCCGTACAAAAAGTGTATGGTGGACAGATTATAGTTCACCCCAACACAACTTAATTGTATTGAAAGTGCATCTTGTCTCATGTGTCTGACTTTAAAAAGACAATAGTTTTGCACAGTTCAGGCTTTAGGAAAATAAAGTTTTTTCTTTTTGGTTGTTTTTTGGAATTATGTTGATCTTTTCATATCATAAATTGGTGTTGAAAAGAATTTCCTTTTTTTATTAAAAAGAGGGTTAAAATCGACAATTCTACCTTCTTTAGGGTTATGAATTGGTCGTACATGAATCCTACTCTGTATATAGGTTCCGTAACCCAATATTCCTTTTCCCTTCCCTGAAAAACTCTTTTATCACAAGATTGCTTATTGAGCTTTATTTGTGTATTTTTTTCACAATTCCATACTTGTATGGAGACTCCAAGCATCATGTCTTCTGATAGAAAATATGTTAATTAATATCATTGTTAAGCCATCAATCATGAAGGAAAAAGATAAGTCTCCTTCCTCTACAACTTTAAAGAGAAAAAGGAAGAATATGAAGAAACCAAGGGCTATCCCCTCAAATGTTCAGTAGTTTTTTGGTGTTCTTGAAGAGTTGAAGGAAACTAGGAAGGAGATTCTGCAAATAAAGGCTATTGTTTTATGGAGTCTTGAGATTCAGAAGGCCCTGGTTCGACATCTGTCAAGAAGGTTTGTTGGAATTGACTCCTTTCTTCATGAACCATATATTCCAATGTTTGTTGACGACAAGGAGTCCGGGGACGATAAATAATTTTTCAGAGGTATTAATGTCTAGGAAACTTCTTATAAGAATTTATTCTTGTGCTTTAAGAAGGATAACTAGGGTTTGGAATAGATTATATTGTGATTACACATTGTTATTTCCAACGATTTTCATTTTACAATGTTTTTAGATTTATTTATTTAAATTCTAAAGTTTATTTGGGAGATGATTTTGCAGTATTAACTTATATTGGTTTTATATATTACAAAAATTGTTATGAGATATGTGTGTTTGCGTCCGTGAACCATGATTGTCCCATATATGTCAAAAGTTAAGTCTATTGTGTCATTATGGAAATACTGATGGAAAATAGAATGAACTTTTGATTGCAAAGATTAAGTCTATGATATCATTATACAAATATTGATGAAAAATAGAATGAATGTTTGAATATTCCGCAGTATTGATCTTTCTCTGATCCACTTCTATGTGAAAGTATTGTATAGCTCTGTAAGTTCTCTTATGTTGAGTATTTCCGATTAAATTAATCATAGGTTCTCTTGTGGTTAATTTAATTGAGTTTTCTGGATACAAATTCATGTTTCATGTAATTTGTTAATGTCCAAAGAAATCCTTATTTTCTTTCAAAAGTAAGGTCGCTCTTATTGTTCTTTAGGGAATGACATTTTATGGGGGAGAGTTCTTATTTGAACTTGTGCTTAATTGCCAAATTTTTGTGGGGAGTGCGGTTGTGAAATATTGCAGGAGCTTTCTTGTATCTTTATAAAGTCCTTGATAAATACACTAAATTTCAACTATGTGAAATCATCAAAACAAATTTGATATGTTCTCTTTTAGTCATGAATTATCTCTATGAGAATTTCATTATGATCCCACTAGTTTTCCTACCTTTGTCAATTTATATTGACAAAAAGGGGGAGAATTAATGTGTAGTTCACACTACAAATACATATGGTTTACGGATCATTATGTAAGGAGGAGTGGTTTTCATTGTGATATGAAGTATTGACTAAGGGGGAGTGATACATATCACCGTAGTATTATTGTCAAAGTTATGATACAATTGGAATTTGATGTTGTGTAATAATACTATGAATTTATATAACAATGATTGAGAACAATGGTTTTCATATTGTTATGGCTACGGATCGTCAACAACTACGATGTTGAGTTGAACACGTTCAGAATAACTGTGTAGATGGTGGATTTTCGACAAAGTATAAATTCGTAAACTCATAATTATACGAAGCTCTGATTCAGCAATCAGACGTGAGTATCGAGACACGGGTCTCTCATCGAATTCTCAACGGAGAGTACTTTCTCTCAGAGTACATGTAGATATGTAGTCTCACGACTGGACAACGACATATCTCATGAATACTGAATACTTTCAGTGATTATTTCTATATAGCATCACGAGATGGACGTCTCCTAGACAGCTTGCTCTGCTAGTATAGAGCGATGACGTCTTCAGGAACAAACAACAAGTTTACCCTGACTATATAAAGGATATGACTTACCGGCAAGCTCGTATCAGGATAATTAATGCTCCTAGACAGCTTGCTCTGCTAGTATAGAGCCACATAGTTAATTATTCCTAATTGCAATCGCTCCTATTCCATGGTCGAATCCATGAGTGGTCCCATGGAATGACAATAACAATTGTTCTGATTCTATGATCGAATCCATGACTTGATCTCATAGAATAGCAATAATTGTATTATCTCATTACTCCGATTTCATGATCGAATCCACAACTGGTCTCATAAATGGTACTAGATAAACCTTAATTACTCCGATTCTATGGTCGAATCTACGATCCCATGGAATGGTAATGCTCACTTTATTATTCTGAATTCGTAGTCGAATCCTCAGCTGATCCTATGAATTAATAATAAACATCTTATTATTCAGTTTTGTGAATTATTCTCCACTGAATTCCATAATTAGTAATAAATAATCAACAACCGGGCATCTGAGATACCTCTAAGTAAGCCCCTATTCAAATGGTGAAGGTGTATTCAACGATGATACACTAACAGTCACCACACGAACGAGTATTTCAAAAATACAACGGAATGATGAACCTATGCAAAATAGAGAAGAAAATAATAAATAATTAAAAATATTGACCAGGGTACTGGGAGCACAGGCACATGACCGACCGACCGTGTCGTGGTCAATCCCACGCCAGTTTTTATATTTTTAATGCATTTTTATTATTTTCCATGATTTGATGAAAATCTTCTCATTTTATCAAATCTCCTTCGTCTCGAGGAAACTCCTCGATTTCATGGTACTTTCATAAATCCATAAAAAATAATATAAAATTAAGAAAGGAGTGTGGGGCGTGACCATTGGCGAACCGGACATGCCTTGGTCCCAACCGGCCCACACCCACGGTTCCTTATTATTTTATTATTATTATTATTATTTCTCTAATTTCATGAAAAAACTCCTTGATTTCATGGTATTTTTGCACAAATCATCAAATAATAATAAAATAAAATAAATTATGAAAACTTGTGGGACCGGGCCTTGGCCGGCCGGCCATTTCCCTAGCCGGTCCCACATGCCCCTTTGTTTTATTATTTTATTATTAGTTTTCCTTGAATTCATCAAATTCCTTGATTTCATGGTATTTCTCTCAAATTAGGAAAAATTCCCTCAAATAATCAAAAAATACCTAAAAAAATATTTAAAAATTATGAAAACTCGTGGGACCGGGCCCAAGCCGGCCGGCCATGCCTCCACGGTCCCACACGCCCTTATTTTTATTATTTTAATATTTTTTACTTCACTGAACTCATGAAAACTCCTTCAGTTCATGGAAACTCCCTAAATTCATCAAATTTCTCAAAATTCATGAATTTTTCATAAAATCATTATAAAATTAGGGAAACTTGTGGGACCAGGCCCTGACCGGCCAGTCATGCCTTCCACGGTCCCACACGCCCTTGTTTTATTATTTTAATATCTTTTGGTTCCTTGAATTCATGAAAACTCCTTCAATTCATGGAAACTCCCAAAATTCATCAAATTTCTCAAAATTCATGAATTTTTCATAAAATCATCAAAATATTATAAAATTAAGGAAAAGGCAACACGGGACCGTGGTCACGACCGTCCAACCATGCCTTGACCATGGAGGTCCCACGCCTCCTCATTCCTTATTTTATAATTATTTTTCATCATCTCATGGTGTTTTTCCTCAGTTTCGTCGAAACCCTAATTTTGGCATATTTTCACAAATGGATGCTCAATTGCACGTCAGAAAATATCAAAATTCTCAGGACTGAGAAGCGGACGCCTTGGGGACATGAGCACGCTATCTTAACCGACCAAGATTGGCTCTTTGGCTCACGGAAGCCGGTCCCATCAATTTTCACAGTTTTGACCTAATTTGCACAATTGCTCGTATTAGGTCCAAAACTCTCCCAAAAACTTTGGATTTTCATGAAGTGATCATCAGGCGTCCACGGGTCAACCCAGGGCCGGTTTCATGACTCCATGGTCGGTCCCTCGCCTCGTCATAATTAATTAGGTTTTCTCACCTAAGGCTCAGACGAGCATTTTCGAATAAATGATTAAACCAGCATTTAATCATTCTTTCATCAACAAATCGTCAACTCTTCAGGAGTTCTTTGTATTTGCTCACATGAGCATATGGACACTACATGGTTGATCCACGGTCCTATATAGTCGATCCCTCCATCGTCCCATGGTTAAACTTATGACGAACCATGAATTGATCATCAATTAATCAAATTAGGGTTTCTGAATCCAAGGATCATCATTCCAGATTCCAAACTTAATAATTTTACGACGACCTCATGGTCATTAATTTTATTAATTATGCTCGGTTCAACGACCAGTATTCTAATTAATATTTTGGTACGCTTCCAATAACCCATCAAATGAGCAACACATGCTCAGACGATCAAATATTCAACAATTCATCACATGAGCAACACTTGCTCAGATGATAAATATTTGCTCAAACCAAGGAATATTTATTCAACAATCAATATTCAACGATCCATCGAATGAGCAATACTTGCTCACTTCATCGTAAGAACTATACATCTGTCTCATGACATGTTCAATTCATAAGTTTCAGAACATCATGTTCAACTCAACGACTACATGGACTCATCGTCCCATCAAACAACGAAGTCATCAACTGACTAACAAACCACGAGACGTCAATCGTGTCACTTGGGGGGATATCACTTAGGGTTTTGGTCTGGCGGTCTACGGCACGTGTGTTCAAACACACGATGGAATGTGAGCAAGTCGTGCAATCAGTTAAAGGAATTCACGAGGTAGTGGGTGGAAAATCGACCAAGTATCCACACGTTGAGCAACTGGTTTCAAACACGATCTCCACTTCCCCACTCCTTGATTCCATCAACTGTCACACTTCATGGAATCATGGTGTCTACAATTCCAGCAATATAAATAAGTCTCTGAATCATGATTGAATCATCATCATCAGTATCATCAATCTCACGTCAAACTGACAACACGAGATCATCAACTAATCAATTGAGCAACTACTCTCAATTGAGAAATTTCAATCACTCAGAGCTTATTATATTCAGAATTCACACACCCACAATCGTTGATTATCATTGATTCCACACATTTCTCAGCTTCCCTCCTACAGATCAACCCATCCTCTCTTGTGACCGAATTTACTCTGGAACGGTCATTGTCTTGATTTAGGCCGGAGTACTACAGATTGATCTCTCGAATCTAAAGCACCCCCTTTGCAGCGGTGCATCTGTGTGAGGTTTAACATTTCGCTCGGTTCGAGGAGTCTCCTCCGTACGGTCGTCTCCTCAATTCCTTAAAAACCAGAAAATCATTTTTCCCCATCTACAGATTGGCGACGACAGTGGGAGATCATTCTCTCGGTTGCAATCTCACAATTTCACAAGATGGTTGATCTCAGGTCGGGATCAGTTACGAATCCGAACACAAACTGTGCTAGCAATAGCAACAACAACAATCGGAATATCCCGGAGACAATTCCGACCTCCAACACTGATGGTGGTGACGCTACTCCTCCTCACGCCGAAATTCATCCACTGTCCGGACGACACCCTGAAGAAGTCAGAGGAGATCCACCGCCTACTATTGCTGATCTTATCAAAGCGCATGAGACTCTTGCAAAGAACCAGACTGACATGGCTGCTACACAGAAGGAGCTGTATAATTATCTCAAAACTCTTACTGACAAGATGTCAGAGAAGACTCAAGAGAAGGGAAAGGAGAAGGAGAAATCCTCAGACGACGGTCCTGAAGTAATTCCAATCCATACAGTAGAAGACGACGAAGTCCACAAAACTGCTGCAGACAACTCATCAGCGAAGGGATCATCGAATTTCATCACTCGCGAGGATCTGGAGCACCTTTTGGAGAACCATGGAAAAGGCAAGACATCGCATGACCATCGTCATCAACCTCCTTATCCTGCCGCTACGCAGAGGATTCCACTCCCCAAAGGTTACGTTTCTCCAACTTTCACCTTGTATGATGGAACTGGCAATGCTCGGGAACATGTCTCTCGTTTTCTCGAAGCCTTGGGAGAACATGAACATAATCATGTCGTCCGTCTCAAGGAATTCTCAAAATCTCTGAAAGGCAGGGCATACACCTGGTATAACAGAATCACACCAGGGACCATCAACAATTGGGGAGAAATGGTTAACGCATTTTACAGGAAATACTTCTTCGTGTCAGAACAAGTCACCCTCTCCGACCTTGGAAGAATGTTTCAGAGGGTCAGTGAAAATCCCAATGATTATGTGAAAAGGTTCAGAGTCCAAGCCCTGGATTGTCATGACCCAAACGTCACGGAGCAACAACTGGTGGACTTGTGCATCAATGGCATGCTCCCGGTCTACAGGGCCTTGCTAGAAAACCTTCGATTCCAGACTTTCTCAGAGCTTCACGAAGCTGCGAAGAGGTCGGCAACCACTGCACCCGCTCTTTTGGAAAGAGCAAAGTCTACAAAGACTGAAGATTCAAAAGACACTCGAGGAAGCAGGCGTCTGATCAACAAGCAGTATAACCTGCAACCTTCAACAAATGCTGTCGCGGAAGGGAGTAAGCGAAACAGAACCACAACACAAGCAGACTTCCTCCACCCCTTCAAAGACACACAAGAAGGAGAATTCGAAAATCCCTCCTCAGCATACGGAAGATCCAGAAGCACCTGATTTTCCCTGTTCAATGGAAGAAGTTAATGAACTACTCGATGCCTGGATTCAAGACGGCGCAATCAAATTGCCTTATGTCAAGAAGGAACCAACTGAAGAGGCCATGGAAAATCCTCGGTATTCGCTTCCATAGATACGTCAGCCATCCCACGAGTGATTGCAAAATTTTGAAGCGCATATTCAAAGAAAAGGTCGAATCAGGAGAGCTCAACCTGGGGACTGAGGGGTGCACAAAAACCCCCTCCCAGTCAGAACTTTTACCATCTCCGAACCTCCTGTCAAGGAAACGGTCCAATCTCTGATCGAACATGTCTGCGAGCTGTTGTATCTTTCGAAAGCTCAAAGGAAAGACATGTTTGCTGCACTGAACCACATCGTGTCCGGAAGACGTCCGCTGATCCAAGAGACTACCACCGGACCTTCAGCCACCGACACAGAAATGTATGACTGGGGACTGCTCACCACAGTGCACATTAAAGGAAATGAGTTCAAGAGGGCGTTCATCGATGTTGGTACCGCCGTCAACATCATCCCTTTGAAAACTCTCAGAGCTGCTGGTATTACTCGACGGGAAGCCACCCACGCTCCCATAGCAATCAGGGACCACGAAGGAATCTCCAGAAACGCATACGGCTTCATCACTCTCAAAGTTACGGAAAGATCGATCTGCACTGAGGCCAAGTTTTTCATAATCCGGGAAGACCCTGGATACGACATGGTCCTTGGGAGAACTTGGATTCATGCTGAAAGGACAACGATGCCTTCAACACATCCTGTCATCGACAAGGATTCCGAGTCGGAAGACGAAGCAGAGGACGCACCGTTTGAGCATCTGGAAGAAGTAAAAACTCTGATGGGACTTACGCAGGAACTTGGAGATAATCCGCACACCTTTGTCAGAAGGTTTCGAGCTCAGGCAAGTCTTATTCCTCCTCTTGCTCCAATATTACCAATGTTCAAATACGCTACTATGGTCCAGGGACTTCTCCCCATGAATAATTTAGCAGTCATCAAAAGCTACGAGTGGGTAACTTCACCTCAGCAATATTACACTCAATGGTTGGGTTCAGAACTTCTTCAAATCGGTCACTCCATCGAGAGGTTTATTGCTGAAGACTTGGCTAAGCATGATCAACACTATGCTGGATACTCTCTTCCGCGCGAGTGTCCATACGGGCCACAATCGAGGAATTCCATCAAACAGGGAATTCCGAATCAGCGGAAGATATTCAAGGCACGATCGACCAAGCCTAACAAGTTTCATGAAGGGGACCTGGTTCTCAAAGCAGTTCAGCGCGGTCTTCATTCTACAAGGAACTCCAATTGGGAAGGACCATTCATGGTCGCTGATCCGTGGCCGGAGGATACTACAAATTGACCAACACAGATGGCAGAACCCTACCAGTAATTCACGAAAATTGGCTCAAGGCGTTTATCTGAAATTATTGGACATTTAAGGTATTGGGCGTTTGAAGCACTCATGGCGTTGGGATTTAACATTTAGGATTTTCTTTCATTTGTATTTCAATTCCTCCAAAACATTTGCAATACTTGCAATCAGTATTTGAATTCAGCAATTTATCAAAATTCAGTTCATATTTCGTAAAAGAAAATCTCTATCAAATCTACAAGAAAATCCTCAACCATCAGTCAATCCAAAACCATCTAAATATCAAAAACCCAAGTATAAACCTCACATCTCTCAGAAGTTCAGAAGTTCAAGAGATCAGCAAGAAAAGGCTTTCGCTCATCAGCATCCTTCAAGATTTGCAAAGCCGCCCTCTCCTTGTTCAACTCCTCGGTCAGCTTGGAATCTTGTCCTCCTTCTCCTTCACAGCATCGTTGGAAAGGGTATGTTCTTCTCACATGAATCCTTGATAACGTTTATTTCTTACGAAGCCATTTCACGTTGAGGCCAAGTCTTTCTGAATTCTCCAAGTTAAACTCCCAATCAAAGAGTATATCTGGAGTCACGAAATTCCTGGGTCTCATATGCATATCACTCACGACACGCAAGATAACGCCTACTTGCATGGTTAAAGCATAAGCACGCCTAGGATTCCTGTCAACGATCATATGGCCGAACTTCTTCCATATCGTCTCATACAAGCGTGCATATCCAATAGGAACGCTGAACCCACCGACCAGTTCATGATATGGGAGTGAAGTGTTAAAGGGAGGATCGAAAGAAACCCCTGCAGTTGGATATTCAAACACTATTATACGGTTCTCGGTCACTGGAGTGGCTCCCACGACTAAGGCAACAGTTCCTTCGGTATTCTCCGCTGTTATCTCGGTTTCTTCTATCACTGAGGAAACAACCATCTGGGTTTCCATAACATCAGTAACGACCTTCTCATGGCCTTGAAATACATGGATGGTTTTCTCTTCATCAATAACTCCGGAATGGTTAGAGTTATCATCGTTGGCTCCAGTATCTCAACTTCGGTATTTAGCACCTAATACGAAGATTACATGAGGTTAGAGTCACGAATCCAAAGGAGATTATGAAACACAGTATACCAGCAAGGCAACATCATCAAGTTTCATAATACTACATTCAAGGCACGAGCAAATAACATGAAAGTCATGAAAACACATTTTACGATGAGTCCGTCTGAAGAAACTAAACTCTGCCATGTACTAGGAGACGAACTGGGAGAAATACACAAGGAATATGAGGATGGGTCATATTCCATTCTCTTCTTATGGATGTCCTCTATATCATGTTAAAATTTCATGGCAATCCGATGAACGAGCAAGTAGATGTATCCAAAATATAAAGTGATGCGCAATCTGAAAAAGTTCTGGAAGTCTCCTAGAAGTTTACTATTTTGCCTTTTTCAAGCTCTGAACGTGCTCCAAACTTAAAAATCTTCTATTCTAAAGCTTGGAAATTTTCCGGGCTTGAATTTTCACATGCAGATCATCAAAATCCGACTCCAGACGAAGATTCTACAGCGTTTTTACTAAAAGATGGGTTCTGAATTTTCTGACGACGAAGTTCGACTAAGTTTTCATATATTCACATGGGTTCTCATTCATTCATTCACAAGTCAACATCTTTATACTTCTATGAAGAATATACAGGATATATACTTACTTGAGGAATCTCCAAAGTGTCCAAGGGGTTGGAATTGTCCACATCAACGACAAGAGGAACATCACTCCCATCCGGTTCCGAATCTTGGGAATTACCTCCATTCCCCTTCCCAGGGAATGATTGAGTTCCATAATTCTCCATCTCCATGACGATATCCTCCTGTACACGTCCTTTAGAATCAATATTTCCATCCATGAAGCACCACATTTGAACATGTGAAGAAATACTTACAGTTGCTTCGTCACTCAAATCAGCGATTGCTTGTTCAGTAGCAGAAAATTGAAGACCTTCAAGACTCGATGGAGTAAAGTTCTGAAACAAAATTAACAACGTTGGCTTCATGATTCTAATGTTAATAGCAATGAAAGTCACGGTGAGAAATATTGGGAAGTCACCAAAGCACCAACTGGGGACTTTACGGCATTAGGTAACAGCTTATAACCTTTATGCCTGCCTTCTCCGCCATGAATAACCGCCTCAGTCTCTGAGAAATCTACACCGATTCGAGGTTGTATATTACCACCGTCCTGTGGTGAAATCCAGTAATATAATCAGAATACAGTTCTTATAATTTCGTGGAGATTATATGAAGAAATATACGTGAGAGCATCCTGGAGACGACTTTTGTTTATCACCAGAAAGATACTTCAATCTCGGTCGACTGGAAATCATCTCAGCCGAAGGAAGATCCTTGAATAGAGGTCTAGGAAATCTTAAAAAACCACGCAAACGCCCAAGTTGCTGGTCCCAGAATTCTACATAACCTGGGGTTACATAGGCGAATCTATCAGAACCAGGAAACCAGTAGCTAATACCTTCCACGTGAGTATGATCCAAATGAGTCCTGAGTTGCTCAACTGATGGCTTCCTTCTCCGTATGGTTGGAACACACTGATCCATACCCATTTGTCGAGCTGCTCTATCAATATTGTACTCCTCCACTGAAAGCTCTCCAAACGTGACTGATAGCAAATCACCAGGAGTGCAACTCAACATGAAATATCTTTCTCCATCACTCAGATGCGCACCAGACGTCAAACTCGTGCCTTCTCCAGTATTGAAAGTCATCGGCTGAGAAACATAATCAGGGACTGACACCCACAGGCGAAAATTGAACTCAGATTCTTCATCTAACACATCAATAAAACGTATTTTAGAACGAGGCTTCTTGGTGGACCAACGCATGATCCTAGCATTATCTTTCTCAGGGAAAGTATGGCGCGCATCAGTATTCGGTCCTTGCAGAACATTACGTGGAGTAGGTGCATAATTCTTAAAATGCTCCCACATCAAATCTTGAAGAAACATCGTGTTGGCATAACACTCAATCTTCATTGAGTCGTTCGACACACTGGAGTCTATAATCAAGGAGTCCAGGTTGTAATACAAGGATCCTAAGAATAAACTACCTATCAGAAGTTTCTCACCTTGAGCCATCTTAATAGAAAAGGGAATCACAAATGGCTTCAACAAGTTTCCACTGTCTTCAAAAACGTCTCTGGACAACCATAAACATAAGAAAGCAGCAATGGGTAACATACCGTCGATGGGTTTATCAGAAACCTTGTCTTTGGGCCACCAGTGTGTCAACCAGGAAGCATAGCATCCTTTACTACCAGCCTTATTCGCTTTCTCCATTGCAGCTGTCAAGACATGAGAAACGACGGTCTCCTCATCTGAAAGATCCCCAGGAAAATTGCAAGTGATCGGGAGATGCATCAGAGCCTCCACGTCTTCCAAGGTAATGGTAAACTCTCCCCATCTACATATGAAAGTGTGAGTGGGAATGCACCAGCGAGCAAACAGAGCCACAATACCACTTGCGTCATGATAAATGAACAACTCTCGAGAAGCTTGAATAGCTCTCGTCACCTGCGCCTGGTCGAGCATAGTCCTCACATGAGGAAAACCCAACATATGCCTCGCCTAGCCGACAAATTTCTACAAAGGTCGTCGAGAAAGCTTAAATTCTATGATTGATGAGGCGAAGACCCCTCGTTCAAGACAAAAATCGAATCACTGTCTTAGGAGTCACCAACTTCTTCTGAGTAACAGTTCTGGGATTTATTAAAAGACGGTACACTGGGGATTTCAAATGTTGCTCAACTCCTGGGATATCTTTTTCAAAGAATGCATCAACTATGTTCGGGACATTATTAATCCCAGGGATTTCGTCTTCTTCTCCTGATAGACGCATTTATGTGTCTAATATAGCTCATTTGTATATATTGTTAGTGCTCGATATCGTACTTATTTGGTTATTTTATTTATTTGTAGGTGTTTTTGGAAGAATAAGGCTTTGTGGCGAAATTGGCTAAAAATGCGGCATTTGGACCTCCGTTGATAACGTGCCGGAAGCGCCCCAGAATTGTACCGGAAGTACCCCAGGAATACCCCAGAGGAACCCCGAAAAAAGTGCGGAAAATGTCCCAGAGAAATCATTATACGGACCCTCGATTTTGGATAAGGGGTAACCTAATTACTAAGGGGTGACCTATTTCCAGGCAGCTGCTAAAGGGAGAACAACACAGGATAAGGGCACCCACCTTCTTCACGTTTTGAATTAGAAAATTGGCGGGAAGTTCACTGGCAGATTGATAATCGAATTTTGATGGAGTTTTAACGAGATTCAATCGCCGAAATCAGTTGGGTTGGACTTGGATGGACTAAACAGGCCTAGTACAATCGATTGGAACCAACCAATTGGGCTGGAATACCCGTGAGAAGCAAAGAAAGGGAAAACAGAGTACGTGTTCTCTGTTGGGTTTTTAGAATATTTTTGAGAGATTTCTGGAGGACTTTGACGCTGGATTAACATGTACATGGTCCTATTCAAGATTATGGAAGAGTTTGGTAGCTATTTTATAGCCAACAGCACGTGAAAAAGCTCAACAGAAGCGATTATCGTTTCAACTGCATGAGAAGAAGAAAAAGAATAATCGCATATTTAGTCGAGATTTATGGATCTGTTGGGCTATATAAGTGTTGGTTTACATCAAAGAAAAGTTAGGGAAAACCTTAGGAGAGAGTTTAGAGTCGATGAGAGCCTAGGAGAAGCAATTATAGAGGAGACAGCGCTGCTGCTGCTGCTGCCATTAAAGCTTCTGAAGAACACGAAGAACAGACTCGCAGAGTCCGTCGTTCTTCAGCAGACTTATTTTCAATACCACTGTTGTTGTTTCACAGCAGTAGATAGTTATCGTTTACAGCAGTCTTAAATTACCATACTCTTTTGTAACAGTGACCCCTTTGTAACGGTGACGCTGTAACACTTTCACAGCGTTACAATTTCCTGTTTCATCTTATACATCAATAAAAACACCTATTTTAGCCATGAATTTATCTTGTGAGTGTGTTTTTGGGATGAGGAGCTAAACCCCTTAGCCAAGGCGACGGATGAAGCCATTGGTCCTTATTTATGGTATAATTCTAACTTTATTATTTATTTGCAATATTATTACATGATTATTTGCATGGAATTTTTATTGGAAAATTGATTTTTATTGAATAATTGTGATTCATTTTGATGGAGCATGCTTAGTTTAAGACTCTTGATGTTTCATGCTTGGTGTTTACATTTATTACTTCAAAAATCTACAAAAGGCATAATATTAGAATCACTCTAAAAGAAAAATTGCATGAATATTAATTATTAGAATTTATCAAATAATGGATCAATGGTGGAATCCAAGTCTTGGTGTTTTTCTCTAAAGGTTTGAACTATTTTATTTATTTGCGTGTTTAATTTAAATCTAGAAAAATTGTTTTCTTCACAAGTCTGATACGAATCCGTTTTACCACTTCAACTACAAACATCATTTGAAAACCCATCAATTTTTGGCGCCGCCGACGCGGACCTGTGTTTAGTTACCATTTTTTTTAGATTTTTTTTATTTTTATTATTTTTGTTCTTCTTTACGTTTTTTGGGTTTTTTTTGTTTCCTTGCAGATTTTTGAAGATTGGAGCGAAAGACAATTTTGCCAAAGCTTGTGGTGATTTACTTAAAGTTTGGGAGCGAAAAGCAAAGCTTAAGGAGCGAAAGAAGAAGATTTTCTTTATTTTGTAAAAGAGAGAAAAAAAAAGAGAGACATTTTATTTTGTAATTTTTTTAGACTTTCTTTTCTTTTGTATTTTTTATGGACTTTGGACATTAATTTTGGGATATTTTTATTTTTATTTTTAAACCCTACGGAAGGGTACCCTTAAATAAAATGTTTGCAGGGAGGACGACGATTACAATATCGTCTCGGCCCCTCGGGTTCGCACCGGCATAGGAGTCGTGGCCGAGTCGACTACAGCGTTCTTCCCCCGTCTGGTACGGGAGGTAAGTCCAATCGAAACACTCGCGAATCCCCTGCAAGCGAGTTACTGTACTCCTTACGGTGCTAATTGTTTGAGGACGAACTGGACTGTCTTTATTTTCCTAGTAAAGGGCAAGGCCTGGCCTAACAAGATAAGGGTTCGGATTTCATCACGCTCCCTTTCTTGCCCGCCTTAGGAAAACGAAACCTAAAGCGAAACCTAAGCCTAAAATTTGGACTAGAAAGAGACCTATAGGGTATCGAGCTTAACAGGACAATCATTCGAAAAATATTGGTTACTCTTTTAAGCACATCTCGAAGTTCTTGACGGTTTCTGCGAGTTGAATGCGTGACTCTGCGCTGCATAGGATCGGTGAGGTTTTGGGTATCAAAGCTCCACTGAGCTTCCCTCGCCTCGATTCAACTTGCTTTAACTTGGATTGATTCTAGAGGGGTTTGCTCAAATTGTAACGAATTCCCTTCGAAGGATTAGAAGCTGGTCTAGAAACAATCTAAGTGGAGCCATCATGCTTGTTGTTTGCTAGAAATCTTTAGGTTTGCTGTGGTAAAGTCGAGTCAGCCTGCTGTGTGATTGCTAGAACCTTCCTGTTAGGATTTTTTATTTCTTTTTGAATTCTTTTTAGTATATGCCCGATTTTTGTTAATAGGGCTTGGAAAAGAGATACTCTAGTCGATTGATTAGCGAAAAACCTAGTAGTTCTTCTGATTTAAGCAGGGAGCTCGAAGACTCTTCTTTTGAGAGCCCTGTTTTTGGAAACTTCAGTTTTGAGAATTTATCTCTGAGTGATAAAAGTACCCCTAGTACTTCTGTTGTGCCAGCGATGGCAACTTTGAAAGATTACATGTTCCCAACTAGGACCAACCGAGCTTCATGCATTAAATTGCCAGCCACTACGGCTAATTTCGAGATAAAACCTAGTATTCTTCAGATGATCCCTATATTCTTAGGAAAAGATGATGAGAACCCTTATTTTCATATTAGGGACTTTGAGGAAATCTGTGGGACAATTAGGATAAAGGACCTTACCGATGAAGTCTTGAAACTTAAGATGTTTCCCTTTTCTTTGAGAGACAAAGCCAAGACCTGGCTGAACAACCTACCGTCTGAATCCATAGAAACATGGCAGGAACTTATCGCTGCCTTCTATATGAAATTCTACCCTAAGCATAAAACTGCAGCTGTTAGGCAGAAAATTAGTGCTAGTGTGCAACAAGAGGGAGAGTCTCTTTATAGGTTTTTAGAGCGATTCAATGATCTCCTATCTCAGTGTCCTCACCATGGATTTGATAATATGAAACTCGTACAGATTATTTATGATGGTTTAGACTATTCGACCAAAGCCATGGTTGAGTCTATGTGCGCTGGTGAGTTCACTAGTAAAAATGCTGATGATGCTTTTACCTTCTTAGGAGCTATCGCTGAAAAATCCCAACAGTGGGAATCTTGTGTTGAACCCCCTAAAAGACTCTTAGTCAATAGAAGTAGCACCAATGTGGTAGATACAAGTTTTGGTTCAGATGCTAAGTTTGCTGCTTTATCTAGAAGGTTAGAAGCTTTGGAAATGGGCCAGTCTAAAAATAGGTCCCTTGTTGAACCTAATAGAGCCTCTCAAGTCTCTAGTTGTGGAATAGAGCCCGATAATTCATTATGGGAAGGTCAGGTTAGTGAAGAACAAGCCCATGCTGTCTATAACAATGCTAGGTTTGAGAACCGTCAGAAGTTTGACCCATACTCAGAAACCTACAACCCTGGTTGGAGAAACCATCCTAATTTCTCTTGGTCTAAGGGCCAGAGTCAAGGCCAGTCTAGCAATTCTCAGCCTCCCCCAGGTTTTGGTTTTAAGAACTCTTCAGGTCAAACCCAGTTTCAGAACACTTCCGAGAAAAAGATCTCTACCTTAGAGGAAGCTATCACTATGTTAGTAAGTAACCATGACATGCTATCAAAGAACCACATGAGCTTTCAACAAGAAACTAGGCAGGAATTGAAGAATACTTCCCAGAGTCTTGCCAAGTTAGAACTTCAAGTAGGACAAATAGCTAAGTTTATAAGTGAGAGAGAAGATGGAAGGTTCCCTAGTCATACTGATCCTAACCCTAGAGGAGAGAAATCGTACAATCATGTGAATGCTGTCACGACCCTTAGGAGTGGAAAGAAAGTTGATAATAAGGTCGACATACCTGAAAGTGAACATGCTGTAGTTCACCCTTATGAGCCAGAAAATGAGGAGACTGATAGAGTCTCTAAAGAGACCAATGAGGGTCCTGTTGAGCCTGGTTTTGTCCCCAGAGCCCCATTTCCCCGGTTATTGGCACCAACAAAAAATGAATCAAACTTTAATGACATAATGGAGGTTTTTAAGAAAGTTACCATAAACCTTCCGTTACTAGAAGCAATTAGGCAACTACCATCTTATTCCAAGTTCCTTAAGGATCTTTGTACACGAAAACGTAAGCTTAATGTCCATAAGAAAGCCTTTTTAGCTGGTCAAGTAAGTTCAATTCTTCTGAACCAAACACTCCCTAAGTACAAGGACCCTGGATGCCCTACCATATCTTGTGCAATTGGTAATCACATGGTCGATAAGGCATTACTTGACTTAGGAGCTAGTGTTAACTTACTCCCGTATCATGTATACACCCAGCTAGGTCTTGGTAAGCTGAAACCGACCAACATGACACTACAATTAGCTGATAGGTCTGTCAAAGTCCCTCGTGGTGTCATAGAGGATGTTCTAATTGAGGTTGATAAGTTTGTTTATCCAGTTGATTTTGTTGTTCTAGACACCCAGCCAGTTCAGGACCCAAGTGCTCACGTCCCGGTGATTTTAGGTCGCCCATTCTTAGCCACATCTAATGCTATCATCAATTGTAGGACTGGACTCATGAACATATCCTTTGGTAATATGACCACTGAACTGAATGTTTTTAATGTTACTAGACAACCTTCCAATGATTTAGAGGAAGTGAATATGATTAGCACTTTAGTTCAAATTCAGGATAATTGGGATGACACTTTATTTAATGATTGTGTGGATGCATTTGATGAGACAATCTTACTAAGACAGATAGGTGAACCTACTGTAGAACTACAAGAAGCTCTTGAGCATTTCAAGGACTCCGAAGATTCGGAAATCCAAGCAATAATTAAAGGTTTGACTGAGAGTAGTGAAAACCCTATGTTTGGAGGTAGTAATGATTCTTGTGATAGTCAAGTATCCCCATTGGAAGTCCCTAACTTGGGACTCGAGCCTAGTGAGGTATTCCCTGAGTCTATTCAGACTCCACAACCCGATCCTCCTGATACTGTCCAGGAGAAAATCCATATGTTAGAGGCCCGTTTTTCGGATGAATATGTTTCCCGAGACACTCATATGAAGCCCAATTGGGCACTCCAGATAAATCCAATTGTCTTGCGAGAAACTTTAGATCAGGTTGTGCTCTTTCTGCTCATTTTTCTGTTCTTGACTATTTGTCTCCTATTAGTGGCAGTTCTATTTGGTCTTATGGACCCACAATTGTTTCGACTATTGGTATACGACTTTGGAAGGTGAAAATTCTTTTTGAGGTATTTGATGTCTAGCTAATGACTATAAATTTAGCATTTACTGGGAGGCTCCCGCGTTCTTGTGATACGGTAATATCCTTCCTTATTTCTTTTCCCTCCAGTGGTAACATTTTCTCCTTGTATGTGCTTTAATTTCATTAGAAACATTGAGGACAATGTTAGATTTAAGTTTGGGGGTGGGGAAGAAACACTTTTTGGCTTTTTTGCAATAAATAAACTCCAGAGCTTAGAAATTATGCCTATTGAGGATTGCACTAACTAATCTAAGTGGATGGAAGCATTTTGATTGTAGGAGTTTGAGGAACCAATCTGATTAGATGGAAACATCTAAAGAGTCTATTCATAAAAGCACAGAGCTCAGGTGTTAGAAATAACATGATAGTTTCACCATATCTCGTTGAGTCCTTTTCACTTCTATTTTTTTTATTTTGTTTTAAATATGTTTCTCTAAGTGATAGGTGGGGCCCACGATTCAAGTTGTTACCAATGCTAGGGTGAATTAGAGTGATTGAGATACCATGAAAAAAAAAAGTTGAAAAAAAAAAGAGATGAAAAAAAAAAAAGATGAAAAAAAATGGTAGTTACCAAAAAAAAAAAAAAATTGAGACCAGACCATTTGACCAAAAGGAATAAATTCAATAAAGTCGACCACTGGTACCCTTGTATATGCCAGTTGTGTTGACCTAGAGTTAGGTTATCGACCACTGGTACCCTTGTATATGCCAGTGTGTTGATATTAGTCAGACTAGTATCTCAATCCATTAGGATAGGTTCATTTTGGCGGAGGCCTTCAGACAGATATGGGAAACGTCGTTCACTTAGTAAACATCAAAACCATCTATGTTTTTCTATATCCATCTTCTTGATCTATCCATGTGATTAGTTTTGACTCCGAATATGATGTCCATAGTGCAACTATCTGAGTAGAGCTCTGTCACTTTATATGAATTTTAGTATGCTTGAGTGCAAACTCGTGTACAACAATTGGAATTTCGCATCAGGGTACTTCTTCCTGTAGTCAATAAGTATGCCAACCAAGGAGATTCTTTAGTGCCTTCCAAGGTTCTGCGTAGATAGCTAAGCTCTGGAGTATTAAGGTTTTGTGGGTACACCTCTGGTAAACCCTCCGGAGACAACACTCCGCCACTAGGGCCACCTAGTGGTTTAACGGCTTACTGCACGTGCTAAGTGTAGTCATTTTATTTTAGATTAGATTTGCTCGAGGACTAGCAAATAATAAGTTTGGGGGTATTTGATAGACGCATTTATGTGTCTAATATAGCTCATTTGTATATATTGTTAGTGCTCGATATCGTACTTATTTGGTTATTTTATTTATTTGTAGGTGTTTTTGGAAGAATAAGGCTTTGTGGCGAAATTGGCTAAAAATGCGGCATTTGGACCTCCGTTGATAACGTGCCGGAAGCGCCCCAGAATTGTACCGGAAGTACCCCAGGAATATCCCGGAGGAACCCCGAAAAAAGTGCGGAAAATGTCCCAGAGAAATCACTATACGGACCCTCGATTTTGGATAAGGGGTAACCTAATTACTAAGGGGTGACCTATTTCCAGGCAGCTGCTAAAGGGAGAACAGCACAGGATAAGGGCACCCACCTTCTTCACGTTTTGAATTGGAAAATTGGCGGGAAGTTCACTGGCAGATTGATAATCGAATTTTGATGGAGTTTTAACGAGATTCAATCGCCGAAATCAGTTGGGCTGGACTTGGATGGACTAAACAGGCCTAGTACAATCGATTGGAACCAACCAATTGGGCTGGAATGGCCGGAGAGCAAAGAGGAAAACAGAGACGTGTTCTCTGTTGGGTTTTTAGAATATTTTTGAGAGATTTCTGGAGGACTTTGACGCTGGATTAACATGTACATGGTCCTATTCAAGATTATGGAAGAGTTTGGTAGCTATTTTATAGCCAACAGCACGTGAAAAAGCTCAACAGAAGCGATTATCGTTTCAACTGCATGAGAAGAAGAAAAAGAATAATCGCATATTTAGTCGAGATTTATGGATCTGTTGGGCTATATAAGTGTTGGTTTACATCAAAGAAAGTTTGGAAAACCTTAGGAGAGAGTTTAGAGTCGATGAGAGCCTAGGAGAAGCAATTATAGAGGAGACAGCGCTGCTGCTGCTGCCATTAAAGCTTCTGAAGAACACGAAGAACAGACTCGCAGAGTCCGTCGTTCTTCAGCACTTATTTTCAATACCACTGTTGTTGTTTCACAGCAGTAGATAGTTATCGTTTACAGCAGTCTTAAATTACCATACTCTTTTGTAACAGTGACCCCTTTGTAACGGTGACGCTGTAACACTTTCACAGCGTTACAATTTCCTGTTTCATCTTATACATCAATAAAAACACCTATTTTAGCCATGAATTTATCTTGTGAGTGTGTTTTTGGGATGAGGAGCTAAACCCCTTAGCCAAGGCGACGGAGGAAGCCATTGGTCCTTATTTATGGTATAATTCTAACTTTATTATTTATTTGCAATATTATTACATGATTATTTGCATGGAATTTTTATTGGAAAATTGATTTTTATTGAATAATTGTGATTCATTTTGATGGAGCATGCTTAGTTTAAGACTCTTGATGTTTCATGCTTGGTGTTTACATTTATTACTTCAAAAATCTACAAAAGGCATAATATTAGAATCACTCTAAAAGAAAAATTGCATGAATATTAATTATTAGAATTTATCAAATAATGGATCAATGGTGGAATCCAAGTCTTGGTGTTTTTCTCTAAAGGTTTGAACTATTTTATTTATTTGCGTGTTTAATTTAAATCTAGAAAAATTGTTTTCTTCACAAGTCTGATACGAATCCGTTTTACCACTTCAACTATAAACATCATTTGAAAACCCATCATCTCCCCCAACGGAATTTTCATCCATGCGTGTCTCATCTCTGGAGATACCATCATCAACGCACATCTCTTCCCTCGAGGCGTCGTCAGCTTGGGAATTGGACATCTTTCCTAAGTAGCTAAAAAGGTTCACACTACATTCTACTTCAGTATGTCGTCCAGATATAAATCAAGGAAATACAAGAAAAAAATGGTAACTCTTAAATCTTACCTTTTATACTTCCACTAACAATGGTGATAGTAATACTAGAGTTAACACCTCAAAATCGTTCGTCTCTTCGAAAACTACAAAAAACGAACGAAACTTTGTTAATTTCAAAACTAATTTTTCATAAAATCACAAAATTTTCATAATATGAACATTCGCACAACTGACCCATGAAGTTTACAACAATAAAATATTTCATCATAAATATATTGTCTATCTTCGAAGGTTCCTCAAAACCCACGTTTCTGATTTTTCGAAAAAACAGCAATTAATGCAACTTGCATACATAAACTCTCAAAGATTTTATTAAATGAAAACAAACTCATGAAAATAAAATATATCATCATATTTTGCACAATATATGTCACGGCTGCATATATATATAAAAAAAAATTATTTTTCCTTCGTATCATCGTTATTTGTCTTTAAAACGAAGGTTTATTTCAAAAAATATTGTGAAAGCTCACATCTCATACATATGATAAAGTTGTATTTACATGAAAGCTCATAAGCAAAATTTTATCACTGGACACAAGTTCATCATACATATTTTCCTTCTTGTCATCATTATTTGTCTCTAAAACGAAGGATTTTTCCAATTTCATGAAAATTCACTTCTTTTATGATGAAACCTTGGTATACATGAAAGCTCATACACTAAGTTTTATCACTGGACCTAGGTTCATATTAAAAAAAAAATCTCTCCTAAATCAGGGATTATAATTAGTTTTCAAAACTAACGATCGAACGAACATACGTTTACAAAAACCAAGGGTTTTTCATAAAACTCACATCAATTGTATACACATGTATATGATTTTAACATGATCACTTAATGGAATTCATGTAAATAACAACAAACATCAAAAAAAAAAAAAAAATCGCTCACCTGGTCGGCGCCGGCCGGACGGTGGCGGCGGCGATCGGCTCCGGCGGGAAAGTCCTCCACTCGCTGCTGACGTGAAGGTGATGGAGAGGTGATGAAGGTGCTGGCCGTGTGTGAAGGAGAAATTAAAAAAAAAAGGATTAATTCCTTTTATACCAAACTATATTTCCAAAACCTAATTTCACAAGGATTTCCTTATTGGGCCCGACCCGTGAATCCTAACCGACCACAGACTCGTCATCCAAACCAGCGGTTCAACATCAATTTATGCTCATAAAACGATGATCCAATCATGACATTGAAGCCTTCATCAAGTCGTGGTTTGCTCATGCTCTCTAAATCCGGTAACATCTCAACTTACGACTAAGTTCAATTACTGGTATTATTATTTATGGCCGGAAAATCACCATTTAATGCTGACTGAGGAACACATCTTTCCTCAGTAAGCAGGGGACTTAATGTAGATGGTGGATTTTCGACAAAGGCTAAATTAGTAAACTCATAATTATACGAAGCTCTGATTCAGCAATCAGACGTGAGTATCGAGACACGGGTCTCTCATCGAATTCTCAACGGAGAGTACTTTCTCCCAGAGTACATGTAGATATGTAGTCTCACAACTGGACAACGACATATCTCATGAATACTGAATACTTTCAGTGATTATTTCTATATAGTATCACGAGATGGACGGCTCCTAGACAGCTTGCTCTGCTAGTATAGAGCGATGACGTCTTCAGGAACAAACAACAAGTTTACCCTGACTATATAAAGGATATGACTTACCGGAAAGCTCGTATCAGGATAATTAATGCTCCTAGACAGCTTGCTCTGCTAGTATAGAGCCACAAAGTAATTATTCCGAATTGCAATCGCTCCTATTCCATGGTCGAATCCACGACTGGTCCCATGGAATGACAATAACAATTGTTCTGATTCTATGGTCGAATCCATGACTTGATCTCATAGAATAGCAATAACTATATTATCTCATTACTCCGATTTCATGATCGAATCCACAACTGGTCTCATAAATGGTAATAGATAAACCTTAATTACTCTGATTCTATGGTCGAATCTACGATCCCATGGAATGGTAATGCTCACTTTATTATTCTGAATTCGTAGTCGAATCCTCAGCTGATCCTATGAATTAATAATAAACATGTTATTATTAAGTTTTGTGAATTATTCTCCACTGAATTCCACAATTAGTAATAAATAATCAACAACCGGGCGTCTGAGCTACCTCTAAGTAAGCCCTGATTCAAATGGTGAAGGTGTATTCAACGATGATACACTAACAGTCACCGCACGAACGAGTATTTCAAAAATACAACGGAATGATGAACCTATGCAAAATAGAGAAGAAAATAATAAATAATTAAAAATATTGACCAGGGTACATGGAGCACAGGCACACGACCGACCGACCGTGTCGTGGTCAATCCCACGCCAGTTTTTATATTTTTAATGCATTTTTATTATTTTCCATGATTTGATGAAAATCTTCTCATTTTATCAAATCTCCTTCGTCTCGAGGAAACTCCTCGGTTTCATGGTACTTTCATAAATCCATAAAAAATAATATAAAATTAAGAAAGGAGTGTGGGGCGTGACCATTGGCCAACCGGCCCACACCCACGGTTCCTTATTATTTTATTATTATTATTATTATTTCTCTAATTTCATGAAAAAACTCCTTGATTTCATGGTATTTTTCACAAATCATCAAATAATAATAAAATAAAATAAATTATGAAAACTTGTGGGACCGGGCCTTGGCCGGCCGGCCATGCCCTAGCCGGTCCCACACGCACCTTTGTTTTATATTTTATTATTAGTTTTCCTTGAATTCATCAAATTCCTTGATTTCATGGTATTTCTCTCAAATTAGGAAAAATTCCCCCAAATCATCAAAAAATACCTAAAAAAATATTAAAAAATTATGAAAACTCGTGGGACCGGGCCCAAGCCGGACGGCCATGCCTCCACGATCCCACACGCCCTTGTTTTTATTATTTTAATATTTTTTGCTTCCCTGAACTCATGAAAACTCCTTCAGTTCATGGAAACTCCCTAAATTCATCAAATTTCTCAAAATTCATGAATTTTTCATAAAATCATTATAAAATTAAGGAAACTTGTGGGACAGGCCCTGGCCGGCCAGCCATGCCTTCCACGGTCCCGCACGCCCTTGTTTTATTATTTTAATATCTTTTGGTTCCTTGAATTCATGAAAACTCCTTCAATTCATGGAAACTCCCAAAATTCATCAAATTTCTCAAAATTCATGAATTTTTCATAAAATCATCAAAATATTATAAAATTAAGGAAAAGGAACCACGGGACCGTGGTCATGACCGTCCAACCATGCCTTGACCACGGCGGTCCCACGCCTCCTCATTCCTTATTTTATAATTATTTTTCATCATCTCATGGTGTTTTTCCTCAGTTTCGTCGAAACCCTAATTTTGGCATATTTTCACAAATGGATGCTCAATTGCACATCAGAAAATATCAAAATTCTCAGGACTGAGACGCGGACGCCTTGGGGACACGAGCACGCTATCTTGACTGACCAAGATTGGCTCTTTGGCTCACGAAATCCGGTCCTATCAATTTTCACAGTTTTGACCTAATTTGCACAATTGCTCGTATTAGGTCCAAAACTCTCCCAAACACTTTGGATTTTCATGAAGTGATCATCAGGCGGCCACGGGTCAACCCAGGTCCGGTTTCATGACTCCATGGTCGGTCCCTCGCCTCGTCATAATTAATTAGGTTTTCTCACCTAAGGCTCAGACGAGCATTTTCGAATAAATGATTAAACCAGCATTTAATCATTCTTTCATAAACAAATCGTCAACTCTTCAGGAGTTCTTTGTATTTGCTCACATGAGCATATGGACACTACATGGTTGATCCATGGTCCCATATAGTCGCTCCCTCCATCGTCCCATGGTTAAACTTCTGACGAACCATGAATTGATCATCAATTGATCAAATTAGGGTTTCTGAATCCAAGGATCATCATTCCAGATTCCAAACCTTAATAATTTTATGACGACCTCATGGTCATTAATTTTATTAATTATGCTCGGTTCAACGACCAGTATTCTAATTAATATTTTTGGTACGCTGCCAATAACCCATCAAATGAGCAACACATGCTCAGACGATCAAATATTCAACAATTCATCACATGAGCAACACTTGCTCAGATGATAAATATTTTCTCAAACCAAGGAATATTGATTCAACAATCAATATTCAACGATCCATCGAATGAGCAATACTTGCTCACTTCATCGTAAGAACTATACCTCTGTCTCATGACATGTTTAATTCATAAGTTTCAGAACTTCATGTTCAACTCAACGACTACATGGACTCATCGTCCCATCAAACCACGAAGTCATCAACTGACTAACAAACCACGATACGTCAATCGTGTCACTTGGGGGGATATCACTTAGGGTTTTGGTCTGGCGGTCTACGTCACGTGTGTTCAAACACACGATGGAATGTGATCAAGTAGTGCAATCAGTTAAAGGAATTCACGAGGTAGTGGGTGGAAAATCGACCAAGTCTCCACACGTTGAACAACTGGTTTCAAACACGATATCCACTTCCCCACTCCTTGATTCCATCAACTGTCACACTTCATGGAATCATGGTGTCTACAATTCCAGCAATATAAATAAGTCTCTGAATCATGATTGAATCATCATCATCAGTATCATCAATATCACGTCAAACTGACAACACGAGATCATCAACTCATCAATTGAGCAACTACTCTCAATTGAGCAATTTCAATCACTCAGAGCTTATCGTATTCATAATTCACACACCCACAATCGTTGATTATCATTGATTCCACACATTTCTCAGCTTCCCTCCTACAGATCAACCCATCCTATCTTGTGACCGAATTTACTCTGGAACGGTCATTGTCTTGATTTAGGCCGGAGTACTACAGTTTGAACTCTCGAATCTAAAGCACCCCCTTTGCAGCGGTGCATCTGTGTGAGGTTTAACATTTTGCTCGGTTCGAGGAGTTTCCTCCGTACGGTCGTCTCCTCAATTCCTTAAAAACCAGCAAATCATTTTTCCCCATCTACACACTGGAGTACTTGGAAGTGACGAAAATTTCGAGTAATGTTGAAGAACCAAGGAAATCAATCATTTGGATGAGAAGCTACAAATATTATTTATCCATATCTATTGATAGTTTTGTCACTAAAATTGACAAAGGTGTAGATTGTTAGAGCACTGCTCGGTTGAACTTGCAAGCGTTGCTATCTCAAGCTTGTTTGTCAAGTTTACTTGCCAAAACTATAAGTCTTGATTTCTAGTCTACTAATAGCTAATTCTCGGACTAGGATAGAAAGTGTAGTTGAGATCTAGACTCCACGGTGTTCATCATGCAAAGACGAATAACTACTCAAGGAACTGGTGGAACTTCATCGACAAAAAGGTATGTGGAGACTTGAACTTATCTATCACTCAAAAGTATACCTTATCTCCTATCTTGAGACAAAATTCGTATTGCTATATAGACTATGATTATACACATGAACTATTTTGAGCTGAGTTTATCTCGCTTATATATTTCTCGAAATATGTGTTGGTAAGCTTTTGCTTTGGCCAAGTTCATCTTTACTAGTGAGGAAAGTCATATTAGTTTCAATCACTTGAAAATCACTTTGACGAAAAATAGTTTGTGAACAACAACTATATAACGTTCTCTAAGAATGTTTAAATGATTGAAATGAGAGTTTAGAATACATAACCATGGTTGGATATAAACATTGTGAGACAACTCATATGTGTATAAGTCCAATATCCTTAAACCAAAGTATGCGTACTTTGCTGCTCAGGATAACCAGAACTAAAGTCCACGTACTGTTGGAAGTTCATATCCCGTGAATTTTAACTGGAGTTTGTGAACTGAAAAAAAATTTATTCCGGGTATTTAAGTCCGCGTACCAGTAATGTGTACTTAAGTAGGTTATTTTCTAAAAACAGTTTAATTCGTTAACTAAGACATTTATATTTTAAAGAATGAAATCTTTGCAAACCGCGGCTATAATGTTCATGAATTGATTCGAGTGAATCAAAAAAAAAAATTGTTTCGATTGTGTATTGTATACTTCTATGAGATTTAAGCAATTGAACATCTCTCTAACTAGTTCATTTGAGTCATTTGAACTAGTTGTGGTAAAGAAGAATAAGGTTGATATGAAAGTGCTCATATGGCTAACCTATGGTTAACTAACTGTTGAACCAACGCCTTGTACTCGTTTAGGTACGGTTACTCAAACCTAAATGAAGTTACATTTCATGTGTGTATAACAAGCTAAGATTTGATCTAACGGTTGAGAGATATTATCTTGAATCTAATCAAGTTTTCGTCTAACGGTGAATATTGAATGCTTTGTTACCAAGGTAGCATTGATTGCAAACCCTGATTTGAAGACTATATAAAGGAGAACTCTAGCAACTGGGAAACCTAATCCCAACACCTCCTGTGTGATACTAGTTGTATAAGATAGAGTCGATTCTCCTTTAAACTTAGGTTTATATCGAGACCATGTAGGTTAACAACTTGAATACTTCATTGGGATTGTGAAGCCAGACCCAACTATTTACTCTGTAGTTGCGTGATCTGATCTTGTTGTTTCTATCGTATTTGAGTACAATCGAAAGATTTCTTGAGATAAATTACTCCGATAGGCAAGATAGAAAATAGTCACAAACATCTTCGTCTCATCGTTAGTGATTCCACAATATCTAGTTTCTCTATCATACGATTTAGATTATTGTGAGGTGATTGATAATTCTAGGTTGTTCTTCGGGAATATAAGTCCGGGTTATCAATTGGTTCATGTTCACATTGATTTATCAAAAGACGGAACAAAACTCGTAGGTATTTCTGTGGGAGACAGATTTATCTATTCCTGTAGACTTTTCTGTGTGATACAGATTTGTTTATTAAAGTCTTCGACTTTGAGTCGTAGCAACTCTTAGTTGTGGGTGAAATCAGCTAAGGGAATCAAGTGCGTAGTATCCTGCTGGGATCAGAGACGTAAGAAGCGCAATTGTACCTTGGATCAGTGTGATGTTGATTGGGGTTCAACTACAGTAACCGAAGTTAGTTTGTAGTAGGCTAGTGTCTGTAGAGGCTTAATATAGTGTGTGTTCAATCTGGACTAGGTTCTGGGGTTTTTCTGCATTTGCGGTTTCCTCGTTAACGAAACTTCTGGTATCTTTGTTATTTCTTTTCCGCATTATATTTTGTTATATAATTGAAATATCACAGGTTGTGTGTTGAATCGATCAATTGGTAAATCCAACCTTTGGTTGTTGATTGAAATGGATTGATACTTGAACATTGGTCTTTGGTACCATTCAAGTGATTTCTCTTGTATTCAATTAGACTCGCAGATTTCTATTTGCTTGAGTAAGTATTGAATCGAGAAATTGAGATATAACTCCTTGATATACTTTTTATTAAGATTTAGTCTGACTGTCTAGTTGATTCTATTAAAAGTATATTGGAGTTAGTCCATACAGATTGCTAAGAGAAATATTGGGTGTGGTTGTTAGACCCCCTTTTTTTGTAAACTTGACAAATAAGCTTGAGATAGAAACGCTTGCGAGTTCAACCAAGCAGCGCTATAACAATCTGAAAAGGAGAGGGTCTAACAACCACACCCAAAAATTCGTTTGGCAATCTGAATAGACAAACTCCAATATACTTTCAAGAGAATCAACTAGACAGTTAGACTCAATCTAGAGAAAAGTATATTAAAGAGTTTTGTATCTCTATCTCCCAATTCAATATGCAATCAGAAAATAGGAATTTGCGAGCCCTATTGAATATAAGAGAAATAACTTGAACGGTACCAAAGGCCAATGTTCAAGGATAAATCAATTTCAATCAACAACCAAAGGTTGGATTTCCCAATTGATCGGCTCAATGCACAACCTGTGATATTTCAATTATATAACAAAATATAATGCGGAAAACAAATAACACAGACACCAGAATTTTGTTGATGAGAAAACCGCAATTGCAGAAAATCCCCGGGACCTAGTCCAAATTTGAACACCACATTGTATTAAGCCGCTACAGACACTAGCCTACTACCAATGAACTTCGGACTGGACTGTAGTTAAACCCTAATCAATCTCACACTGATTCAAGGTACAGTTGTGCTCCTTAAGTCTCTGATCCCAACAGGATACTACGCACTTGATTCCCTTAGTTGATCTCACCCACAACCAAGAGTTTCTATGACCCAAAGTCGAAGACTTGATAAACAAATCTGTCTCCCACGGAAATACCTACGAGTTTTGTTATTTCTTTTGATAAATCAAGGTGAACATGAACCAATTGATATACCGAACTTATATTCCTTAAGAACAACCAAAAAATATCAATCACCTCACAATAATCTTAATCGTATGGTAGTGAAACAAGATATTGTGGAATCACAAACGATGAGACGAAGATGTTTGTGACTACTTTTTATCTTGCCTATCGGAGAATAAATCTCGAGCCGATCTTAAAGGAAATCGTAATCAAACACGATAGAAACAGCAAGATCAGATCACGCAACTATAGAAAAAATAGTTGGGTCTGGATTCACAATCCCAATGAAGTCTTCAAGTCATTAACCTACAGGGTTTCGTGAAAAACCTAAGGTTAAAGGAGAATCGACTCTAGCTTATGCAACTAGTATCACATAGGAGGTGTGGGGATTAGGTTTCTCAGTTGCTGGAGTTCTATTTTATGTAGTTTTCAAATCAGGGTTTGCAATCTAAGTTACCTTGGTAACAAAGCATTTAATATTCATCGTTAGATGAAAACCTGATTAGATTCAAGCTAATATCTTTCAACCGTTAGATCGAACTTAGCTTGTTATACACAGATGATATGTACCCTCATTTAGGTTTATGTAACCGTACCTAAACGAGTACACCATGTTGGCTCAACAATAGTTAACAAGGTTACCCATATGAATACCCTCATATCAACCTTATTCATCTTAGTCATAACTAGCTCAAATGACTAAAATGAAACTAGTTAAAGAGTTGTTCAATTGCTATATTATCATAGAAGTATACAAGAACACAATTGAAGCAAAATCATTTTGATTCACTCGAATCAATTCATGAACATTATAGCCACGGTTTGCAAAGAATGCATTCCTTAATATATGAATATATTAGTTCATGAGCCAACCGATTTTAGAACTTTAACCACTCAAGTATGCAAACGGGTACGCATACTTAGTACACTTCCAAATCCCAGAAGAAATTTCCGGACCTATACCTTACGCAAGTATACGTACGGGTATATGTACTTGGTACACGGAATTTCACAACTTCAAGTACGCATACGTGTATGCATACTTTAGTTCTGGTCATGGATCACATACATGCAAGAATGCACAATATGTTTATAATCCAATGATGGTTATGTATTCTAAACTTTTATTTCAATCATTGAAACTTTCTTAGAGGATGACAATAGCCGTTTTCACACACTATTAGCATCAAAGCAATTTTCAAGTTATTGAAATAATCATAATCGAAACATTCCAAGTTTACACAAATGATTGTGTCACACGAATCATATAAGATGTTGCTCGGCGATTTTCACATGATCAAGATGAACTTGGTAGAATCCAAAGCTTGCCAAAACATATTCCGATAAATATGTAAGCGAGTTAAACTCAGCTCGAAATCTCAAATGTGTATAATAGAAAACTATATCGTAATACGACTTATGTCTCAATATAGGATATAGAGTAGAAATAGACTTTTCAAGTGATAGATGAGTTTCAGTCTCCACATACCTTTTTGTTGATGAAGTTCCACAAGCTCTCCTTAGTAGTTCTTTGTATTCAATGATGAACGTCGTGAAGTCTAATACTCAACTACAAAATCTATCCTAGTCCGAGACATCTATAAGTAGACTAGAAATCAAGACTTATAGTTTTGATCACTAACATTTACAAACAAGCTTGAGATATCAACGCTTGCGAGTTCGACCGAGCAGTGCTCCAATACAATCTCCCCCTTTGTCAATTTTAGTGACAAAACTATTAATACATATGGATTACAAAATAAATAAACTTTGTAGCTTCTCATCCAAATGCTTGATCTCCTTGGTTCTTCAACATTACTTGAAATCTTCGTCATTTCCAAGTACTCCAATGATTCTAAATGTGTTAAACTCCGCATCATAGTTGTTGAAGATATGTAGCTATAACAATGATAAAACAATAGATCTCAATCATTGTTATACAGTGTCATAGTATTATTACACAACATCAAAATTCAATTGTATCACAACTATGACAGCAATACTATGGTGATATGTATCACTCTCCCTTAGTCAATACTTCATCTCACATGAAAACCACTCCCCCTTACATAATGATCCGTAAATCATATGTATTTGTAGTACGAACTACACATTAATTCTCCCCCTTTTTGTCAATATAAATTGGCAAAGGTACGAAAACTAGTGGGATCCTAATGAATTTTCATGAGATACTTCATGACCAAAAGATAACCATATATCAACTTTGTTTAGATGCAATCATGTAGCCGAAACTAAATGCATTCATCAAGGAGTTTATAAAGATACAAGATAACCCCTATAATATTCCACACCCGCACTTCCCACAAAGATTTGGCAATTAAGTACAAGTTCAATTAAGAACTCTGCCCCATAAAATGTCATCCCCAAAGGAACAACAAGAGCGACCTTACTTTCACAAGAAAATAAGGATTTTTTATTTATTTATTTACAAAAAAAAACTTTGATACCTAACAGAACTGATTTCTACATAGAAACAAATGCGGAATTGAAACAACACTACACTGACGTTATAATTCTTGATTGACCAAAAGATATGAATGAGTCCAGGGCCAAAAGTCTAGAAAACTAATGAACCAAGACAACACCAATAGACTGTCGTAAGTGTTGAAACGTGGCAGTATCTAAAGGTTTGGTGAGAATATCATCCAATTGTTGTTCAGAAGGCACACATTCCATATTGATGATACCATTTTCATAGAGATCTCTAATAAAATGATACCTTATCAATGTGCTTAGTTCTTGAGTGCTCAACAGGATTCTCAGTAATGCGAATCGCACTTGAGTTATCAAAAAAGATCTTCATTACACCAGTGTCAATTCCATAATCAACAAGCATTTGTTTCATCCATAGAAGTTGAGTACAACATGAACCCGGATCAATATATTCTGCTCCACATTTGGACAGGGATTGTGAGTTTTGTTTCTTGTTATGCCATGTCACAAGATTCAATCCAACATAGTAAAATCCTCTTGAAGTACTTTTTCTGTCTTCTACACGTCCTGCCCAATCTGCATCTAAATAGGCAGTAAGATCAATGTTAGTATCAAAAGTATAGGATAGACCATACCCAATAGTGTGATTAATGTATTGTATGATCCTTTTCGCAGCTGCAAGATGATTTTCCTTTGGATTCACCTGAAACCTCGCACAACAACCAACACTAAAAGCAATATCAGGTCTAGTAGTTGTGAGATATAAAAGACTTCTGATGATAGATCGATAGATTTTTTGATCTACATTTACACCTTTCTCATCTTGATGTAGTTTACCAGTAGTGGGCATAGGAGTCAGTTTTGGAGTTGACTTATCAAGACCGAACCTTGTAACAAGATCCCTAACATATTTTTCTTGATATAAGTAAATTTCATACTTGTGTTGTTGAATTTGTAAACCCAAGAAGAATTTTAATTCACCAACATTGCTCATTTCAAATTCCTTGCCAAGAGAGACTTGAAAATCTTTTGCAAATTTCTCAGAAGTTGAACCATAGATGATATCATCTACATATATTTGAGCAATCACTACATATTTCCCACTCCATTTGGTAAACAGAGTTTTATCAGCTCCACCTCTCGAAAAACCTTTCTTAAGAAGAGAACTTGTTAGTTATTCGAACCAGGCACGAGGTGCTTGTTTTAACCAATATAATGCCTTTTTGAGATTAAGGACATGATCTGGGAATTCAGGATTTTCAAAACCCTTAGGTTGAGCAACATAGACTTCTTCCTTTAAATTTCCGTTTAGGAACGCGGATTTTATGTCCATTTGAAATAGCTTAACCTTAAGAAAACAAGTGTTGATGGTGGTTTTTAGTTCAGGGTCAAAACCGTAAAACCCTATATTTAGCGATGTGATCCTGCAAAGGGATAAAGGTCATTTGAAAGTAACAAGTGCTCAAACCTCTTTACTTACACATGCATTGAACAACTCAGTATATATATATATATATATGAAATTCATTCAGAATGGTGTGCATAGTAGCAATCCCAAATATTCTGTGAATTCTATTTTACGCCAGCATTATTTATTAATGCATGAACTCGCATGATATTTTTCCATGCTATGTTCCCAGCCGAACTCTCGATACTGACATGACATGACGATCAATGCTCACTCTCAGCAGAATATCATGAATCTCCCGAAGTGCTAGTATTGGGATCTGCACAAAAATACTTATACAGGCTACATCTTTCTGACAAAGAGATCAACGCGTTCACACACTGTTTAACTAAAGTTAGCGTGATCAAACACATATTTATTCCTTAAAGGAGAATCTGTACTATTCATATCAGTCTCAAAAAATAATCACAGCCACACGAATTGGTCGCGCGATTTAACAAGCATAGCTTACTTTTGGTAGAACTAGGCAATCACCGTGGTGACCACCGGCGGTCCCACTAGCACCCTAGTCGATCGAGTCCCACTCCCCTCAGCCACAAGTGCTCCGAACGTTAACCCTAAAATGGGTGTTCGCGCTATTTGAAAGGAAGCTCCAACGAGCTAAGGCCGTTAAAAAGGGTCTTAAATACATCATGAACCTCCAACTTTGCCAGCCTTGTTGGACGACCGAGATCTTCCCTGGATTGATCAAAGAGGCGCCAGCATGCACATTGGTGACCCAACTCTCACCTTGCCCGATCGATTTACCCGCGGCAAGCCTATAGAGTGCTAGATCGATTGCCCAAACTCGAGAAAACACGTTGTGAGCAAAACCCTAATTTGGGTAGCGGCAATAAACAACTGTTGCAGATCAATCATAACCGTCCAACTTAGCCGGCCTAGTTAAAAGGCTAGGATCGCATCTTGAGCAACCAAAGAAGTGCCAGCGTGTTCACCACTGGCCCAACTCTTCCCTTGGTCGATCGACCTCTCCATGGCGAAACCAGAGCATGTCAAATAGTTTACCCAAAGTAGCTTAAACGCCCTGCTTTGAAATCCCTAAAGATTGTGTTTACGGCGATGCCCTACTGTCGCAAATCGATCGTGACCATCCATCTTTGCCGGCCTAGTCAAGCGGCTTAGATTCAATCTTAGGCGACCCATAAGATATCAGTATGATCACCATCGACCCGCCTCTACATGTGACCGACCGGTCTGTTCGAACTAGGGCTCGATATCCCTAGTTCGCCCAAAGAGGGATTGGTCGTGCGGCCTTAAACCCTAAAAAAATAATTAGCGGCAACATTCAACTGCCGCAAAATCATCTTGTCCGACCAACTTTGCTAGCTTGGTCAGACGGTTTAGATCAAGTTCTAGATGGACGGGAAGGTGACGCCATGATCACCAGTCACCCCTCCTCCACGAGTAGTGATCGACCAAGCGATGGCATGTCTTTAGATCCACCAAACAATCAGCCAAAGGTGACCAATCATGCTACCTTCCTTTAAGACGCTTATTCGTGACTTATTCAATCGATCTCTAAAAAAACGATGCTTCATACACATCGATTAGTTTGAGCTGCTTAAAGGCGATGCTTCACATGCATCGAATACATACATATTTTATATTTGCCTCATAAACAACTTAGTTGTTTCACCTAATAGCATCATATGTTATTCTCCGCGGAAATTCCCACGACTTGGCCCACTTACTTGAGACATCAAACATGTCACAAATTGGGGGATACTTATTGGGGTATTGGTCTGGTGGTTTACAGCGTGCGGCGTGAAACACGCCCATTACGAGAACGTGCCAAGAAGGGACGAACGGTTAACAATGATGGAGTAGTGGGTGAAGGTGTGACCACGCAATAATCACCACCTCTTACACAACTCCATTACTCCACTACTTAACCTCCTCCACTTCCTACGAGATCAGGGTTGCGGTCAAATGACTTGTATAAATAGGTTCAACCTATTTTCGTCAAAAACAGAACACAAGTGTTATCAGCACAAGTAGCCGGAACCCATTTTCTGATACACAAGTCATAAACAGCCGCACCTTCATAATTCAACACTCTGATCTCAAACACCTTCTCCGCTTCCCTCCCTAAGATCAACCCTTATCCTTCACCTTGTGACCGAATTGAATCTGGAACGACCATTTCTTGGTTTAGGCCAGAGTCTTACAGATTGATTTCTTGAACCTAAAAGCATTCCCATGCAGTGCATTTGTTTAGGGTTTGAACCGTTTCTCATCAACACACCCCAAATTACCAAAAACAGCAGAATCAGTTTTTACCCCAAAACAACAAGCATGATCTTATAATAACCGAATGGACTCAAGGCGTGCCACATAAGCAAAGGTTCCGTCAAATTCGATACCTTCAATTTGTGAATACCCCTGAGCGATAAGTCTGGCTAACAATGGTGTCAAATTCATCAGACTTGTTCTTGAATATCCATTTAGTACCAATAATATTAACATTGGGGGGACAAGGTACGAGCTCCCATACATCTTGTATTTCAAATTTATTTAACTCTTCATGCATTGCATTCACCCAAGAGGGATCACTAAGAGCTTCGTCAATATTTTTCGGTTCTACATGAGACAGATAACAACCAAAATTACAAATATTTTGAAGTTGTCCTCTGGTCTTAAATGTAGAATCTTTTCCCCCAATAATATAGTTAGTATCATGATTCCTTTGAACCCAGAGATGACGTGGAGGAGCACGTTCTTGTTCAACAGGAATTTCCTGACTAGGACTTTTCTCCTCGTCACTAGAAATTTCAGGATCAGTAACAGTTGGAACAACTTCTACTGATACTGGTATTTCTTTGAATTTCTGAATTGTCTCCATTGGAGGCAATTCAGTAGGAGAGTTATCATGAAGAAAATTTCTCAAATCATCAATAATAATATTTGTTGATTCTATCATAACTTGGGTCCTGAGATTAAATACTCGAAAACCACGACTGTCAGATGCATAGCCAAGAAAAATATCTTCATCGCTTTTAGTATTAAATTTCTCTCTTTGTTCTCGATCTTTCAGAATGTAGCACTTACTTCCAAACACTCTGAGATAATGTAAGTTGGGGTTTCTACCGTACCACAACTCATAAGGAGTGTTTAGGGTTTTTGACCGTAAGCAGACACGGTTGATCAAATAACATGATGTGAAAACAGCTTCTCCCCAAAACCTTAATGGTAAGTGTTTGTTATGGAGCATTACCCTGGCCATTTCCTGAATGTTCCTATTCTTCCTTTCTACAACTTCATTAGCTTGAAGAGTAATGGGTGGTGAGTATTAGTGAATAATCCTCAGTTTGTCACAGAATTCAAACACCTTAGTGTCCTTTAATTCAGTTCCACAGTCGCTTCTAAATTTTTTTAGTTTGCGACCTTGTTCATTCTGGATTCTATTAACAATGATCTTGAATTCATCAAGGGTTTCATTCTTATGAGCTAAAAATTCCACCCAAGTGAATCTGGTGTAATCATCTACCATAACTAAAGCATACTTCTTACCAGCAACTGTAGGTTGTTGAATTGGTCCAAAGAGATCCATATGAATTAAATCAAGTGGAGCTTTAGTGAGAATTTCTCGAGATGATTTATGGTGAACTTTTGTTTGTTTACCCTTTTGACAGGCATCACAGACACCATCAATCTTTGCATTGATTTTGGGAACGCCTCTAACAAGTTCTTTGTTAATGATCTTAGTTAGAAGGAGATAATTGATGTGACCAAAACGCTCATGCCAAAGATGTGTAGATTTCACCTTAGTCAAATTGCAACAATTACTAAACTGAGTATCAAGAAGATAACAGTTATTTTTACCACGAGTTCCCTGAAAAATTACTTTTCCAGTTTTGTCAACAATGTCACATCCATTCGCATTGAAGACAACTTTATGGCCTTTGTCACAAATTTGACTAATAGAAAGAAGATTTTTAGTCATACCTTTAACGTATACAACATCATGGATTTCAAGAACGCCGGGTAGTTTGATCGTCCCCTTCTTGCTTATATAGCAACAACTCCCATCCTTAAACGTTTTGGGACCTCCTTCAAAGTCGCTTGAATTCACAAACCACGAGAGATCACCAGTCATATGTCGGCGACATCCACTGTCAAGAAACCATTGAAAGGGCGATGTTGATTTTAGAGCAAAAGATCCCATGCTAACACTAATATCCCGTTCAGGATTTCTTGTTAGATTTGTACACCTTTTTAGAGAAGTAAATAGTTGTTCAGCTTTCCTATGAAGATTACTCGCAACTTTTAAACTTTTCCTGAAAGATGTACATGTATGTTGAAAGTGATTGTGAGAGTCACAGATTATACATGGACCAAAATCTTTAATATTATTTGAGTGGTTCTGAGTCACATCAGGTTTCACAAAGCCTAAACCTCTTTTATCCCCTGACTTGCGACAATTCTTCAAAGAAGATTTAGAGGGGTTATTCAAATCCATTGAAGAAACTTTGACATACTTCAAATCCTTATACTTTGCAATTTCTGCAATAAAATCAGAATTGATCCGGATTTGTTCATCCAACTTTTCCTGGAGAATAACAAGCTCTTAAGAACTTTCTCTAAGATCAGAGTTAAATCCTGGTGAAGCGTTTATCAAGACTTTACTGTCCATGGAGTCAGATCGCTACAAACACAGACTTATGAGGTCTTACATGTGTTTGCCTTCTCTGATACCAATTGAAAAACGGGGGTCTAACAACCACACCCAATATTTTGCTTAGCAATCTGTATGGACTAACTCCAATATATTTTCAAAAGAATCAACTAGACAGTCAGACTCAGTCTTAAGAAAAGTATATCAAAGAGTTATATCTCAATTTTTCAATTCAATCCGCAATCAAACAAATAGGAATTTGCGAGCCTGATTGAATATAAGAAATAACTTGGACGGTATCAAAAACCAATATCCAAGTGTCAATCAATTTATATCAAGAACCAAAGGTTGGATTATCTAATTGATTGAACTACGCACAACCTGTGATATTTCAATTATATAAACAAACATAATGCGGAAAAGAAATAACACAGACACCAGAAATTTTGTTAATGAGGAAACCACAAATGTAGGAAAAACCCCGGGACCTAATCCAGATTTGAACAACACACAGTATTAAGTCGCTACAGACACTAGCCTACTACCAGTTAACTTCGGACTGGAATGTAGTTGAGCCCTAACCAATCTCACACTGACCAAGGTACAGTTGCGTTCCTTACGCCTCTTGAACTACGCTGGATTCTGCGCACTTGATTCCCTTAGCTGTTCTCACCCACAACTAAGAGTTGCTACGACCCAAAGTCGAAGACTTGATAAAAAAATCTGTATCACACAGAAAAGTCTATTGAATAGATAAATCTGTCTCCCACAGATATACCTACGAGTTTTGTTCCATCTTTTGATAAATCAAGGTGAACAGGAATCAATTGATAAACCAGACTTATATTCCCGAAGAACATCCTAGTATTATCAATCACCTCACAATAATATTAATCGATTAACGAAACAAGATATTGTGGAATCACAAATGATGAGACGAAGATGTTTGTGACTACTTTTGAATCTTGCCTATTGGAGAATAAATCTCGAGCAAATCTTAAAGAAGATAGTACTCAAACACAATAGAAAACCGGAAGATCAGAACACGCAACTACAAAAAAATTGTTGGGTCTGACTTCACAATCCCAACGAAGTCTTCAAGTCGTTAACCTACAGGGTTTCGTGAAAAACCTAAGGTTAAAGGAGAATCGACTCTAGTCGCAACTAGTATCACACAGGAGGTGTGGGGATTAGGTTTCCCAGTTGCTAAAGTTCTCCTTTATATAGTCTTCAAATTAGGGTTTGAAACCAATGTTACCTTGGTAACAAAGCATTAAATATTCACCGTTAGATGAAAACTTGATTAGATTCAAGTTAATATCTTTCAACCGTTAGATCGAACTTAGCTTGTTATACACAAATGAAATGTACTTAGATAAAGGTGACTGTACCTAAACGTGTACACTTAGTTGGTTCAACAATAGTTAACAAATGGTCAGCCATATGAGCACTTTTATATCAACCTTATTCATCTTCATTACAGCTAGTTCAAATGACTCAAATGAAACTAGTTATAGAGTTGTTCAATTGTTCATATTCTCATAGAAGTATACAAGACACAATTGAGTAAAAATCGATTTTGATTCACTCGAATCATTTCGTGAACATTATAGCCACGGTTTGCAAAAGATTACATTCCTTATTATATAAATGTATTAGTTCATGAACAAACCGATTTTAGAACATAACCTACTTAAGTATGCAAACGGGTACGCATACCCAAGTAGTCGGACCGAGTTTGGTTACGCCAGTACGCGTATGGGTACGCATACCATATTACACTTCCAAACTCCAGCTGAAATTCACGGAACTTGAACTTCCGCCAGTACGCGTACGGGTACACGTACTTAGTTCCCGGACTTCCAACAACCAACCAGTACGTGTACGGGTACGCATACCATGGTTCCCGGTTTTGGACTTTACACAAATGTGAATACACACAATGTTTATATCCAATCATGGTTACATGTTCTAAACCCTCATTTCAATCATTGAAACATTCTTGGAAGACGACAATAGGTCAATAGCTGTCTCACACAAACTATTAGTTTCAAACCAATTTTCAAGTGATTGAATGATCAATACGAAACATTCCGAGTATACATCAAATGATTGTCTCACATAAATCATGTAAGATGTTACAAGGAGATTTTCACATGATCACCTTTTGACTTTCGTCAGGAATAAAATATGAACTTGGCTAAAGCGGAAGCTTACCAACACATATTTCGAGAAATAGATAACTGAGATAAACTCAGCTCGAAATATCAAATGTGTATAATTGAAGTCTATATAGCAATACGACTTTTGTCACAAATAGGAGATAGAGTAGATAGACTTTTGAGTGATATATGAGTTCAAGTCTCCACATACCTTTTGTTGATGAAGTTCCACAAGTTCCCTTGAGTGGTTCTTCGTCTTCATTCGATGAACGCCGTGAAGTCTAAAGCTCAACTACACTTACTATCCTAATCCGAAGCTTAGCTATAAGTAGACTAGAAATCAAGACTTATAGTTTTGGAAACTAAACTTGACAAACAAGCTTGAGATAGCAATGCTTGCGAGTTCGACCGAGCAGTGCTCTAACACTATATAAGGGAGAACTCTAGCAACTGGGAAACCTAATGCCCACACCTCCTGCGTGATACTAGTTGAGACTAGAGTCGATTCTCCTTTAACCTAGGTTTTTCCTAAAACCATTATAGGTTAACGACTTAAAGACTTCATTGGGATTCTAAAGCTATACCCAACTATTTTCTATGTAGTTGTGTTTTCTGATCTTACTTTGTTCTACCGTATTGAGTACTATCTTCTCTAATATTTGCTCGAGATTTAATCTCCGATAGGTAGGATAAAAAGTAGTCATAAACATCTTTGTCTCATCGTTTGTGATTCCACAATATCTTGTTTCGCTTCCATACGATTAAGATTATTGTGAGGTGATTGATATTACTAGGTTGTTCTTCGAGAATATAAGACCGGTGTATCAATTGGTTCATGTTCACCTTGATTTATCAAAAGACGGAACAAAAACTCGTAGGTATTTCTGTGGGAGATAGATTTATCTATTTAATAGACTTTTCTGTGTGAGACATATTTGTTTATCAAGTCTTTGACATTGGGTCGTAGAAACTCTTAGTTATGGGTGAAATCAGCTAAGGGAATCAAGTGCGAAGAATCCAACGTGGTTCAAGAGGCGTAAGGAACACGACTGTACCTTAATCAGTGTGATATTGGTTTGGGCTCAACTACATTCCAGTTCGAAATTAACTTGTAGTAGGCTAGAGTCTGTAGCGTCTTAATACAATGTGGTGTTCACATCTGGACTAGGTCCCGGGGTTTTTCTGCATTTGCGGTTTCCTCGTTAACAAAAATTTTGGTGTCTGTGTTATTTCTTTTCGGCGTTATATTTTTATATAATTGAAATATCACAGGTTGTGCGTAGTGCAATCAATTTGTGAATCCAACCTTTGGTTGTTGATTGAAATTGATTGACACTTGGATATTGGTGTTTGGTACCATCCAAGTTATTTCTCATATTAATTCGGCTCACATATTTCAATATGTCCGGTCACATATTAATTTGAGAAATTGAGATATAACTCTTGGATGTATTTTCCTTGATTGAGTCTGACTGTCTAGTTGATTCTCTTGGAAATATATTGGAGTTATTCCATACATAATACCTAAACGAAATATTGGGTGTGGTTGTTAGACCCCCGGTTTTTCAGAGACTTGATTTAGTAGACTAGAAATCAAGAAATAATTTTTTTTCAACTAGTATTGACAACAAGCTAGAGATAACAAAACTTGTGGGTTCAACCAAGCATTGGTCGAATAAAACTGAAGTCTAGGTGGACACCAAAGAAAGGTGCTCAATTGATATTTATGACAAGGGTAATGAAAGGATAAAATGATGGTACATCTCCAAATTTTCCTACTAATGTAACTGATGAAGAAATTAAAATAATACCTTTGAATGTTTTCGGTAGTGAAGGGATAGAGAAGATCAATGTAGGGGATGTACGTAAATCACGTCAGCAAAGAAAATATAAATGTTTCATCCCATTCTACAGTCACTGTGATTGGAGGAGTCTTAACCCCATTACTTTCATAATTGAATAGTGCGCAAGAAACTGGATGTGATAAGGGACATGGTGGTACTGATTCATATGTTAAGAAGATCAAGATGCCAATGGAGGTAAGGTATCAAATGGATACATCTCAATCTCAAAGGAAGTTGAAGTGGTTTTAGCTAAAGGGAAGATTTTAGGAAAAGCTGGCAAGGATTCGGCAATCAGTGGTGCAACAAAACTTGTTGTAAAGAGTCCATCTAACCTTGAAGTTTAGTTGCATAAAATTTCTGGTGTGCATAAAAAGAGAGATGAAGATTTGGTTGCAAAGAAATTGGACATGAACTGTGACAAGAATACATGTGGTAGTCTAAAGAAGATTGATGGTGCGGTGAAACCAGCATTGAGAACTAATTGAGGTGTGTTGATGGAGGTTTTTAGCTTAGGGTTAAAATTGTAAAACCTTGCATCTGATGTGACGTCACTCTGTAAGAAAACGGAGCCATGAGTGTTAAACTCTCCGCTGGCATATTTATTGAACCATTCAATATAATTACATGAAATTTATCCAGACTGGCGCATGTAGCAATCATCCCATGTTCTGTAAATTTCGGCGTCTTGCCTACATTCACTTAATATAAGTTTCTTTGAATGCTTTCTATGCTATGTTATCCGGGTGAACCCTTAATGTTGATATGGCATGACAATTCGTGTTCACTCGCATCAGAGTAGCACGAATTTCCAAATATCAAGGATAAGGTCTTTGCATAAGGTATTCAATCAGAAAGCATGCTGCTCTCTGGCTATGAACCTAAAGAATTCCGTGTCAACACATAGAATTCAATCAATTACTTTTGCGCCTTTCGCAGTATACCAGACCTTGCTTGTCGAAAGTAGGCCTAGGCAAACTAGGTAATTAATCCGCCATGGATTAGTAGGTGCAAAAACCTGCCCAGAATCAGAAAACAGGGAGCCGTAGTAGCAAAGGGAGGCGTGTCCATGCCTTATGCCAGCTGGCACCACTTGCCATTGGCCACGCCCCATCCTAAACCGGCCATATTTCCCTCGACCAATCAGGTCGCCTCAAACTCGCAACACGCACATAAGTTATGGCTGGGCCCTTATTTGCCGGCCCCATTTCCCATTAACCAATCAGGTCGCTCTAAAATCCGCCACACTCACACCAGAAGTGTAGCCACGCCCATGCTTGGCCGGCCCCTCTCCTTCCTACCGACCAATCAGGTCACTTTAAAATGCGCCACGAGCACTAGAGGTGTGGCCGCGCCTTATGTTTGGCCGGCCCGTTTTCTTGACCAATCAAGTCGCTTTAAACTCGTCACCATACATTAAACGCCAAACACACCCTGCCGTGCCACTATACTAATTGGCAAGCCAAACGCACCCTGCCACAACAACATATTAATTGGCTTTCCGAAAAGCCTCACCAACATGCCGAACGTGCCATGTTGCGCCAATAAGTTGAGTGGCACGCCAACATGCCACTCCACCGCACAAACATGCCACTTCGTGGCAACATGCCATAAATAGCGCCCTACGTGCTAACCTACCTCATGTTCGGGGCCAACGCCATGATAAGCTCAAATTAGGGTTTTCTAGTCAGAAGCACGACCCTACATTAACCAAAACCCTAACTTTCGCAACACAAATAATGCCACTTCGGCCCCACAACATGCCACGAGCCGTGTGGGGACCAGGAAGCCCTAGGAATGGCGCCAAATCATAGCCACCACGACAATCCTTACTCATGTGGCCGTTTCCACACTACGGCCTTGCCATAGTTCCTTTGGCGTAGCTATGTCACCGTTTGTACAAAAAAGTGTCGCCATGCGGCGTCCGCATGCCAGACGCACCAATTAGGGTTTCGACATGCCAAACCCTAATTTAGGCAAAGTGGCTACGCCAACCAAGCCAAGTAACATTTTCCCAGAGCGTTAGGATTGATGTGTCAACAGGGACAATGTTTCCACGCCACATGTGGGTCCAACACCGAGGTGCCAAAGTTTAGCGGCCATGGCTATGCCAGGCGCTACTTCGTGCCACTGACATGTGCTAACTATGCCAGTCATGCCGCACGTGCTAAATAGAGTTGCGATGCGCCAAACCCAAATTTGGCTAAAAGTTGCCATGCCAACTGAGTCCAGTGACTCTCCTAAGGCCTCAAGATTAACTTAGAAACAAGACCAATATTGCCAGAAACCATATTTGGGTCTAACACCAATATGCCAAAAACAGCTGCCACGGCTACGCCACTGGCATGCCGCTACGCCATGGCTCCGTCACGCGCCACTATGCCAATGGCACCACTTCGCTATACAACAATATGCGGCCATAATCAATGGCCATCCTTCCTCATGAGATGCAATCTCAGCCATTTAAGTTCGCCACCGAACTGACAGACTTGTGGCAAGTTTCAGACGACCAGATGCCTAAATCTAGTGGCCATGGCTACGTCAGGCGCCACTTGCATTACCGTGCCACTGGCATGCACGAGCCATACCATCCATGCCACATTATCACTGGCGTACACCAAAACACCACCGTTCCATTATCAGGCGCCAACACAAGGTAGCCATAATCAACGGCTACCCTCCTTCATGAGATGCGATCTCAGCCATTGAAGTTCACCACCGAACTGACAAACCTGTGGCAAGTTTTAGGCGACCAGCCAAAACGATCCTAATATCATTACATGATATTTTCCTGCGGTAAGTCCCCTTACTTTGACTTGACACACGTATCAAAGTGCTACGTGTTTTCCACGAAAACACTCGAGACATCAAACATGTCACAAACTGGGGAATGATCATCAGGGTATTGGTCTGGAGGTTTACAGCGTGCGGCGTGCAATGCGCCCGTTACAAGAAAGTGTCATGAAGAAGGATAATTAGTGGTGGTAAAAAAGTAACGGTTTAAACGAATTCACTTCCTTCATCATGGAAGCATAATGACTGACGGTTACATGTTACTCTTTTCTTCCACCACTCAATCGTTTCCACTTCCTACGAGACCAGGGTACGTTTCAATATGACTTGTATAAATAGGCTTCACCTATTTTCACCAAAGAACAAGTTTTTGGTCAGCAACAACACAGTATCCAGAAATCACCTGATAGCTTTCCATTCTGCTAGCCAGTTCTACTTTCTGATACAAGTTGTAAACAACCACACCTTCAGAATCAACGATTCTGGTCTCAACACTTTCTTCGCTTCCCTCCCTAAGACCAACCCTTCTCCTTCACTTTGTGACCGAAGCAAGCCTGGAACGACCATTTCTTGGTTTAGGCCAGGATTGTACAGATTGATCTCTCGAATGAAAATTACTCCCATGCAGTGCATTGTTTAGGGTTTAGATTCGTTTCTCATCCACACACCCAAAATTACCAAAATCAGCAGAAACAGTTTTCACCCACAAATAATTGGCGACCACAGTGGGAGATTAATCTCTCGGTTACAATATCAATTTATAATTTCCAATTTAATTTTTCAATCCCGATCTCAAGATGGTAGAACTCAGGTCTGGATCAGCAACAAACCCTGAAAACACTAGCGCTGAAAATACACTCAGTATTAACGTTCCTTCCAGTGGCATTAATACGCCACCTATCAACACCAGCGGCGCGGAAAGCATTCCTTCAGGCGCTACACCTCCAGTCACTAGAGCCAGGGCCGCTGCCGCCGCCCCCAACGTTTCTTCAAGTGTGAAACCTCCAACCGTCACCAGAGCAGCTGCTACTCCACCATCAGGACGAGAAACTGGGGGAGCCAGAGGAAGCCGATCCCATATTATCATTGCTGATTTGATGGAAAGACTGGAGGTTCTCGCTAGAGCTCAGACGGAAATGGCTTCGACTCAGAAAGAAGTGCTTATTTTCCTCAAGACACTGACGGAGCGCCTACCACAGGCATCACGCCAACCATAGCCAACGAGGAACAACTTCAATACTCCTAGCACTGATAACTCAGCAGGGCGCACCTTTGTAGATGAAGAGACTCATTCAGGAGCTCCAGCGGAGAGGAATCAAACATCCAATTTTGTCACACGGGAAGATTTGGAACGACTTCTTCGAAATCGAGACAAAAGTGATTCTGCGGACATACATCAGCATCAACCCCCATATCCTTCTGAAGTACAAAAAATTCCTCTTCCGAGAGGATACTCTTCTCCTCAATTCTCCTTGTATGACAACACCGATAATGCACGTGAACATGTCTCTCGATTTTTGGAATCCTTGGGCGAGCATGAGTACAATCATGTTCTCCGTTTGAAGGAGTTTTCGAAGTCTCTTACCGGAAGAGCATACACATGGTACAACAGCATTGCACCAAATAGCATATCCAACTGGGATGACATGGTTACGACTTTCTACAATAAGTACTTTTTTGTGTCTGAGAAAATTGTTTACTCGTATTTAGGAAGGATGTTTCAACGAAACAATGAGAATCCAAATGATTATGTCAAAAGATTCAGAATTCAAGTGCTGAATTGTCACGACCCAAATGTGACAGAAAAATAATTAGTAGATTCTTGCATCAATGGCATGGTTCCCATCTACCGTGCCTTACTGGAGAATCTGCGATTCCAGACATTCTCTGAACTTCATGAGGCTGCTAAACGGTCAGCCACAACAGCACCAGCATTGTTTGAAAGAACCAGGTCAGCCAAGGTTGAAGACGCACGCGAAACTCGAGGAAACAGACGCCTCATTAACAAGCAATATAACACTAGCCCCTATATGAGCGTGGTAAGTGAAAGAGGAAAAAGGAAGGATCCAGCGACGGAACAACAATCCAAGCGCACAATGCGAGAACATCAGGCGGCTCCACCACGAAAGACCGCAGCTAAGGCTCTTGCGCAGCATCCAGAAGCCGGAGAAAAGGCCTTAGATTTCCCGTTCCCAATCGAAGAAGTAATTAAACTCTTGGAAGCATGGATCCAGGACGATGCCATCAAGCTGCCTCCTGCGCCCACCAACCGGAGAGGAAATGGCAATCCTAAGTATTGTCGTTACCACATATTTTTCCATCACCCGACCAGTGACTGCAATAGATTAAAGCGTATCTTCAAAGAAAAGGTGGAGGCAGGAGAACTTCAACAGGGCAATGAGGAAGTTCACAGAGATCCTCTTCCAGTCAGGAATTGCATGCTCTCTGGGGACGATGTTCACAAAACTGTGCAATCCATGATGCAACATGTATGCGAAATTCTCTATTTCACCAAGGCGCATCTTCAAGATATATTTGCAGCCCTTAATTGCGTTATGTCGGGCAAGCGACTTTTTCCTATTGAAGAAACCGCGTCAGAACCCCAAGCTCTCTCAGGAAGCAGTACTGGAAAATGCGACTTGGGACTGCTGACCACGGTTTATCTGAGGAGCGCCGAGCTTGATAGCACATTGATCGACACGGCCTCTGACTTCAACATCGTTACCATCAAGACTCTGAGAGATGCGAGAATTTCGAAGCAGGAGGCTATTCCTTCCCCAATTGTGGTCAAAAACTTGGAAGGACAAGCAATAGACGCATATGGCTACATCAACCTTGAAATTAAGGTGGAAGATGCTCTAACACATGGCAAATTCCACATTGTCAAAGAACTCTCAAATTATGACATGATTCTGAGGCGCTCATGGGTACATGGCAATAAAGCGAAATTAGGAGTATCCCCTGTGCCGGTGTCGATACCCGAAAGAATTTCCAACAAGCCATCCAACCCTGAAGATCACATGTTGTCGTGTCAACAACTTACCAAGGTAATTCAATTACCTGGAGGAAGCCCGTAGACGTTCATCTGAAGATTCCGAACACAAGTAAGTCTTATTGAACAAACCTTTCTGCGCCCAGTCACTTCTCCTCTCGGTCAGGCATGGGGACTCGGTCTAGTTATCAACCCGGACGTCATTAAGAGATGTGAATGGGATGCTGGGCCTTTCAAATTCTTTGTCAAAAATTTGGAAGCCGCCCCAGTCAAAGATAACGAGCTCAAAAATCAAGTGGTTGCAAAATGCCCAAACCCGATTCAAATTGGAGATATGGTAATCAAGGCGACCGCGTTTCAAGTTGGAGATGTAACACTGAAGCTAGCCGCTCAACCTGATTCACCTAAAGAAAGGGAAGACGAGCCATACCTGGTGGAAGATGTTATCTTGGGTGGTTACTGCAGACTCATCAATGCCTACAAATTGGAAGGCGTGACAATTCATTCACGATGGCTCAAGCCCTTATATACCTAAAACGTTGTGCTACCTTTTCTTCCAGCATTTTCCTTTTAAGTATTTCCTTCAGTAATTTCCTTTTTTTCCCTACAATATTTGTAATCCCTCCAAAATGATTGCACTGCTTGTTAGGGTTTCAATTTTAATTAAAAGCATCTTTATTTCAAAATAAGTTTTCCTAAATCATCTCAAGGGAAAAGTATCCAGAAAACCCATAAAGTCATTACCCATCAATTAAAAACCAGAAAAAACCAAACCCTACAAGAAATATCTTATTCGAAAAAAGAAAAAAAATACTGAAGAAGGGAATGTAAAAGGAACAAGATCATCGAGTGGCGGCACAGACACCTTCCTTCAAGAACATCTGGCTTTAACTTTTGCCCGACGAGGATTCTCTACTTCTCACGATGTGATTCCTAGCTTGTGAAGGCTCACACTTCTACATACCCAAGCGGCATGTCACAGACGTCCTGTGTAATTTGCGAGGAAAAATCCAATAAAAGGTTGGTCAAAATCCTTAATCATTGCTACTGTTTTTCCTATTTTGAGTTACTGTTGCCAACGGGATGCGAGGCGTTCCCATGGAAGTAGCTAAACTGAGAGAATGTGACACGCCTACTAGCATTATTGCTGCATCATTTATGTGATTTGGCTTCCCATCCGCTGAATCGCCTTGGAAGGGTAGAAGAACTTGTTTTTCGCAAAAGGGGTTTTAGGTCTCTTCCAGAAGATTTTATTCATTCAATCAAAGATGTGAAATTAACAAAGAAGCATAAATGAAAGAATATTACTTGGTGAAATATGGCTTCAGTCGCACGAACAAAAAGAAAAACCGAAGTATCAAAAATATCTACAAACTACGAAAAGATTGTTTTCTCTACGGAAGGAAATCGCAAAATGGGAAAACCAGTTGTCAATGACGAACACCTTGGTCAATGGCGCCTCCATCAGATATTTTTCAAGCACTTGCCCCAGCACCTTCTCCGACAACAAACATTACATCCAGAAGTTATCTCAGCAGCAGCTTCTACATCCCATCCAGAAGCTGTTTCAGCTTCAACATTCCATCCAGAAGCCTTTTCAGCAGCAGCTTCGACACTCCATCCAGAAGTCGTTTCAGCATCAACTTCAACATCCCATTCGGAATCCGTTTCGACAGCAGTTCCAGCATGTGTCCCCACAGCTTCTCCAACGACTCCAACATATGCTTCCACCGCCTCCCCATCTACCTTGACAACATCCTCAGCGATCCCTCCAACTTCCCCAACAGCAGTTACGGCCCCCACTCCAGAAGTTTCCTCAGTCTTGCAAGCCGTGTCAACATCTTCCTCCGGAACTTTTACAACAACCTCTTGAGGATGCTCCAGTTCATTCATGTCAGAATAAAGGATTACGATGTCATTATGGACAGGGTAATCAAACCGGCTCCCGCCCAGAAGTTTCTCAGGCTCAGTCCTTCGTCGTTTCAACCGAGAAGCGATCTCTCAGCTCTGATATTGGGATGTGGGGAAACTTTGTCAAGTTGATATTTCCCGACTTGCTGGGATGCTTCATCATGTCTCCACTTCTCCTTCATGTACATCAAATCCATGAAAGCCTGAGCACGCACCCGCACAATGCGTAGATGGGTGAGAGACATGCCTTGTATAATCCGGTCGGCTGCATGGAACAAAGGGTTGATTTGGTTTAATATCTCCTCATGTGAAGAAAACTTGGGTTCGTCGACTTCAAAAAAATTCTCCGAAGAGTCAAAGGTATAATCATCACCGGAAGATCCCATTGTGCACTACAAAAAAAAAAAATTGTTTACATTATGTCTGCGTCGGCAATCTACATAATGAAGAACCCAAAATGGAGAACTATGAGAAAAGACGCGAGACGATACCTGTGAAGAGGACGGATGCAATTCTATGATGATCTATATGAAAGAAAGGATAATTGGCTCACCTGGACTGCTGATGGAAAGAGGCTTGCCGCTACAGAGATAAAGCCAAAGATACGAAAATAAAAGGGTGGACAACGCCTTTTTATATAATCCAGAGCCACTAAACCGAAGAGAAGTAAGAGGAAATCAAAGGCCCGATCCAGATTATAATCCAGAGGACTCAGACTACTTCGATAGTGACACCCCAAGGCTAGGACGATCCACCATTCATGAGGAGCAGCAACGTGCAATGAAGAATCTTCGTGCTGAAATGATGGCGGAGATCAAGCAACTAAAAGCTAAGCAGGGGGCGGAAGGCTCGAGCAAGTAATGAAGGAAGCAAACACTACCCCATTAACCCAGCGTTTAGCCAAGGCTTTCATTCCCCAGAAATGTCATGTCCCATCCTTCGAGTGTTACGATGGATCCAGCTATCCCGCGGCCCATCTTCGATACTATAATCGAATCTTAGCCCAGTGGGATTACGACGATGCCATACTTTGCAGATATTTCCCTTCAATCCTAAAGGGATCTGCGTTGTCTTGGTTCGACAACTTGCCACAGGACTCCATTGATTCCTATGAACAGCTCACTGAAAAGTTCTTGGCAACTTACATGTATAACAAGGTCGTCAACACCGGAATGGATAAACTCTTCTCACTAGCAATCAAATATAAGGAGACTATCAGGGAATACACTGATATATGGCACAAGATCTGTCAAGCCATAGGGAATGTGGATCCGTTACTTAGCATCAACTGCTACAAGTGGGGTCTGGACAGGATGAGCCCGCTGTTTGTCAAAATTCATGGTACCATCCCTGCCACCGAGGGAGATCTTCGAGTGATTATAGAAAAACATGCCAGGTTGGAGGAGATTCAGCGAGAAAATCCCAGGCTCAAAGGCCCCAGCGAACCAACTCAATAGAACAAGCCAGCGGATCCAAGAGGGGCGGTTAGGATGAACGACCTGGCGAACATAGGAGAGAACGTAGAGATGATCGTCGACGTTATGATCGGAAATTCGAAGACCAGGTTTACACAAAATTGAACACCAGCTATGCGCGCATCCTAAGGGAGATCAAGGGTCGGGAAAACCTTTATTGGCCATGGTCCAAAGGAAAGCAGCCTCCGAGGTCGGAGAAGTCAAAAGAGTACTGTGAATATCACTGTTTCAACGGCCACCAGACCAAGAAGTGCAAGAATCTCAAGATAATGATTCAAAAACTGATTGATGCAGGAGATCTTAAGCAGTACGTACATAAGGCTGGCACCGATGATAAGGCCAAGCGAAGCAAGCAAGTTCAACTGCCTGAAGGAAACCGAACCGTTAACACCATCTCATGTTCCGAGGCCACAGGGCCATCTCTAACGGCGCAAATAGGGAAGAGATTGAGAAAGCAATTCGAGGACTATTGTGAGCTGTACAAAATCGATGGGGTAGAAGTAGACAAACACGAACATTGGATGGATGCACCTATGATCTTTGACGCTGAGGACATCGAAGAAGATATGGAGGATCGCAACGATCCCCTGGTTCTCACGCTGCCAGTAGCGGGATGCAATATCAAAAAGATCCTCATCGACGGAGGAAGCTCAGTCAACATTCTGTTCTACGACACATTCAAACGGATGGAGCTTAATGACGAGCAACTGATGTCTTTGTACTATACTATCTACGGTTCAACGGTGCAGCAACAAAGCCACTAGGAGACATCGTTTTACAAGTGGATGCAGGACCGATGAAGGTTGACACTCGATTCACTGTAGTAGATGCATCTTCGCCCTATAACGCCATTATTGGCCGCAGATGAGCACACAAGCTCAAAGGAGTGGCGGAAACCTATCACCAGTACTACAGGTTTCCAACTTCCGAAGGGGTAATGGAAATAAAAGGAGATCAGGTTACCGCACGAGAGTGTCGGGCTTTACAAAATCAGATTAATAACGAACAAGATGAGCAGCGGAAATCCTGAAGAGCTCGAAACAAAGAAGCTGCGAAAGAGAAAGCAATTGACGCCTATCTGGAAGAAATCTCTGGAAGAATCCTTGCAAAGGAGAATATAGTTGGAAACGCTGAGGAAAGCACTTTAACCACAAAGGAGGCCGAAGAGCCTACCAGATAGCAATTAAAGAATGTTCCTCTCCTTGGGGAACCAAAACCCACATTCACCTCCGTAGAAACTGTGAAAAAAATCAACAGAGTGACCGAAGAGGACCCGAAGATGATCAAGATAGGAACTGTAATGGATAAAGAAAGAGAGGTATCACTAATCAAGCTATTCAAGGAGTACGCAGATATTTTTGCATGGAAGTTAGGAGACATGCCAGGGATTGATCCGAAGATAATCCAGCACGAACTTCGTATAAATCCAGGCACACCACCCTTCAGGCAGAAAGTGCGGAAGGTGGCACCAGAGTATCATAAAGCGATCGAAAAGGAACTCCGCAAACTGTTAGAAGCAGGATTCATCAAGGAAGTCAAATATCCGACGTGGATCTCGAATATGGTCATCATGCCAAAAAAGAACGGAGGAGTAAGAATATGCATCGACTTCACCAACCTCAACATAGCGTGCCCAAAGGACAGTTATCCACTTCCGAGCATCGATCAATTAGTTGAAGCAGTCGAAGGGTATGAAGAACTGTCATTCATGGATGGATACTCTGGTTACAACCAAGTAGCTTTGGCAGAAGAAGATCAACAACATACACCATTCTACACCCCACACGGCCTCTATTGTTACACAAGGATGCCCTTCGGACTTTTAAATGAAGGGACAACATACCATAGGATGGTTGATGCTATCTTCAAACCATGGAGTGGGAATACTTTAGAATTTTATGTAGATGATATGCTCGTCAAAAGCAAGTTGCGCAAGGATCACCATCAAGATCTGAGGGACATCTTCGAGGCAATAAGGAAACACCACATGAAAGTGAACCCAGAAAAATGCACATTCGGTATCACCTCAGGAAAATTCCTTGGGTATATAGTGACGAAGAGGGGCATCGAAGTGGATCCCGCAAAAATCCAGGTCATCGTAGGAATGACATCCCCGAAGAACCTCAAAGAAGTTCAGAAGCTCAACGGATCCCTAGCGGCTTTGGGCAGGTTCATCGCCAGGTCATCGGACAAATGCAAACATTTCTTCAACATCCTCAAAAATGGAAGCAAGTTTGAATGGACCGCAAAATGCGAAGAAGCTTTCCAGAATATCAAAGAATATCTTGCGATGATCCCAATCCTGCAAAAACCTGACCCCTATGAGGTACTGGCGCTTTACATAGCAGCAACAGAAGATGTCGTCAGCGCGATACTGGTCAAAACAAACACGAAGATAGAGCAGCCCATTTACTACATCAGCAAAACTCTCAACGCAGCAGAGAGAAATTACACGAAAATCGAACAGCTCATCTCGGCTTTGGTGTGGGCCACCCAAAACTAAGGACCTACTTCCTGACTCACTATATCCTCGTTCCATGCAAAGCACCATTGAAGGCAGTCCTCAAAAGCGCAGGGAAAGTAGGAAGAATAGCAAAGTGGAACACCCATCTCGACCAATTCAACATCATCCATGAAGTCCAACACTCCCAAAAGTCACAAGTCTTGGCGGATTTCCTAGCGGACTTACCTCTGGACAATGACGAAGAGGTAAGGGACATACCAGAAGCTGACGAAGGCATTCTCGAACCTGCAAACCCAAGACGATGGGAGGTTTTTGTTGATGGATCAAAGAATAGTGAAGGCGCCGGTATAGGCATTGTAATCACCACCCCCACTGGGGACAGGATCGTGCATGCATTCAGGCCGGAATTCAAGGGGCACACTAATAACATCGTTGAGTACGAAGATGTTGTACATGCTCTTCATTTGATAATAGAAATGGGTATAACCGATGTGCGCCTAACAAGCGATTCACAACTGGTCATACAACAAATAGGGTTAGAATACAATGTTTATGATGAGACCCTGTCAGCAAACATGGATCTGGTCCAGACTCTAGCATCCCAAATACCAAGCATTAAGTTCCGACACTTATGCAGATTGGAACTTAGACACGCCGATGCCTTAGCCTACGTATCGTCCATGTTAAAGAACGAAGACGTCAAGGCAATCAAAATAACTAGAGTATACGAACCCTCAGTCATGTCCCAGGAATTCTGCGCTGCAAATCGGGAATACAGAGTAGGGGAAGGTATCACTGATGATGATGTAGGGGAAGACATCGCCGACGACTTTCAGGAGAATGATATCATGACGAGAGCTAACGAAGACGAAGACTTCAGTAATGAAGAAGATTGGAGATCTGAAATTCATCTACTTCTCAAAGAAGGAATGCTTCCTACGGACCTAAAGCAGGCTCGGAAAATATAATCAAAAGCAGGGATGTACGACCTAAGAGACGAAATCTTGTACAAAAAATCCTTCCCCAGACCTTTGTTACGCTTCTTATCAAGAGAACAAGGGCATCAGGTTTTGAAGGACATACACTATGGGGACGCAGGTAACCATAGCGGGATGAGATCCCTGGAAGACAAGCCAAAAACTCAGGGGTATTACTGGCCTACGATGATACGAGATGCTGCGAGAATGTCAAGAAGATGCGAAGAATGCTTGTGCTTTGCCAAAAGGATCCACGCACTTGCAACAAAGCTGAACTCTGTGGATAGTCCTTGGCCTTTCTCAAAATGGGGCATAGATATCGTGGGTCCCATGATCGAAGGGTCAGGAAAAGACGGTTCTTGATAGTAGCCACAGATTATTTTAGTAAATGGGTAGAAGCTAAGGCCTTGGCAAGGATCCGCGACTCGGATGGCTTCACATTCATCTTCCAAAATATTATTTGCAAGTTTGGAATCCCAGCTGACATTGTCTCCGACAATGGCAAGCAGTTACAAGGGAAAAACATCGACATGCTTTTCGATACCTTCAAAATCATAAAGAACAAGTCAACACCCATATATCCTCAAAGCAACGGCCAAGCAGAATCCACGAACAAAACCCTTGCCCTCATTCTCAAAAATCAGCTAGACAAGCATAAAGGACGATGGTGTGAGCAATTACACAACGTGTTATGGGCATACCGAATAACACGAAGATCAGCCACAGGAGAATCATTGTTCCTACTCACATATGGAGCCGAAGCCGTCATCCCTACAGAAATCATCATGCCAACTACGAAGACCGAAGCATGGGAAAAGAACCTCACAGCGGATATGATGCTGGAAAGGCTTGATGATCTCGAAAAAAGAAGGGAGACGGCATTACATAAGATGGAGAATTATCAACGAATACTGGCAAGGGAATACAATAAAAAAGGTTAAGCTTAGAAATTTGTAGAAGGACAGTATGTGCTGAGAACCATACCCCAATACCAGCGAGAGAAGAAGTGGGGTAAGCTAGCAACAACATGGGGAGGACCTTTTGTTATACACGATATCGCAGGAAATGGATCTTATTACCTGCGTAACCTAAAAGGAGAGGTCCTCAGGCACCCATGGAATGTAAAATATCTCAAACCATACCATCCATGAAAAGCAACGCAGCTCTGCATCTGCGTGAAGAACACCAGAAGAAGAAGACGGCGCATCCGCTCGGCATGTTTCTATCTCTGGATGAGGAATAGCAGACCTCAACTTATCAATCAAACAAGATTTTCGCAAAATTTCAATTGCGGAAAGTAACCACCTATAATCTCTCAAGGATCCCCTAACTACGTCTACAACTATAGGGTCATGGGAAAGGCTTCTAGTAGAGAGAGATACACAACTAACTAAGGAGGCAGCGTATCAGCGGAATGAATGCATGTAAATATGACGCATTACACACCCGGGAACGCTGCGTCAATACAACAAGATATTGGGGAAAGTAGATATCTACAATCTCTCAGGACTCCCCTATCAGCGTCTATGAGTGTAAGACCATGGGGAAGGCTTCCGGCAGAAAGAGATACCCAACCAATTGCAAGGCAACGGGTCAACGGAATGGGTGCATGTAAATATTTCAATAAATCACCACATATCCCAGAACGCTTCCTCGACCCCCACCGTCTGGGAATCCTCTGGACAAGGATTAGCCAGCGGGGTGATAGGTCTCAAGACGATAACGAAGGTACATACCTTCGGCATCGCGCTCAAACACTTCATCTTTTATAACTCATTAATTCATTACCTCTTAAATTCGATTAACTCAATAATTAAACAATATCTGAACTAATAATGCAGGTAAAATACATGGTGTACATATCCAAATTAACGATGATCCATTCCATAAAAGTTGATTACAAGTTCGGCAAAATAAGCAAGAAATGAAAAATACAACAAAAAATGGCCCGAAGCCATGTAATCAACAAAGATCAACTTTCTATAACAAGCAGAGGAATCTACTTGGATGACTCAGCTTGATCAACTGGGCTTTTCTTCTTCGACGAAGGCACGCTCCCACCCTAAGAAGGACCTGAAGAGTAAGTTAGGGGCTCAAGCATAAGACGACGAGGGTAATTCTTGACGATCCCATGCTCTGTCTTAAGGTCATTCTCAATCTTGTCCAGGGTCTTGTTAGTCTCTTCGGATAACTGAAAACGAGCCTTATAGGCGATGATGGTGTTCTTTAGTTCATCCTGCGACAACAGAGATGACAGCCGGGTTACTTCTTTAGCCGCCGCATTCGCTGCTTCATCCCGAGATCCAGCTAAGCCCTTATAATATGTGGTTTGGCCCTCCTGCTGCACTAAGGAAGATTGAGCCTTTTCAAGTTTTTCATTTGCAGCGCGAAGCTGCCCCTCGAGCTCTGAAAAAAGGCATAAGGGGTTAGAACGATGGAACTGCAGAACCACACACGATAAAATAAATATATACCTTCCACATTAGCCGAAGCTATTTCATATTCATTAACAACAGAATCACGGGCTTCGTCAAGAAAGTCATACTCATCTGATATTTTCTTATAATCCATTTGAAGGGTCGTAAGAGCAAATTGACACTCGTCTAACTCTACCTGCTTCATGGAATCCTGATGACGAAGGTGATTGACTTCGTTATTTATTTCTTCTATCCCTTTATTAAGCCTGTACATATTCATCTCAAGACTTCTCTCAGACTCAACTAAACGAGCCACGTCGTCCCGAGACGCAGTTAGAGCTTTGCTAAGGGCATTAGCCTCAGCTCTAGCATCGTCTCTTTCCCGAACAAGAAGATGTACATTGTCCTTGTCTTCGGAATCCTGAGGTAAATGAGCCTGGCGTAACTCCTCCTCCAGATGAGTTACTCTAGCTTCTAGGGAAGAAGCATACTCACGAGCCTCACGAAGATTATCGCGCGTCCACAATAGAGCACCATTAAACTGACGACGATCATTATTATAACTATTCTACAAATAGACAAACAGGGTTCGTCTTTCTCGCCACTCATCCACTAAGGTATTATGCTCATCGGCATGAGAATTCCACTTATCAGCTTCGCTTTTAATCTTCTCTACTAATTCTTTGATACGGGAAGCTTGCCGAGTCTTCTCATTCCGAAGCCATATCAGTTCTTGGACATCACCCACTGGAGATAGGGTGGGGAGACTCAGACAGAACGCCAAGTACAGAAAAGGAGTGACGAAGAGGAAGATAACAAAGGAAAACGAACCTTTCGAAGACGAAGCATCTTTACGAGTCTGCTCCAACTCACTGCGAACCAAGGCCAACTCATGGCGAAGCTTCTCTTCTGCGGCGCCAAGATGTTCTTTTCATTTCAGACGGTTCTTTAGCTCAAGTATCTCTTTATCTCTGGCAGAGATAACCGTCTCAGCAGCAGATAATTCCTCTTCCCTATGGCGAAGCTTGGCTTCCAATTTAAGGAACTTTGCCCTGAAGAACTGATACAGAGTATGATTGTAGTGCTCGCTCCTCATTATCTGTGTTTCAAAGAGATAGATGATTATTATATAACACAGCGGAACACCTTGCAATTCATGGGAAATTAAGACAACTTACTTCAAGCATCCGCTGCTGAGGAAAACCATACTGATACCCATCAGCTATGGCCATCATGTCAGCAACAGTAGATGGGGGGTCAACCAGAAGATTAGTAGACGCAACCCTCAAATCCTTATCCCACATGACTGTAACTCTCTCTTCGGACGACAGTTCCATCATCCGACGAGTATAGGCATCGGAATTCTTCTCACCAAGAAGTATTGGAGAAGGATTGGGTACGAACATCAAGTTCTTCTTCATCAGCCAATCAAGGATAGCATCATCACCTTCGCGCATTAAGGATTGCGGAAAATCCTCCAAGAGAGACTCAGTGGAAGCTTCACCAGCATCAATATTCTTCCCAGCGTCAGAACTCTTTTTATCTTCGGACTTTTTCCTAGCCTCCGACTCCCTATTAGCAAGAACATCTGCATCTTCACCATCAGAACTCTCTTCCGCGTCGACAGTCTTCTCACCTGCGGTATTCCCCTTGTCAGAGTTGTCAAGAACATCTCAATCATCGTTTGGGGAAATCAGAGAGAACTCCGAAGCAAGACCCATGGCAGCGCTCATATCAATTGGCTCACCCACAGAATAGATCTTTCCAAAAGAGAATTCTTGAATAGAAGGACCGCCACCAGGGGAAATTCTTTCTTCACCAGTACCACCGCCACCAGGGGAAATTTTTTCTTCACCGGTACCACCGCCACCAGGGGGAATTTTTTCTTCACCAGTTCCGCCACCACCAGGGCCAAGTTTTTCTTTTCGGCAGCTCCACTACCATCTTTGTGATTGTGGGGGGAATTCCCAATATGCTCCTCTTCGTCAGTCAGTTCCTCCTCTTCAACAAATTCTTCGTTCACAGGGTTGTTAACCTCATCAGGAACTTCTATCTCGTCAACAGCAGCGGTAGAAGATTGCATGGGCCCAATTTTCTTCTTCTTCGTCACCTACAGAGTAATATGGAATTATTCCGAAGGTTATTTCCTTCTTCCCTTGAGAAAATATTTTTTTTCAAATCAAGAAGGAAAGGGCCAAATATAAGAAGAAGCCATACCTTGACAGCAGCAGTACTCTTCGAAGGAAGGGTGGCATCAGAACTTTCTTCCTCATCCGCGTTGACAGCTTCGAAGGCATACTCAAAATTCATACCTTCAAATTTCAATCGCCAGGGGAAGAAATTTCCATAACGAGCTGGAGCAGTCTCACGAGCTTGACTACCGGCAACAGGGCGCCACCCATGCAGACCAGGTACCCAGCCGTAAGCCCAAGGATCGATAACTTCAATAACAGTAGCGTGCCACTCATAGTCATGATCACGCTTAATCCTCTCACGAGCAGGAAAGATCTTCCGCTGCGTAGACCCTTCGGTACCAGGAACGTACTTCAGCTTAGCATCACTCACCTCACTTAAGAGACGAATTTCACCACGAGGAGCAGCAATATTATGAAGGCCAACACTCCATGGCTTACGATTCCTACTGTTAATATAATCTCCGAAAGAACTATTGAAATTCTGGGGAGTATACCAGTCTCTCTCAGCAGGTTTAGGAACATAGCAGGTCATCATCGTTTCACCTTTACTCCGAAGATAGCATTCTTTAAGAGCGCGAAGATAGTTCCCAGTCAGCTGCAACACAGAACGGCTATGGGTGTGTGGATTGGAACCCTCGCGGTTAGCCAATACATCATAATAGAAAGAGTCGCCTGACTTGTATAATGGCAACATGAGACCAGCTTCGAAGGCCCCCACCGTAGTCAGCAAATGGAATTCATCGTATTTATACTTTGAAATCAAATCATAAGTAAGATCATCATCGGGAGCATAAAACCTAACTTCGAAAGCGTCGAGTTCATGCTTTGCCTTGAACGCGACAAGATCTATATGCTTGAATGTGACATTCTTCTTACCAACCGTGACGCTTCGAATTACTGGGGCAGCGTCCGAATCATCAGTAGGATTTGACGAAGGCTTCTTCGGAGGACTCATATCCGAGGCTTTCCTCTTAGTGGGGGGATTCTTTGATAAATCAATTTTCGAAGCAGTACCCTTAGTAGATTTTCCTTTAGTAGGGACTACTGGAGGTGGAGCTGAAGGCCTCTGGTGGGGCATTGAAGGTGGGGGAACGGAACGAAGAGGTGGAACATCCAGCGGTTCATCACGATGAGGAGAAGGAGTCTGTGTATTTGTTGGCCCAGCACGCGGAGGAGCAGAGGGACGAGTAACAGCATACCTAGAGCCAGGAGGACCCTTCGGTTGATCTTCTCTCTTGATAGACGAATCCCTCAGACCCGAAGAGGATGAAGTCTTCTGATCACAAGGATCTAATTGTGAATACCTAGACGAACCACCCCCTGGCGGAGATATGTCAGGGATTCTATGTGAATGAGACCTATAAGGGCTTGGCGGAATTTGGTAAGCAACCCGCTGACGATCAGCCATACCTACGAAGAAGCATAAAAACAAGATAAAGATACAAACAGAGAAGCAAATGAAGATCATAAAACGTGAAATTTGTCAAAACTTCTACCATTTCATCAAAAATATCAACTGAAAACCCTAAATTCACCGAAAACGAAGAACCCTAACTTAATTGGGAACATCATGGATAAGCTTAAATCTTCGAGTACGAATCCGTAAGTTTTGTGATAAAGAACAGGTGCAAGTATATATACTTTGTATATTTGTTCTTCATCAGAAAACTAAGAACACAGTAGCAGAAGATGTACAAACAATCAAGATCGAAAGAATAATCTCATACCTGTATCAAAAGCTTTATGAGCTGAAGCGTGCGATGAGAAGACGATGAACAACATCAACAGTCAAACTTCGAAAAATCCTAGGAAGATCTTACTCGCAATATCACCAGTATAATTTAATGGCTAGAAAACAAGAAGAGAAGAATGAGAAGGTTCAGGAGAGAAAGAATTATGAACTGACAAGAGAATAAAGGAAAGAAATTTATTTCAAATTTTTAACATTCTCTCTCCTATTTATAGCATTGAAGGAGATGAGGAATATGTGAGGACGATTTTCCTCTAACTTCAACTGACGCCTTAGTCAGAAGAAAAGGGGCAAATTGTATGCACATAATTCATCACTCGCCATGTGTCTGGAGAAACACACGTGGAGGACGCACAGCTTGGAGCATCGATATATGATGCCACGCGTGGATATCCAAGCAACACGTTTCATCAGTATAAGATCATCATCTGACGGATCTGACGGCTGAGAATCGAGGAGCATTGAAGGAAGGGGTTACTGTGAAGCACCTAAGAACACCCTAGGATTCACTTTATTCGATCTCGAGAAAGATCCAATATCAACGGCGAGGGTTAGTCCAACTGACACGGATGTGACAGGGGCAGCAGACAACTATCTGGCGCGTGCAGACGGCCCAACCACCCGCATTAAACACCCTAGATTAGCATACGTGTCGACCAATCTGTGGAGGATGAAGAGGTCACTCATCGTCACCGAGCATAAACCGTTGGGGACACCGTGGAAGACGAAGATACCAGCGGGATTGACACAAAGAACGAGAAGATAAGATAACAGCTGATCTCAGAAGTGGATCCCACGTAGTAACCCTATAAATACCCCTCTCCACTAAGAGAGAAGGGGTGGACCAATTTTTAGCAATTAGAGAAGAACATAGGAGAGAGGAATAGGAAGAGTAAGTATGATTCCCCTTTCCCCATTTCCCCATAGCATCTTTGCTCACTTAAAAGTCATTTGACTATCTTTGTAATCCCTCAATACATAGTGAAACACCAATCCCGTGGATGTAGGCCTTAGTGCTGAACCACGTAAATCATCGTCTCATTTACATTCAGCGCTTTACATTATGTCTTTATATTTATGCTTCAATTTTTTATTTATCCTGTTATACGATTAGCAATGTTAATAACATATGACTAGACAAGGACGAGCCCGAAGGCTCTGAGTCGATGAGTCATCGCACCCTCGTAGTTTTATGCATACCGTGCTCAGTTTTATAATGAATGATTGTATGCGAACATTGTTTGTGAACATGTGGATGCGATCGTGATCTATGTGTTCACACCGGTCACACAAATCATCTGGAACCTCATACTCCAAAGGTTTGGTCCAGGGTTCAAATTTACAGCTTAAAGCAATTAACCATCTATTTGCACAAACAATTGTGCACTTGAATATTAATGAGGAGGATCACGCTACTCGAGTTTCTGCACCTTTCAGGCAATACTCAACTAAAATCTCTCCCTGATTAGCAGTTCCTCAACAATTGTTTATCAAAAATAAAAATTAAACAAGTAACTAAAAAAATGTCAAGGGACATGCGACAAAACATGAAACAATTCTCTCCCTGATTAGCAGTTCCTCTTTCTTTTAACACCTCTCGATCGGTTAAATTTTTCCAGAAATTTTGCAAATCCACTTTTAGCCTTACCTGCTCCCAATTGTTCCAAGGAAACAATGCTCTGTGTGTGAGGAATTACCTCAATGGCAAGACGACCTTGCATACCTTTGGCCGTATCGTCCCAAAGTTGGTTTAAGGTTGAAGTTTTAGGGTCATAGCAATAGAGTCTCTTGCTAGAGGTTGTAGTTTTAGGTCTACAGCCACACTCTTTCCAGCGCTCGTGTTCGGACCACAATAAAACTTCATTGCTCCTTGTGATTGCGAATGGCTTACAACAACATATTTCCAGCTGTATGCTAAACTCCTTAATCCAAGACGACGAACTTCTGTAAAGGAGGTTTTCCAGAAAACCAAAAAATGGAAAGAAAGTTTCAGTACTCGTATTATTTTTCTTGTATGCCCATATGTCAAAGCGAGAACTTGTGTTGTTTGTATAAACTAGATACAAACAGTTATTTCCCCCCAGCAAATTGAGTTCAAATTCTTTATTAGAACATGGCAGATTGATATAACTGAACTTTTCAGTCTCCAAATCAAAGGCCATAATCTCGCACTCTTTTAACTTATGATCCCTATACTGTAACCAGTAAAGTACTCCATTTGCGTAGATGCCTGGTGCTGGACCGATTATGTAACCATTGTGACAGTCAACTAATCCAATGTATCTCCACTTACCGCCAACAGTATATACTTGAACATGTAGCTTAAGTTCCCTTTGATGACGATATATTGTAACAACCTTGTAAACATTCGTTGAAGAACAATAGCCGAACCCACTATTTAAACTACCAAACCGAAGCCTCTTGGTTGATTTATCCAGAGGCAATTCAAAGTAATTATATTCCGGAACAAAGATAGATTCTCTCGTTACCGGGTTGCAGATTAGAAAAGGATCTATGCCTTGAGCACGATTAATATATTTGCCAAAACAAACCAAACCATTGCAAGACGCAACCAATATAATTCCAGGGAAGGATTCGATGATAAATCTTCCGTACTCCATCTCCCTTAGTGTGTCGTTAGAGTGGTAGTAGTTCATCTTTGCATGATCATAATGATCATACTCATCTTCATAGAAAAGTTGTTCGCAACCACATGCATAATCACGAGAGAAAGCGAAAAGGAAACCTGGCTTATGGAGGATTGCTCTCCAAGTTGTACATACACATTTGGCATGTAAAGCTGCCTGGATAGGTAATCGAGAAAATATGTTTTCTAACATATCACTGTGAAGATTCTCCATCTTGCTGCTCCAGTGATCAAGTCTTCTACTATTTTTTCTCTGCTATACGGGCTAGAGAAGCCATACAATAAAAAAAAGCTTTACTTAAACTTGTACCTTAAGGCCGTTTTAGTAAAGTGTATATTATTTGGAAAGTGGGTGCGAATTAAAGTGGCTTAAATTGTACCTTTTCGAATCAACACCATAATAGCTTCTCCAATGGTGAGTGTGGATGTCTCATACGTGGCATCACTTTTAAGACACCCTCTAGGTACAAAATCCTAAATATTAGGAAAAAATAAATTTTATCTTCAACCCATTAGATTGTGTCATCTTTCTTTACTTATTTGTAGGTTCATAATTGGTTAAAAAAAAATTCAATTATTGTTCTCATTGATTTTTATTAGTAAAAATGTGATTAGGATGGAAATACATCCTCTAAGTGAATGTATAAAATTAGAGGTTCATCCAGAGGATGTCTAACTTTTTTTTTGCCACCTCATCCTCACATCAATGGGTTGGAGGTGATTTTTCTGAAGGGTGATTCTAGACGTACCGAGCTACTAAACCACATGAAAACAACTATCTGAAAATCTCTCACAGATTTTTTTTATCGTGGGTCCCAGTGAGCCCCACCGGAGGACAAAACAACTATCTGAAAATCTCTCACACATTTTTTTTATTGTGGGTCCCAATAGGCCCCACCGGAGGACAGCAGGGGATCCTTTATGGTGGGGGCCACTAAAACTCTGTGAGGAGCGGTTTTGCCCTAATTTTTTTGGGCGGTTCACTTAGAATTTTTGTTTTATGGGGTTGAGACTTTTTCCCTCACGTACATTCAATTGGAGAAGCTCTAAGGGATTAATGCTCCCTTGTTTATTTTCAAGCTCCAAGGGATTAATGCTCCCTTGTTTATTTTCCTCTGCTGAAATTAAGAAAGTTGAGTACGTGCCCAACTAGCTGCATCACACAAGTGCAACCCCCACACTTGGTGAGATCCAAACTCCAGTCGCACAAAATACCTGTTGCCACCCACACTCCCAAGGTTGTGAAGGTCCAGGGTTCAATTATACAACTTAAAGCAATCAACCGTCTCTTTGCACAACTGTGCACTTGATAATATTAATGAAGAGACACTACCCAAGTTTCTGCATTCTTTAGGACACACAAGTGAAATTTCTAATGAATAAATCAAAAGGTAAAAGATACGTAGAATGGTGGTAATATTTCTGCACAGATTTAAGCAAGTGGAAAAGGTAGTGCCGACTCAAACTGCAACTAAATAATAATAACTCAGTAATAATATTCTCCTAAACAGAACACTATTAGAAAAGCAGAAATGCAAATTTAATACCATCTACATTTCAATTGATTAGACAAACCCATATCTACCATACATCTAATTCTACATAAAAGGAATATCGGCATTTAGCAATTATACAATATTGCCTTAGTACATGCACCCGGCGTGTATGTGCTTTAGGATTTAGGTGAAAAACCCTGGGCTGGAATCTGTTGTGCAGATCACCTTCGTCGTCCTGAGTGCTGCCTGCTGTGAGCCTTGCTGTCATTCATTATCCGATCAGCATACATGGGCAAGCGGACAATCTCTCCAATGTCTTCTAACAAGACCTCCTCTGTGATGTTATCCTTTATGCTCCGCATAACCTGCTCGTAATCAAGTGATCTTATTAATGTCGTTTTTGGGAAGAAGTTCAGTCAATATATGCAAAGGAAGAGGTCTACCAACCTTCCTGTAAGTATTGATATCATTCGGGGTGGACTTATCTACCCTGACACGCATACAATTCCAGACTTGTTCCTCAGAATCCCAGGAACACTCGATAATCTTTCCTGATAATTCTGACGGATCTTCTCCATCTGCAATGTTTTGTTCCAAGGATGTAAGATGTGAATAAACCATCCAAGTAATCACAACTAGGAGATGCAGGAATGTTAGAATTTAAAAAGAAACATGCACTAAAACGCAACTGTAAGTCCAGTTTCAGAAAGTAAATTAATGTATTAAACCACGAGAATCCAGAGAAAAATCATGTTTAAACAAATACTACACGTGTGGTATTGCATACTCGTGAATAGCTCAATCCACCAGGATTTGCAACTTAAAAGACTGGCTAGTTACGTACTGTGTATCATGGCACACGTGTGTTTTATGGAGTAAGTGGTTGCCTATGTAATTCCATAACTCCTGGTTGCCTATTATCATAAAAACGACAATCCATGTTAAGCGGTTGAAAAGAAAATGGGTCCTACATTCTGTGTATCCATCATAAGGTTTAGGGAAATAGGATACACAAAAATGAGTGAAAACTTATTTGCAGGATGGACATAGTTGATGAAAATAGTCCTCATTTTGAGGGATTTTCTAGGTCAAAGATTATGAGATCTTCAATATAATTTGAACAAAATATCTTGAATGCTAGAGCATGATGTATTCACTAAAGAAGAAATACAAGAAACAAATAAAGTATAATATTGTGTTACAGAGGCCTCTGTAACAGTTAAATGATGGAAAAAATATCACAGTGCAGAAAAAGGAACTACATGCTTACTCTTAAAGTCAACATGATTCCCATCCATCAGCTTCTTCTTCCCTCGTTCATATAGATAAAGTAATTGACGATTTTCATCAACCACCTACAATATCGAGCACCCTTTACATTAAGCTAGGAGAAGGTACATATTAATGCCCGAAAAGAACCTCCCTAAACATCATGATTGACATAATAATAAAGTTAATGGCACGACCTCAAAGAGGAAATCGACGGAATTCATCTCAGGGTATTTCCACTTTAAAAGCCCTTCGTGTGTGCGGGGAACATAAGGATCATCCCAACCCTGGACAAACAAAAAGAAAACAGAACAAATATATATCAGTGACCAAGGCTAGGTAATTGTGTTTATCCGAATGTAAGAAAACGTAAGGGCCTGTTTGGTACGATTTTTAAAAACAGTTTTCAAAAATAGTTTTCTACTGTTTTAAAAACATACCCTTTTTTCTTGTTTTCATTTTCTAAAAGCTATTTGGTAGAAAATTTGAAAACTATTTTTGAAAATCAAGGAAAATCAACTAAACTAAATCCTAAATCAAATGTAGGAAAAGCAAAGAAAAGAAAAACACAGAAAACGATTATTTGTTGTTTTCATTTTTCTGTTTCCAAAAACAGAAAACAAATGGAAACGTTTTCTGAGAATACCTCTACCAAATGAGTTTTCTAAAGTTTTCTGTTTCTGTTTTTAAAAACAGAAGTGTTTTTGACCAAACGCGGCATAAAGTACTGTTTCTGAAAATGAGGTGTACACAACCCCTAGATATAATCATATAATCATTTAGTACCTGAAATATAAGACCATCAGCCTCATGTGAAAGCTTAGGAATGAATCCTTGTAGAAGTTTGGTAATCGTAGATAGCAACCAAAAGTCCTTTCTTCTAACCTGATCAAACTCAAGCACATTAATTTTCCAACTCGAAGGAAGGATACTACCATCTATAATCTATAATTGAAGTACTTATTCTACATACTCTAAATGGCTCCAAGTCATATCTGTAATAAGGATTTCTGCTTTGATATATATACTGGCGTTCGAGATTACGAGGTTCAATAACTTCTTTCTCAAGCATCTTCCACCTTTCGCAGAAAGGCCGCTGCATCAAATTTCATTACCCAGCCTTATTAATGTCACGTAACGGTAAAACCAAGTGCTCAATCACAGAAAAAACATGAAACCTCAACCAAAACAAAATTCATCCATGTTTTACTTTAAATCAACCTGAAGAAACTGATATACCTACTCCCCACGTGATTTCTTGGGCCCAAAACTTGAAAAACAAAGAAGAAGAAAGATGCAAATAATTGGTATGACATTCCACAAACAATTTCATCTAACCTCTATGATAGATACTGAATTGATTGTTATAAGATCGTAGATCAGGTATCTTCTTTCTTTCTTCTGTGTATCCGGCAAGGTATCAATTACCATCTCACCATCAAGTAGTGTTAGATTGTGAGTATCTCTTCCGAGACCCTTAGAAAGTGAAAATCAACGGTTAGAAAATGGAACAAGATTATTGTGTAAGACCAAAAACGACAAGTTTTTTTTTTCTGACAGAAGGAAAAAAGTGAAGTCGGAGAATAAATAAATATCACCTCGTTCGTTTGTTTCATAGGAAATCGCATCTGAACCCTTCGGAAATTAAAATTTCTATCTATCAAGAAGCATCCATCAGAAGTTATAAGCATCATATATCGTGTACCATCTGCTTTCCATGTAGCATAGTAATACCTCTGCCTCAACAATTGTAAGTTTTCCCTGCATCAGACATGATGAGGTTACACAAGACAAGAACCACATTCTACTAATACCAAGCAGTGAACATTACATGGCCAGAAAAGAATTAAGCACCAGTTGCTTGTTCACTTCGGGTTCTTGCTATGTTTTATGCTTTATATGATGTGCATTTACTCCATTTTACCTTATGCATAAGACAAATCCCAAAACTAGTGGTTTTTTGCCTTTCCAGGACATACAAGATACTGAGTTACTAGTGCAGTTTTCTACTCCAAAATACTTTTTAGCATAAGTTTTTCATGCAAGTTCCTTTTGCTTTTAGTGATAATTATCCAGATGAGCCTTCCAAATCACTTAGGATAACCTTCTATTCCTGAACATGATACTTTGAAAGATTGCATAGGCATACTGAAAAAGACCAACTGACGAAATTACCAACTTCACTCTAAGCCATTTTCACCCATTGTGCCATCAGTATAAAGCTGGTCACAAAGAGCTCCCCCAATTCCTTATTTTCACGTGCATATTTCCAATCTTATCGAGTTACATTTCTGTTATTTGGACAGCTTTAAAGAAGTTGAAACCCGGTTTGTCTGTGATAGTTTGTGTTTCAAACCTATTAGTCAATGTGGTGATTTAATAATTCCAGGTGTTTCCTTGGTGAAAAACAACATCAAGAAAAGGGAAGAGAAGCACAATTTGCAAGCAACATGTGCTTAAGCCTATAAACATTATGCTGACCACCTTCAGAGATGAGCCTAAAATGGTAACCAACATGGAAATAAACTCAATGCAGAGAAGCATTTTAATCCACAATAAGGATGAAATAAATATTGAACCTGTTGAGTGAAACCGGGTGTGATCCAGGAAACTGGGTGATTCCTTTTGCCTGTGGAGCAAAAACATAAGTTATATATTTTGATTTAAATCATAATGGGCTATACATCAGGATTGCAAAGTCAAGTTATTTTCAGACAAACATCAGAAAGTACCTAATAATATAATCCTACACAGACAAAACAATCTGGGCAATTACAAAACAATCAGCAAGAAGTGTGTATTGGCCTAACCCCCTAAATGGTTCAAATGACTAGACTTTCCAATGTTAAATGTATTACACTTCTGCATGAACATATATTTAACGTCAAAATAGATGGCAAATCCAAGACACATACCCCTGCTCCCAGCTTTAGACTATGATAGCAGAATTGTCTCATTGCCTCCTGTTGGTCCCACGGTATTGCATCTCCCAGAACGTCATCATTCGTCAGCACTTCAGTTGGCACCTGGTTGTCCTGCATACAACCAAACAGTGAAGACATTGTAGAACTCCAACTTTGCATGTAAGATCTTCCAACTTATTGAAGGGGTACATTGAGCTAGTAAACAATTACAGCTTAATGGGACGTCAGTCCCATTTAAGTTAGTTCAACAGTTTATTCATTTACATCCAGTACATCCATCAACAACAATTTAATAACTTTGTATCTTGAAATATATCTTTGTATCTTGAAATATAAACCACGCACGAGAAATGACGTCCCATTTAAGTTAGTTCACCAGTTTATTTATTTACATCCAGTACATCCATCAATAACAACTTAATAACTTTGTATCTTGAAATAAACCTCACACGAAAAATTAAATCTTATTTTGAGACTTGTCACAGATAGAGATAACTGACAGTATTAACTCCTAAATAAAAAACTGGTGAACTAACTTAAATGGGACGTCATTTCTCGTGCGTGGTTTATATTTCAAGATACAAAGATATTAAGTTGTTATTGATGGATGTACTGGATGTAAATAAATAAACTGGTGAACTAACTTAAATGGGACGTCATTTCTCGTGCGTGGTTTATATTTCAAGATACAAAGATATATACTTTAAAGAAAGTATGGATATAAAAGAGCCCACACATGAACAAAGTTTTTTACGGCAGAGTGCACACCTGGGAAGCAGTAACAATACCACCATCATCTTCATCATCAGGCATAGCTTCACCATTCAGATCAAGATCAGATGATCTTTTCCACTCCGGAGTGTTGGGACAAATTACATTTTCGGGCCTCCTTTCATGATAGAATGCGTACAATGCATCAATGTATTCCTGTTTATATATTCCTGGAGGGCGTGCATTCTGAAAAGTTTGAATTGCCTGGGATAGCCAACAGAAAGTCGCGGAAAAAATTGCACATCATTAATCTCAGTAGATGAAAAAAACACGGAGGCAAACCCATAGGATATCATGCACAGGCTAAACTCACATCAGAGACAGTCAACGGCTGTGACCGCATGAGAAAATGAACAATCATGAACCCCGTACGGTTATGCCCATGAGTACAATGAACAAGGATATGCTTCTTGGTTTGCTTCTGACGCGAATAGAATTGTAAAACCTGAAAGATCATTTAAGATCAATTACACCGTATCCCATCTGGACTACAGGGAAACACAATATCGAAAAGATTAAACCTGGCATGAAACCACGTAGAAGGCACTACTTGGTGCAAACAATAAAAGTTCTACAGAGTAATATCAGCGGTTTGGCACCACTTCTGAAGTTTGCACTATGAATATAGCATTATTCTTTATATATCAACTTCAAATTGGTGTCTCATGACTCTCATCCAAGTGATCCAGTGTATATTAACAATTATAAAGCAAGCATAATATTTAACCGAATTCCACACCAGGAAACCACCACAGTAAGTATATAAAAACCCCCAAGTAAAATGAAGATCTTAAGGAGCATACCTCGTAAACAAATGTATTCACAGACTCGGGATCAGGTACTGAATCCCTACCCTTGCACGCAATCTACGTCAAAATGTAATTTGAGAATCAAGATCCTCTTAATCTAATAAAATTTAAGGGGACCAAAATTGTGGAGAAATATATAAGAAGCAATCTACTTCTCACCTTAACATGCTTGATACCCTGTTTCTTCCAATCTGACGGTTGATAATAGCGGGTGGTATTGGTCAGATCAATGACTAAACCAAGCTGCAGAAAGAACATCAGAAGGTACTATTAGCAGATCCTCAGAGATATCTGATACTGTGATATAATTTCTCAAAAAAAAAATGACCATAAGCTATGATAAGAGGCAGAGTGGAGCTAAAAGATAGTGGATATTGACAGACACGATGAAAAAAGAAGCGATAGCAAACGCTAAACGGTACGCTTTGGTAGTGAAAGTTCGAAGGAACTAGTAAAGTCAAACAGTTCAAAGGATACAAAATCAAATGCCAAAACGTGTGGAACTACGAAGTACTTCAAGCTTTCTTTATTTCAAAACAAATTTTGCTAGGAAATCTGGCCACAGTAATCATATTTTCATACAAGTGAACCAAAGTCTAAGAAATTGCAACCTAAGTCTAGGAAATCTGATTGTTTTTTGTTCACTGTTTTTTGTTAACTTGTGCACTAAGGAGTCCGCACCAAATAAAAGTTTCAGACCTCAACGTGGTTCGCATACAATAAAACCAGTGATTTATCTGTACTACCGTACATCTGTAACTATCGCAATGAGAGAAAAGTAGAGGCTGAAAACCAATCTCATAAATTTCACAATAGTAATACTTTTCCGTGACTTCAATTATTTCACAAGTCGAAACTCGAGATGTTTTTATCTATGTGGTACGCGTGATAATAGTCTGGTGAGTGAATAAGATTAGAGGAAAAAACACAAAAGGTGGAAAACAATGATACCAGTTTCAGAATTATCAGGAGTTCCAAAATATGCAGGAGACAGAAACTAGACATGCATATAGAGAATAAACAAAACTTCTCTCAGTAAGTAACATTCAACGAGCTAAAGTTTACATCTTTATGTAATGATTTTTCCATAATGAATTGAGGAATAGTATCTAGTATTCGATATACTTACTTCTCTTCCTAAAACTTTTTGCTGGTGAATAACTTGCTTCAAAGAGTATCTTTTACCAGGAAAAATGCAATCATTGAATGTTTCTCCTAGAGGAACTTTAGAAGGAATTATGTACCCTATGTTCTGACCAGCAGCAGGGCAATCCAGCCAACCTGAAATATGACAAGATATAGGAAGTCAGAGATGAAAAGGCATCATTGTTGATACAGAAACAACGAAGAAAACAAATTCACTTAATTCAGCTAAAAGAGTCCTCAAGAATATATACACTTATAAGGGTGAAAAGAAGAAAAAAATACAATCAGAATGCATGATCAAAACCTCCAGAGATCGACGTACAAAATACAAGTATATACTACCTACCAGGTGGAAGCTTGGTTTTATCGTAAAATCTTGTGTTAATGACAGGTTCTCTCCTTGGTTGTTGTACAACGCGTTTTGGACCCTCATCTGGCAAATCTCTTTTTAATCGTTGCCGTCTTTCTTCACGCTCCTGAGACATAAAATATCAAGATCAATAGATACACACACACATTGATGCACTTTAAAATTCCCCAGCATCACACGTACACACATATAACATATAATTTACATATATATACACATTTGCATATAAGATATATTCAAGAATTTTAGGATGTGGAAGATACTACATCTAAACACAAATATTTGATGTAATGAGGACGTACTTGTAATACAAAGAAAAAGAAGGAAAAAGTGTACCTAAACATGAAAGAACCACTATTGTAGCACAAGTGCACATAGAAGATCCAGATAAAAGCAAATAGGCAATGTCTAAAGCTTAATTTTTTACAACATACATATGGACTAACATTACTAATATGGGAGGAAAAGTATTGTATCACATATTTATAAGTAACTTTAGCTAGACTCAGAAGTATGATAACAAAGTAAAGTATTCTTTTAGTGTTGTTGTTTTTACACGGTTGTATATAGTAATCAAAAGGGGTAAGTAAGTTGGAATTTTTTTTTTAAAACCTAACCTCTTTGCAGATCCATAAACTGCCAGAAAGCAAACCTTTTAATTCTTAAGCCATATTGTACTGGATAACTCACGAAAATCCTCGACTATTGCACAGGTGAGTCAAGTGACTGAGAGGGTTTACGTCAGGATATATGAAATTGAAGAAGTCTAGGCTAGAAGCTTGTCAATTGATTTTTTTTCACATATTATATGAGTGAATGCAAAGGTTCCCGTGGTGAAATTCAAAAACAGAGAACTCTATCTTAACTAAAGAAGCCAGTCATTTAGAAGATTTAACTTATCACAAGGGTACTAATAACTGAAAAAGCTGTCATGCAAATCAACCTTTGAAGTGAAATATAGAAGGCACTAAAGAAGGAATCATACTCTGCGCAACGTTTCAACTGCAGTCTCTATGTGCTCCTCATGTGCAATCTCCTCTTCGACTTGTGCTCCAAATATCTCTTCTTCATCATCTTCAGGTAACGGCGAAGCATTCAAATCCATAGAGATAATCATCCAACATCAACTAAACTACATTCGCTGATTTAAGAGGGAAAAAATAAACAAAAATAATTAGCCTGTCAATGCTGTCACATAGATCAGTAACGAGTAAATAACTTTCAATATCCAATCCTAACCTTATCAGGAGATTAAAAAAAAAAAAAGTTAAATGTTGCAAGTGTAAAAACCATCAACAACCTAACCCTATGTAACTTGCAAGTTCAGCGATACAACTCAACACTAGTAAACCAACCAAAATGCTTATTGAACAGCAAAATACTGGAAATCTATCTAACAAATGATAAGATAGCAAAATGCACCAACAATTTAGTGAAAATGGTGAACTGTTAGTATCTCAGTAGGGGTATGGCAAGTCAAATGTGGAAATTGGTTAGTGGAGCTTAATTATTTATGGGTCTTTCTAATCCATCATTTATCTTTACAAAATTCAATACCCCATGGAGTAGGCATAGCGGAACCACATAAATATTCATGTTATTTACATTGTAAATATTACAGTCTCATATATCACTCCCTTTGTTCATACTGAAGGTAAAAGTTTGTAAAAGTAGATTATCACTTTTACAAGGGTCTGCATAAGAGCTACATAAAAAAGAAAAAGACATAAACATCACCCTAACCTGGTACCGAACTAAGCCCTTCAAAATACAACTCAAATCCCTAGTTTATCACACTTCCCAGAGGAACCAAAAAAATGGAACCTGAGTTACTAACTAGTTAACCATTCAACAACTAGTAAGCACAACCTCACAACAACAACGAAATCAATATGAAATCTTCCCTTAAATTCTTTTCCGCACCAAAATGGTCACCAATAATCTAATCAAACGTTCACAATGTAAAGTTATAAAAATACCCTCTCCGACGTGCAAAACATGTATTTATCCCCTCCAACGTACATGAGCAAAAATTATAAATGAATTGAATCACACCCAATTATACAAGCACGAAAACATAATTGTACACTAAAAACCTAAAAATTACTACCAAAAAAATTGAACGAAACCTATAACTAATTTTGACAAATAGGGCAAAAAAAACATACCTTAAAAGAATCGTGGTATAGAGAACCGAGCTAGGGTTTTGCTGCTACTGAAACAAAAAACGATCGAGATGAAAAACCTAGGAGTCAATCTGAGAGACGTGTGCGTGTTTGATGTGTTTCAGTAGTTTGTGTTATTCATCCATCCCCATAACTTCTGGCTTGTGTTTTTTTTTAGGTTAAAAAAAATGGAACAGGAGAGAGTACTTCTGTTTTAGGTTGTGAGAGACTTAAGAGGAGAAAGAGAGAGTCAGTAATAATACAATTTTTGTTTTTGTTTTTGTTTTCTTTCAGGAGAAAGTCTATAGAGAGAGAAAAAAAATGAAAGAGAGAGAGAAAGGTGGAGTCCGTGAAAGTAAAACTGAGTCGGATTATATAGGTTTTTCTTTTAACCGAAAAAAACGAGTTTTCTGTTTTTTTACAGGGTTTACTGTATACGGCTTTTATTTTTTCTGTTTTGGTGAATCTTTTGTGGTACTCTTGTGTTATTGCTAGGCCAAGCACTATGCTCTCCAAATTTTCTTAAGGGGAAAAAACGGTTTAATCCAAAAACGCGCACATAAATACGGATTAGTCCATTCTGAGTTAATTAGGTACAATTTAGTCCAAATGTTATTTAAAATATGAAAAATACATAAATAACCTTCCTGATTTACAATTTAGTCCAAATATTTATAATTTAGTCCAAAGTGATTCCTAATGATGTCACCAATTTTAAATAATATAAAAAATATTTTAAAACGATTTATCTTTCGCACTACTACTCCAAAATTCACAACTTTTATATATTCCGAAAGCTCTTTCCAAAATCTACAAAAAGAGTACTCATTTGACTATATAATTTTCAGTTTTTAAAAAATTTAATTATCGTTGTGTACAAAAAAAGTACTCATGCACAAAAAATTCATAAGCTTATGCAATCAGTTTTTAACATGTACATCATTTTGTACACACCTACAAAACATATATGAAATTAGTCACTCATACATAAACTCGGACCTCCTTCTTCATGGGAATTACACCGTTACACCAATATGTACGCCCTTGTAAAACATGCATAAAACCAATTATTCATAACCACACACAAATCTACTTTTTCATGGAAAATACACTAGCGCATTAATATGTACACCTCATGCATAAAACCGACCATTCGTAACCACACGCAAACCTACTTTTTTATGGGAATTACACATGTGTACCAATACGTACACCCCTACAAAAAATTCATAAAATCGATCATTCATAACCACACACAAACCTACTTATTCATGGGAATTACACCAGTGCACCAATATGTACACCCCTAAACACATGCATAAAATCGATTATCCATAATCACGCAGAAACATACTTTTTCATGGAAATTACACAGAGGCACCAATAGGTACACCCCTCCAAATCAACATGTGTACAATTGTATACACCTATTATTGCCTAAAGATTTAAGAGTAAAAGATCAGTGTCTACCATGTTAGGGGTAATGGTTTATGGTACTAGAGTCGCGGATGGTTACAGCAAGCTAACACATAACATGATTATGAAGCATAATGTTAACGTTACAGGGATTGCACACACGAGTAGCAAAAACATATATCGAGTTTATTAGCTGACAAACAGGACATTTTTTTACCCTATTACCCATAAAAATACACGTGTTTCAGAGATTAAAGAATTTATGACCATTGTGTATCGTGTCGGAACAAACAAAATAACATGCGTACAACTATGTACACCTAAATGGAATAACATAACATGTGTATACAACTATATACACATTAGTGCTTTCCCAAATTTCTTAAACTTCAAAATGAATAACATGTGTACAACTATGTACACATTAATGATTCAAAAACAAAATGTGCACAAACTAGTAAAACAAGTGTTTAAAGTATCTGTAGATTGTAGAGAGCCAGATAAGAAATCAAACTAATTTTTTCATTATATGACCATAAAATAAATGAGAAACAAATCAATCTAAAATTTTCAACCCAATCCCATTCTATTTCAAAAAAAATAAATAAATCATAAATCAAGGACAAAAGTTTCACATATCTTTGTCTGTCTAGTATCAGAACCTTGTTAGGTGCTTTCAATGCTGGATCAAGCACAATAGTAATTCAACCAGGATATTTTCATAATTTTATCCCGACTATATCTCTTGTAACAAAATATTTCTTTTTAGAACTCATGAACTCAATAAATCAAAATAATTATCTCAATGAAAAGAATACAAATCCATAAAACTTGAACAATAAACGGGGTGTGGGGAGTGAAACTTGAATCACTAACCAGTAGCAACAAAGAAAAGATTTACCTTCAACTCATGAATCAACTTGCCTTGTGTAGTTTCCAATACTTCAATTGTAGTATCATAATTGTAATAATTTACTGAATTGGTAAGTGAACTCAGCTGAACCCTTTAGATAATTTTATCCAAGAGCTAATATGTTTGGTTATCAATTACTTTTGGCATTAGTGTTTAGAGCAACAAAGTTTACACTCATATGAAGAGAAGTTGTTGAACATTTGTACGTGTCCGTCCTTGGAATAATAAAATAAAATAAAAAGTGTACCTTGAATATATAACTCCCTTCCCACTCCATTTAACAAAAGCTACTGCATATGTGTGTCCCGTAAGAGATAAAACACATCTTATGAATGAAATGTCCCAAACACATACATCCCCATCTTTGGTTGAAGCAGCAAAGCGGTGGCATGGAGAATTCAAGTGTAAAGGCTCCCATGATATGGGAGCAATCCATTTTTTTTTGGCCCTGAAATACGAGCAATAATATGAAACTATTCTTAGATCAGTAGCATATAACCTAGAGTCATTCTCATTCCAAGAGCGTGGTGATAAATAAAACCAATAAGTGAATTTACTTTACTTTGAGTGGTACTCCTAATTGCTTCCCTTTCTGTGTGTCCCGGCTTAGAATTTCATAATGTAAACAATCTAACAAAGAAAGCACGACATTATTCACATTTTGAATTGGGTCTATAAAGGGTGCGTTGTTATGTACACATGTAATTTCTGTCACATGTGTACAACAATGTACACTTATAGTATAAGTGTACTAATATGTACACATGTAATTTTTGTCGTACCCAATACTCAGTGACTCATAGCATCACTGATTCGTCCAAGAAATGTAAAAATATTGTTCACTAAAATTTTATTAAGAGTCCTAGAATTGGTTTTTATGCACACGTATAATTTCTGTCACATTTGTACAACACTGTACACTTATATCATAGGTGTACAATATGTACACATCTAATTTAAACATGGATGCAAGACAACAAGATCTTTTCATTTAATAGTTAACAACTTCACTAGTAGCGTAAGTGGTACAACAAGCAAGAAAGCTCACCTCAGTACCATGCATATCAAAAAGCATTTTCAGCTCAGCTTTACGGAAAAGAGAAAAGTGGCCCCTTCTTTTACAAGTTCATCGTAGAACTGAATTTTTAGCATTTACATTTTTCCACTAAGAAGGTACTGAAAATCAAATGCATTAATAAATGAGACCCACACATTAATGTCCGATACATATAGTGGTTGCTACATTCTCAACAGATTCATAACAAACTAAATCGACAGTACATGATTTTCTTCTTTTTTGGCCGATGAATTAATGTCCAACCGAAAAAACGTTCGTATATGGAAATCATTAGTGATTGAGCACCCAGAGAAAAATAAAGTTTTCAGTATATTATGCTAATAAGATTTAAGCAGAATACCACCAATCTTGGAGGAAAGAAAATTCACACAAGAAGCTAACAAGAGGGGAAAACAAGAAATCCAGGGCCTTAAAACCTAAGAATGAACTCCACTCAGGATTGCTAAAAGCTTAACATAAATCAAGCAACAAGATTAAAGAGCCAACAAAGTAGTTCGAGCAAGCAAATACTAAGATAGATATTATCAACAAAATAATAGTCGACATAATAACCAAATTTTCAGGGGAATATTCAAACAAGAAAGCGCAAAACCAGGGATATAAAGAACTACAATGGCAGGTAAACCAACCACTAATGCTACTGTAACAATTACTAAGCCTAAGTGAGAACAAAGTAAAAAGAATACTACAACTAGAAAAAAGGTTCCCAAGAGTCTCCACTCGGATCCGCAAGATAAGAAATTGCAACAGAAAATGAAAACCTCGACAAAGAACAAGTAATGGGAATCACAGAATCAGAAAGTTAAAATTTAAGTAGTAGGATTATAGAGTTATCGTAATTATGACAAGAGAAAACTACAAAGTGAAAGTTAAAATTTAAGCAATAGGATTATAGATAGAGTTAACGTAATTATGACAAGAGCAGACTACAAAGTAGAGAGCTCAATCACTAATGATTTCCATATATGGATATACTAGTACATCTTTTTCGGAATTAAATTTGATCGAATGCGAACGGTTATAGTTAATGCACTGTTTCGATCAATTTGCTATGAGATTGAACCAAAGAAGGTAAGTGCAATAATAACAGTATGCAGCGTCTATGAGTAAATGCAAGGTATAAAAATGTGCAGTACCTCAATTTAGATGGTTGATTATTCACTGTAGTCTATAGATTAGAATAAATCGATAAGAAACTCGAACTTAGTTCAAAGTAATTAGGTTTTTGAAATCATAGTTTTGTTTTCTAAAATTGATTTCAAAATCAATAAAGTGACAGTTCCAATCAAATTAAAGAATGTACCAAACCTTGAAATCGCTATCAACAATGAAATCTTCAAACAAATTGGCTTGGCAATCGAATCCGTCGACTTTTCCCCTAAATCTTCAAGAAAAGGTACCGATGATGACGATATAGGTTTCTCAAATTGAATCAAGTGTTTGTTTGATTATCAGATTTACATTTGGGGATGGAATTTTCGCTAAGATGAGATTTGCTTTCCGGATCTCTTCTAGAGAGAGTTGTTTCGAGTTTCGACACAGGAAGAAAAATGAATGACCAGAAACTAACTTATGATGGAAAAGGAATATCACATTTCGTTGATGGGTATTTTTGTCACTAGAAAAAAACGCTTTGGGTTGAATCGTTTAGAAAAGGATTAACTCGTTCCAAGTTGTGTAAATTTGGATCTCCTAATACTAGGCTTTGGGAGGCAGGACTAGAGCGTCCAAAGCCCAATATATTTGGGATTAAATGTTAATTTCTACTCTTCTTAAAGGTTGTAACATAGACCAGTGTAGCCGTGTAACCGCTACAGATTATATGATCGAGGAGATTTTTAATTCTAAGCCATTTCTGGTCTTTAGTGATTAAGGCGGGCGATTTTGCGTATTTGGACCGATTTTTTAACAAAATGAGTTAACTGTTTTTCCAAGCTGGCCTCGCTTACACGAAAATTAGAAGAAAAAAATATTGTAACCCCCTCATATGGGACTTATCAAACAGAAATAACTGTCAAACTAGATATCCAAAAAGCCTATGACAGCCTAGACTGGGGATTCATCAAAACTTCATTTACAAAACTTGGATTCCCATCAGCCTTTATAGACTACATTATGTTTTGCATCACAACAGTTACTTACTCCATCAAAATTAATGGTACACCTCATGGATACATCACCCCAAGTAGAGGCATCAAACAAGGAGACCCACTATCGTCCTATATTTTTATCAACTGTGCTGAAATCCTATCCACAAACCTGGGAAACCTTCAAAACCAAAAATTAGTTCAAGGAATTAACATTTCACAAAAAGCACCTCCCATAATTCACCTAATGTATGCAGATGATCTAACTGATCACTTTTAAAGCGTCAACTCAGAGTAACCATCACTTTAAAACACTTCTACGGGCCTATAGCTCCTCTGCAGGGAAAGTAATTAACACTGCCAAATCAGTAATCATCCACCATCCTAATTTAGACCCAATCAAAATAAGTGATCTTCAACAATTCTTTAATATGCCGACCACATCAAAACCGCCAACCTATCTAGGCATACAGTTTAAACAATGAAGAGCAGCAAACCACACCTTCGCTCCTCTCCTACAAAGATTGGCTAGAAAAGCAAAAGGATGGATGAAAAAATGCCTAACCCGGCCGGAAGACTCTTCCTCATCAAAACATCCCTAACCCCTACCACAAATCACATAATGCAAACACAAAAACTTCCCAAAAATATACACAAACAAATAGATCGTATAACCAGGAATTTTGTCTGGGGATATGACTTAACAACCAAAAAAATACACCCTATAGGATGGGATAAAGCAACAAAGCCATTAGCCGAAAGGGGATTAGGAATAAGAAAAAGCAGTGATCATAATACATCCCTTCTATTGAAAAGAATCTGGAATTTGCATGAACAACCTAATTCCATATGCGGAAGTCTTTTCAGTGCAAAATACCGCAATGAACAACCAATTCTACAAGGAAACGTTGCCATTCCTTCCTCTTCCAGTCCTCAATAGAGACAAATAGCATCAATTATCCCTACCATGCAAAACTTAATTTTCCATCATATTGGAAATGGATTATCAACTCTGATAGAGGCTAATTGGATTCCACACTCTACCAATCTAGATCCAACACAATGCTACTCAATCCAAATGGTAGCAGATATCATCGACCCAATCTCCCACTCCTGGAATCATGAAAAATTGAACACCTTTCCCAACCCAACAATTCAGAAAATCATCTACATCCACCTACCCCAAAACAATACTCCAGATAAAATTATCTGGCCGCACTCAAAATCGGGAAATTACACCACATCTTCAGGATACAAATGTTTAACCCATGGTCAACCATCCCACACACCTCTACCACCTACCAAATTCTTATGGACCTTACCATGTCCACCAAAAATTGGCTTTTCTTGTGGAAAGCCATCATTGAAGGATTACCGACCTTCTCTCTCTTACATCGAATCCATTTGACCAACTCAGACATATGCCTAGATGCAATACTGATACGAAAGTAGCAGGCCACCTTTTAATTCATTGTCCAACAGCGACTTCTTCCTGGAACATCTTATTCAACCAACTTCAAAATGCACCAAACACCAACCCCAACCCAAACTTCACTTTAACTCCACAAACAACCATATTCCAAATCCTCCAGCATCCAACATCAATATCTATAATCTCCTCAGTCTGTTTCCTATTTTCGACCCTATGATTATCCAGAAATGATCTAATTTACCAACAAAAACAAACAACTTCAGAAGAAATCGTAGACTGGGCACAAAAACTACAACAAGAATTTTCTTGGGCACTGCACGCTTCACCACCAATCATATCAGGAGATACACCAACATTCAACAACACGATAACAAATAAAAGAACATCAACAATATTGGTAGGTTGGTCCACTCCGAATATCAACTGGATTAAGATTAACACAGATGGAGCAGCCAGAGGACATCCGGGATTTGCAGGAGCTGGATTCATCTGTAGAGACTCTGATGCACGAACTTTAATAGTTATGGCTCAACCACTAGGAATTACGACAGCACTAACTGCAGAAACATGGGCCTTACTATTGGCTTCAAGAACAACATCAGAGAGACAATGGCCTAAAATCCTATTTGAAACAGACTTGGAGAACCTCCCGAGGTTCATCACATCAACTACCTTGCCACCTTGGCACACAACAACAATGATCGAAGAAATAAAAATGAGACTTAGGCAAATCCCGCAAGTCGCTATACAACACAACTACAGGGAAGGAAATCAAGCAGCGGACGGATTAGAAAACCATGCAGCGGATGGAAGCCAAGCAGGAAATTTTTCAACCAAAATTTGGGACCAGGCAATCCCATCCTTAATCAGTCTCATTTGATTTCAAGACTCTGTGGGTACCACATACCCACGACAAGTTGTAAACTAAATTTATTATAATAAATTGTATGCTTCAAAAAAAAAGTGCATAAATATATTCAATATAATAATATTACACACTTAAGTATTGAAATTTTAATTTAACTAGGTATCACGCCGGTCTACGGCCGACGCTCAACCTCTTGTCGATTTTTAAAAAGTTGTTCTAGGCTTATATAGCTAAAAATATAATATAATCCAACGAAAAAGAAAAATATAATATAATCCAACGAAAAAGATATAATATGGAGATTTACTTAATTATTCAGTATCTAAATTTTATATTAATTAAAGATTTAATACCTAAATAATAGTATAATTAAACATTAACCGAAAATACTAAGCTAAGACAAATCCCTCAACTTTTTTAGAGTTTCGTTTATTGTTCATTTGTTTCATAAATCACAACAAAACATCCTGGAAGACGACATTAGTTGTATTAAACCGTCTGATTTATCTTCGGGTAGCACAGTTATTCGTCTTGCAGCGGTGCACCTTGACAAAGTAACGTAGAGTTGGTCGTGACAAAACACAGGTGTCTTCAAGTCAATGCCAACGTGTTGCACCGACTGTCCTTGAGATTTGTTGATCGTCATTGAATACGCCAACCGAATCGGAAACCGGCGTCTCAGCATATTTATGTTCAACTCTGAAATATTGGGCTGGAATGATATCTTAGGGAACATCACTTTTTCTTCGATCTTGCTCTTCTTTCCCGTTAGAATTTTTGGATTTTATCATTCCATTAAAATTTGATCTTTGCTCACCTTATTCATAAACTTGATTATCTTTATATTGTGTAGCCTTGAAAAGATTTTTCTAAATTGGTATACTATCTCTTTCAAGGGTAAATCTAGTTTGTGTTTTGCGTATATGGATTGGCACATGGCTTGGCTTATTAGAAATAGACCACTAACCTCGAAACTCGCTTACAAACGTTCCAATAATGATAACAATTACTGGAGTATTTGTGTGTTCCTCTACAACACCCTCTTCTACAGATTTGCACCATTCACCCCATAGAGTGACCTTCATATCAACCCCCATGTTTAAACAACATAGATTACTGGGAATTTTCTTTTCAAGGATATAATTTATGTTGAAATTATTTATGTTAGAAGCATATTAAAAACTCATTGTGTCGTTCCAAATTACTTTTAGGATGCAATGATTTTAAATTCAGAAAATTAGAATAAAACTTATATATTTTCTTTTTGTTTATAGTTTTTTTGTGAAATTCTAAGTAAGGGCTACCTACTTTGTATCTTCTATGATTATTTCTCTCTTCTGATCCTCTTCAGTCCCCTTTTGTCCATTCAATGCAACTGTGGTAATACCTGAAACAAATTTCAATCTTCCAATAACATCTGCAAGTAACAATGTAGTCAATTTATACATATCTTATATATGATATATGATGCTTTTATAAAGACAAAGGTAGTTTGGCTCTTACTTAGATAGAACGTGGTGTCGTTCACTTTTTTAGAAGCACTTTTGAAATCATATTTGGGTTCAGGAAAGTCCGGCTCAATGTCTAGTTGCTTCACTTTGGTGAACTTGTTGAATCACAGAACGTGCTTATAGTCAACAATTCGGAAGCTTCCTTTCGCGATAGAGAGATTAAACCTTTCAATGGCATACAAATTTCCTTCCACCAGTTGGGTTTCGAATTCCTCGATTAGGCCCCCTGGCACCTTTGCATGCATCTGGGTTTTCTATGATTCCCAATAAACATAGTCGTTAAATACAGTATATATATAATTCAAAAGATATGTACCGGGCAGAACGTTTTTCTCTACCTTTTCATCCATTAAGTGCAGTTCTAGTCCATAAACTTCTTTGATTTTGCGGTTTCCTGATTTCCAAATCTTTAGAATCTTTTCCTTAACAACTTTCTGACGAACACGGGAAGGATCCAGGTCATCAAACATAGTATAGTCCATGATCGCTGCTTTTTTTTTCCTGCAGGTAGAAAATTAATGAGTAAATATCATTGAATAAGATACATTATTTATATGCATGGGATTGAGAATAAGAATAGTTAAGCAGTAGTATCAAACCTTGGTTGATGCTCTGAGTATTTTCTCCTGACATGTTGATCTGTCGCAACGTCTGTTTCTCTAGTATAAGAGAAACCATAATATTAAGTCCGATGATTTTAAAGAGATTTAATCAAGAGAAGCGTAACGAAGAGAAGCATACCTTGTGAATTCTTCTATGCTCTGTCCTGAAAAAGTGTCTTTGATAGATGTTATATGTAAGCGACCGTGTGTCCTATATATATAGTTTTCAAAGATCCTCGTTAAGGAAATCAGTTTTTCCATGGAATTTTATCAGTGTCCTATAATAACACCAACTACCTATGTTCCATGGAAATCAGTGTTTTCGTATAATTAAAATTCAATTAATTTTCTAAGTAAAGAAATCATTGTCTTGTAATAACTGAATTTGTATTTGCTTTCCTATATTAATTCACAGTATTTCCATAGAATTCAATTTGTACTGAATTCCCAATAAAGAAATCGGTGTTCTAAACTTCTATTAGCTTTCCTAAATCAATTCTACTCAATTTTGTTTATTTTCTTTACCGACTGCCTGAGACAATACACCCGAGTGTACTTGGATTTCTGCATTCCGGCTTGGATTGTTGTGCATTGGTGATAAACCATATTTTGACGTAACCACAATTTGAGTTACTACAACAACTCCTATGTATGGTATCCGAGATGCATGTTATATTCTTATCGACTGAGCACGTAGTACATGTTATATTCCGCATGTCTTTTATCTACTACTATATTTTCTCAGTTACTACGTTCTTGATATGATTTCTCAGTTTCTTCTCTTTCCAGGAATGAAATCATTGTTTACCTTTTTAATGCCTGGAAAGATGTTTTTTCAGCTTGTTTTCATCCTGGACATTATGAGAGTCTTTTCGTGCTTGAAATAACTCATACCTGATTAACTATTTCTCTTGAGCTATATAAGTTGGTATTCAAACAGTAATTCCATCTTTACTCCTTACTCCCGAAGTACTCATCTCAGACTATATTGAATAGACTTCAGAAACACATACGATAACTGGGTAATTTATTAGCATAAATTATTATTTGAGATATTGTATTTCAGTAATTTGGTTTTTAAACCATCGCCATTCTAACCTTGCAACAAACTTGGTTTCAGTTATTCTTAAGTTCAGAAGAGTTAAGCATCACCCTGTGTTAAGCATTATCCTGTGGTATCAAAAACCCAATTTTGTTGAGCCTTGAAGTTAAGCACATCCACTTCTTCGAAAACCCAGACATATAAAAAAAAATCATATTAATATATGTTTTTAAAATAAATACCAATTTGAAACATGACATACGTCAAAAATATAAGGTCTTCCAACAGTATACTCTCTGATAGAAAGGATGACTTTAAAATTTAAATTTTCTTCTCTTGCTGTAGGTTCCGGTAATACCTTCTCAAAATCGATTGATCAATCCATACTATTTACTCCATCGCAATCAATGTGATTTTAGCAGTTCTACAATAAAACCTCAGGGTAGACAACATTTATCGTTGAAAGATTTTTGGTTTCATTCGGCAGTAGCACATTTATTCTCCTTGCGGCAGTTCATCTTGACAATGCCACGTAAAGTTGCCCGTGGCTAAACACTGGAGTGCGAAGGTCAATTCCAACGTATTTCACAGATTGTCCTTGTTATTTGTTGATTGTCATGGCATAAGCAGGACGGATGGGAAACTGACGGCTTGTCAGGTTGATATTCATCTCCGTTGCCGTCGGCTTGAAATTTATTCTTGGGAAGAAAACAATCTCACCTGCTTTATCACCTGTCAAGATCTTGGTTTACATCACGTGTTGTCCGCACCTAGTGACCAACAACCTAGTACCATTACAAAGACCTTCCGAGGGTGCTAGGTTTCTCAGGACCATTATTGGACATCCAACCTTGATTTCCATCTTGAACCTAGGATTCCGGGTGGGTTTAAATTTTGCAGGAATTAGCTATTAAGTCGCTGAGTATTGCCAGCATCATCTGCATTAAGTTTGTCTGCAGCTAGTTATGTGTACATATCCCCATCCAAGGCATTCATAGCTGCCGCATTTATCTTGTGTACATCCTTATTGCGTGCTGACAGTATCACCCGTTTAGTGAAGCGTTCTGGAGATACCCTTTTTTTTTTGTTTCCAGCCATGGATAAAGAATGTTTATTAGTCCAGCCATATCTTTGCACCTAGTTACCGACGGAGGTAGATCAACAACTTCCTTTGGATCATCACCAATCTATCATATTCAGCCAGCACATATCAGTACTATATGTAATAAAAAAAATGAAACAAATGTATAAAAGTAACGTTACGAAGATCGCTACCTCAGTCAGGTATTTTGCAAAAGCCACATTTTCCGACTCAAGTGCATCAAGACGCATATTCTGATGAAGTGACAGGACGGTCACATCATTCCAAAGCAATGATCTCCTTATGCACGCCCCAACAACCTGTTCACGACAGATACTGGGTACTACAGGCAATTTTTGTCGGAAGTCTCTGCCTAGAACAACGGTAATTCCACCGAATGGTCTTTCCTTATTCCCAATATCACGCAGTGTTTGATCAACTGCTTCAACGCAGAACCTATGCTGCATTGGGACTTCGTCCCATATAATTAGTTCTACCTGTTTAAGGAGTTTAGACTGTGGATCCTGTTTGTCAACCCCACAAACACTGGTCTCATTTATTTCTATGGGTATTTTAAACATCGAATGTGCTGTGCGGCCTCCCACCAAAAGAAGTGAAGCAATTCCAGACGAAGCAGCGGTTAAAACAATGTGTACATCCCTGCGGCAGCTCGATGCCAATGTGTTATATAGGAATGTCTTACCACTTCCCGCAATGCCGTTGAGAAAGAACAATTTGCCATCACCATTCTTCACGGAACCAATTACTGAATTGTACGCTGACAATTGAGCTGAATTCAACTTTTTAATGTTTTCATCAACCTCGGAACTACATACTGCGAGTTGAAGGCACCGATGCTCCCATACAAACTTGTCACTAACCTCATCACTCCAAGTCAGTTGTGGCCTTGGCATATCTTCAAAATCTTCCAGAGATTTGCCAGATTCACGCAACTGATTATCCAACAGGTACAATCCATAATCAAGTACCTGCTCATCAGTTGGCTTACGAATATTATACTTAACCTGAATTTTGAAATGTAGATCATCACATATTCTCAGCCCAAACTTTGACCACAGAACATCTGGCTGAGTTGGATTGCAGTCACAAAGAATTATTTTGAAAAGTTTTCTTAATTGCACTCTAGTTTTCATCACTGCTGCTTCTTCTAGACACTTAAACCATTCCCTGTCATCTCCTAAAATCCCTAGCGCGATGCATGCGGCTTTGAATGTACGATGTTGTTTTTTAACATTGCCATCCGCAACTGTTTTCAGGTCATCGAAAGAACTTGCGCCAGCAATAACGGTTAGTAATAAACGGAGGTAATACAATTCACCTGCATTAGGGCTCACCCAGTGCATCCTTGCTATAGCAAAACCTCGCTTTCTTGCTGTCCAATTTACTCCTTTATTCCACCTAAAATGCTAGGGAAAATCTTGGTATGTATATGCTTTTGTTGTAGGATTGTTGCAGTAGTACTCAAAATATGCCATCAATGTTGACTTATAGTCCTCCGCAGCAGTACTAACTGTATCTATTGGGTTATTTGGATCGTACACAATTCTCTGTTGACCCGGAAGATGAATAGCCAGTCGAACAACAGTAGGCTCTTCTTCATGCATCCAATTACCATATAAACGATATGCCGCCTCAGGTGGACCAATATATCTTGCATCAATGTACTGTTGCACCTCGTCACAGTCTCCGACGATTAATATTGCACGATCGTGGCCTTTATAGATATATTTGTGTATATATTTAACATCTCTAACACCACCACAGACCTCAACATTAATGTGGCAGTTGAACATCCTGGACAAATAAGGGTTGTACGGTACAACATTTGTGTTATTTGCTTTGAATGATTTGCGGATAATCACCTCTTTACCATCATCGCGTCTATGATAGATTGGATACCCTCCTTCATCCAGACTTGTTCTCTCTGAATTTTTTTTTTTTTGATATCCTCTGCTACATCTTCCATTTTTCATGCACATGGAATCCGGGCCACATGGTCCATGTACCACACACTTTCTAACGGTCTCAAACAAAACTGGATCAGTTTCTTCGTCTGGGAACTCCGCATAAACAAACTTGTCGACTTGTTCAACGGTGTGAATTTTTTCAGGGCCATCCAAGAATATAAGAGTGTGAATATGAGGTACACCACGCTTTTGAAATTCGATCGTGTGGACATGCGCAACAACTGTTCCAAACACATTTCCTTTTTTGATTTCTTTTGCAGTCATTGTTAGGAAGATATCTGGATGATGATGAAACCGTGTAATGGCCATTGAATCCTGGTAGATCTCAGACATATACCTACGACCGCCAATAAAAGATGATGGCAAAACAAATGGCTTTCCCCCATCTTTGGGATCCACTCCAGAGTCCTTCGATGCCTTTATGACAAAACTTTGGTAATTCTTTTCCTTAATCTTATTCATAATACTTTCATAGATATTTATACATTACGGTTCTCAAAACTTACCTAAGACACTGATTTGAGACTTTCCTTATAAGTCTCACAATCATGACTTACATAAACAATCCTTTCCTAATATATACCACTTACCTTATCAGTCTCATGTTCGTGACTGATATGGACAATACTTTCCATATATACCACTTACCTTATCAGTCTCAAGTTCGTGACTGATATGGACAATACTTTCCATAGACTAACCACTACGGTCTTGGAAAGTATTACCACTTTCCTTAATACCCCCCTCAAGACGGAGCATGCAGGTCACAAATGCCCATCTTGGACAAAAGACCTTGAAACTGAACTCGGCCTAATGCTTTGGTGAAGATATCCGCCAACTGTATTCCTGTGGGCGTATACGAGGGAGAAATAATTTTCTGTACTATCGCATCCCTGATGATATGACAATCCACTTCTATATGTTTAGTTCTTTCGTGAAATACGGGATTCTGAGCAATATACAATGCCGACTGACTATCACAAAGAAGACTCATTCCCTGTGTATGACGAATTCCCAAATCACCTAGTAATTGCTTCAACCACTTCAATTCACAAGTAGCTGCAGCCATAGATCTGTATTCTGCTTCAGCTGAACTCCGAGAAACTGTGTACTGCTTTTTAGTCTTCCAAGACACTGGTGAATCTCCAAGAAGCACAAACCATCCTGTCAACGATCGTCTAGTCAAAGGACAGCTTGCCCAATCTGAATCACACCATCCTTTCAAACTTAAACTACTATCAGAGCGCAACAAAATTCCTTGCCCAGGATTCTTTTTCAAATATCTTACTACCCGAAGTGCAGCGTCCCAATGTTCTTGTCTTGGATGCTGCATAAACTGTGACAAAATATGCACAGAATAAGCTAGATCCGGTCTAGTCACAGCCAGATAAATCAATCTTCCGATCAATCGTCGATACCTTTCTGCATCACTCAACAACGGCCCTGTTGCTAAAGCCAAACGATGATTAGTTTCCATTGGAAACTCTGCTGGTTTTGCTCCTAATAACCCCGTCTCCATAATAATGTCTAATGCATATTTCCGCTGACAAACATAAATGCCTTGTTTACTGCGAGCTATCTCCAAGCCCAGAAAATATTTTAATTTTCCCAAATCTTTCATCTTGAAACACTGTCCCAAGTATGTCTTAAATTTATTTAGCTCCACTATATTATCTCCTGCAACAATCAAATCATCCACATACACCAAGACATTAAGTTGCACCTTTCCTTTTATCATAGTGAAGAGAGAATAGTCTGAATAAGATTGCCGAAAACCATAATTCTTCAAAGCTGTTGATAGTTTCGCAAACCAACAACGTGGAGCCTGTTTCAAACCATACAATGATTTCTTCATTCTACATACCATATTAGGATTGCCTTTCGCAAATCCAGGTGGTATTTTCATATACACCTCTTCCTCCAAATCTCCATGTAGAAACGCATTGTGTACATCCATCTGATGTACTTCCCAATTTTTAACAGCTGCAACAGCTAGAAAAGTGCGCACTGTTGTCATTTTTGCTACCGGTGCGAAGGTCTCTTTGTAGTCTAAGCCTTCCACCTGATGATTTCCAAAGATCACCAATCTTGCTTTTAAGCGAACCAAATTCCCATTTTCATCATACTTCTCTGTATATATCCATTTACTTCCTAGTGCTCTCTTTCCCTCCGGCAATTCTTGCAAAACCCAGGTATCTTGTTCTTCTAGTGCTCGTATTTCTTCTTCCATTGCTTTCCGCCATCCTGGATGTCTCATTGCTTCTTTAAAATTGCGAGGTGCTGAACTCGCAGTTATAGCTGCAAGAAATTTCTTATATGGTGTAGAAAATTTTTCACAACTAACATAATATGTCAAAGGATACGGCGTACCTGAGGAGGATGATTGTGATGTATGAAGATGAGATGGACCATTTTCTCTAGTGGTGTGCGTCACAAAACCCTTAAGCCTACTCGATGGAATTTTCATACGCTTTCCTTTACCCATATCACCTTCTACAGCAACACTATTACCCGGACTGACTGCTTCAGCAGATCTCTCTTGGACTGCTGCACGTTTTCTTCCGTCGCAGTCATATCTTGAACTCTTTCACCATCTCCGTTTGTCGCAGTTGCATCAGGTATGCCACAGCGTCTCCTGCTGTTGCTGTTATGCCTACAGCGTCTCCTGCTGTTGCTGTTACGCTTGGTACTGCCACACTCTCACTTGCTGTCGCTGTTGCTGTCACCTCTTCATCATCGCTCCAGTCACACGCTGGATTCAACTGAGCAGTCTCAGCTGATACACCAATCCCTCGGTCTCAATATAATGACCAGGCTGATCACTCGGTGCGAGTTGCAACTGTGACTGCTGCACCACAGACGTTGCATTCTTATATGGGAAACTATTCTCATAAAACTGGACATCTCTTGACACTAAGAATTTTCTTTCATCCAAGTCATATACTTGCCATGCCTTTTTACCAAATGGATATCCAAGAAAAACACACCGCCTTCCTCTACTTGCAAATTTATCCCCTTTGTTATTTTGATCATGCACATAACACAGGCATCCAAACACTTTCAACTGATTATACGGAGGTTGCTTTCCAAACAATATTTCATACGGCGTTTTATTTTCCAGAATAGGTGTAGGAGTACGATTAATCAAATACGCAGCTGTCAATGCGCATTCTCCCCAAAACCGTATTGGCAAGTTGGCTTGAAATCTCAAAGCCCTTGCCACATTCAATATATGTTGATGCTTTCTCTCCACTCTTCCATTTTGTTGCGGAGTGCCTACACACGATGTTTCAAACACTATCCCATTAGTCTTAAAATATCCACGCAATGAATTAAACTCAGTACCATTATCACTTCTAACAATTTTGATATCTTTATCAAATTGTCGTTTCACAAGAGCTATGAAATCAAGAAACGTTCGTTCAACTGCAGTTTTATTTTGAAGCAAATGAATCCACACACCTCTTGAAAAATCATCTACTATTGTTAAAAAATACTGTGCTCCACAAGACGATGTAGCCCTATAAGGACCCCATAGATCTATATGAATCAATTCAAAAATACAACTGGCTTTACTTAGACTACTAGCAAAACTACTTCTATGTTGTTTCGCTCTTGGGCAAATATCACAAACTTCATTATGCTTCTTCAATCTACTTATACCCGGCAACCTTTGCAATACTTTTTCTGATGGATGTCCCATTCGTCGATGCCACAGCTCGTATGATGCTCCACTGACTGCCATAACTTCAACTTGAGGCACACCACAGAAAATGTATAGTCCACCTTGTCGTTCACCCATTCCAATCACCTTCCTCGTCAACCGGTCCTGTATAAGACATAAACTGTTAGTACATTGTACCGTACATACTAATTCATCAATAAGTTGTGTGACAGAAATTAGGTTACAGGTTATTTGAGGCACATAAAGCACATTATCAAGTCTCAAACCGCCCTGCAGAATAATAGTCCCTATTTTCTCAGATTGTGCATATTTCCCATCTGGGAGTCCAACAGTACACTTCACAATATCTTTCACATCAATCATGTCATCTCTTCTACACGTGACATGATTTGTAGCTCCCGTGTCAATAATCCAATTCGGTTTAGTTTGCTTACCTTGCAGTTGGGACGTATTTTTCTTTGCATTCAAAAACTCAAGCACCTGTCTGAGCTGTGTTGCGGTTACTCCCATCAAATCTGAGCCGTCTGAGGAATATGTGTTATTTGACTGCTTTGTCTCTGCTATATTTAGATTATGTGCTCGAACCTGATTTCCCGTTCCTTGTCCTCTACCTCCTCTTCCATTCGCAAAACCACCACGTCCTCTACCACCAGTTCTTCCACCTCTACCATATCCTCTTCCACTTCTAGGTTTATCTCCCCACCATTCAGGGTATCCAATAAGCTGAAAACAACCTTCATCCGAGTGTCCTTGTCTGCTACAGTGCTTGCAATATTTATTTGGATCATAAGTGTTATTGAGAGGACGTTGATCAGATTGTACCTTGAACGCCATCACATTGTCATGAACTTCCGGTGTGGCGGCTACATCTCCTTTCCTAAGACGTTCCGAGTTTATCATTGTTTGATATGCTACATCTATTGAAGGCAGTGGATCTCTTGCCAACAATTGTTCACGCAAGGAACCATAGACAGCATCTAGTCCAATTAAGAAATAATGTAATAAATCTTCTTCTCTCAAAGTACTAACCTGTGTTGCAATATCACATTCGCACTTGCCACACTTGCACGTTGGTACCTTCATATATGTGATCATCTCATCCCATATCTTATTCAATCTTCCAAAATAAGCAACCACACTTTCTGTTTGCTTTTGTTTACATTCACTTAAAGATGTCTTCAGCTGGCATGTCCGTGTTCCACTTACAACACAAAACCGTCTCTTCAAGTGGTTCCATAACAAGTTTGCATCATCAAAGTCTCCCAAACTGGATCTAAGTGACGGCTCCAATGTGTTGCTGATCCAAGAAACAAGCATCGACTGAATTGCCACCCATTCTTCCAACTGTTCACTTTCTTTCGGTTCTTTGATTGTTCCATCAATGAAACCAAACTTCCTCTTAGCTATTAATGATCTTCTTATGGCTTTAGCCCATTCATCATAGTTATGTCCTTTTAGAACAACAGGTGTGATAATTATACCTGGACCATCACTTGATCCTAGATGATATACTGGATTCTTCTTTTGCGTATCATATTCTATATCCTTGTCTTTGCTTGATTCTCCATCACCACCCATTCTTCTTTTTTTTTTTTTTTTTCAATCAACTGGCTCGTGATGCCATGACAAAACTTTGGTAATTCTTTTCCTTAATCTTATTCATAATACTTTCATAGATATTTATACATTACGGTTCTCAAAACTTACCTAAGACACTGATTTGAGACTTTCCTTATAAGTCTCACAATCATGACTTACATAAACAATCCTTTCCTAATATATACCACTTACCTTATCAGTCTCAAGTTCGTGACTGATATGGACAATACTTTCCATATATACCACTTACCTTATCAGTCTCAAGTTCGTGACTGATATGGACAATACTTTCCATAGACTAACCACTACGGTCTTGGAAAGTATTACCACTTTCCTTAATACTTTATATTGTTGTAAGAATCTGCTCGCAGCTTTTCCTGATTTTTCTTAAGGAAATACAGATTGTTTTGCTCGGTGGATGCCCAGGCATCTACCAAGTACTCCTGAAAAAGTTTTTTTCCCCTCAAGATGGTAGAGTACTCGTTTGGACGCTGAAAGAGGCGGAAACTGTGAAATTGTTTCAAAGTTAATCGTTTCTCAGTATGTTTACCTGTTTTCGGATTCAGCTGCTTCATCTCTAGATGCCAACCCATTTCTCCGTAGGGAAAGAGCAAAACATAATGCAGGGGAAAGTACGCAGGGTGACATTCAGAAATGCGTCAAGTGCATTACCTGCTTTCAGATGTAGTATGATATCCCGGAAGCTAGGTTTCTCAGTTAACTCACCAGGTAGTATTACAGAAACTTCGTCAGTCGTTGGCAAATTATAACGCCTTTCATCCGTGCTTTATTTGTAGTGCATGATTACCTTAACATCTTGCTCTTCGGGACTTACATTGCCAAGTATCTCGTGTGCATGGTAATACTTACCCCATAGTTCATTATACTTTGTAAGCATATTCTGAATTTTTTTGAGAATATCTCTATTTAAGATATAGACTTCTTCTCATCCATCATTTAAGAATATCCTCTTCTTGGTTGATATAGACTTCTTCTCATCCATCCAATGAAGTGCTCCACACATTAGGCACTCAATATCCATTTTACCAAGATAATGACGAACACATAAGAACTGATCGACCTTTTGACTTTGTAGTTGTTGTGCATGCATATCGTCTTCATTATCTGACGAACCACAGAATTCATCCAGACCATCTGATGAAAAACCTTCGTCAGCAGCTCGTCTGTACACAACATTCAAATACATAAGGTTAGTAGAATCCTTATATTTACGAATACAAACATATTATTTGCTTTCTTACATTTGAATGCAGGTTGAATCCACGCCTGGATCTGCACTACCATCTCCATCTGAGATGTTTGGATTCATCTGTAGTTTGGAGTACAATTAAACAGCCATAATCTACTCTCTAATATACATTAAGAAGATACAAGATTCCATAATGCTTATTTTCCTAAGAGATTGTTACCTGTTTTCTTACCGTAATTTCTGAGACATTATTTGAACAGCATGTGCGTGAACGTTTAAGCCTTGGGACCTGCAATATAAGCATTAAATTTTTCACATATTAGCATACGAAAGTCTGTGCAAACTACGCCAGTCGCAGCATCGAGTTTTATCATTGCAAATCAGTTTTACGTGCATACTTCTTCTAAGGGCGCATCTTTCCTCTTCAGGTCTGCCCTGCTACGACGTGATTGCGAGGATATCTGTCCATTTTGATACAAAAAACAATAAAGAAAACAATAAACATTATTTCAGGGCAGACACAAATAAAAAATGTAGTGCAGAACTAATTACAAAGAATGATACTAAGCAAATGACTCAGTTAACATGGGAAGCCATAAAACTGAATGCACTTTCATTTTCTGTTGAGTTTTTTTTAAGCCATAAAACTAAAATATCTGGTTCTGTCATCTCCTTTTTTTTACCGAAAAATGGCAAGAGACGAAACACCTATAGATTCGATTAAGAAACCATATATACCATTTGAAACTGTGGGGATATGGCTATGCATTAATATTTTAGTTTCCCACAAATTCAACACCGCAGGATCTCGAGTTTATAAAAAATCCTTGCGATCCTAATAGTATGCTGCACGTTGAGGTACTTATTATATCAATCTCAAAGCTCAACAGATTCATGCATGTTCTTTTAACTTTTTGATTCCTATATATATATGAATCAGCTGATGTAAAAGCTCAGCACTGTCAGCAGCATCGTGTAGCTGACATGGAACATGAACATCCTATGGAAGGAAAGGCATATAGGGAATAATCCCATAGGAAAAGAAAAATTATAATCACATAATTATCAGTGTATCACTTAATATCCAAAGGTCCTTGCAAACTATGACTAAGCCGAGCATGGAGCATCTCGGACATGTTCCCTACAGGTCTTAAATCTATTCATCTAACGAACCTGTTAGTAAAATGTCTGTTGGTCTTAAATTGGTGCAGGTTTTGGTCTTTCAGTACTTGTTTTTTCTTAAGCTTTTCATTCGTTGTAGTTGACTGAATCTCCTTACCTAAGATACCTTTGTTTAAGTCAAGCACTTAAACATCCTCTATCTAAACTTATCTAGTATATGATATTTAATTTATTTTTTTTGTTATTACTCTGTGTAGATAAATCACCTGGTTTTCATCCTTCTCATCCTGGCGTTGTTGCACTACCTTACTTTGGCGTGCTTTCTGAGCAGTTGAGCGGGATCTGTTGAGATTATTAGTCCCACATTGTTCGGGCAATCTAAGATCCTGCGGTTAATAATCCTTAGGACCTCTCCACTCATTGCCAATTGGTTTTGAGTTGGATGTCCGTATTCTAACATGGTATCAGAGCAGGCTATTTGCGACGAGTCATTAGACCGAGCCTTTACTCCGCGTCACCCGATTTAATTGTCCACGTGTTAGACCCAACGAGGCTACACGTGAGGGGGCGTGTTGAGATTATTAGTCCCACATTGTTCGGGCAATCTAAGATCATGCGGTTAATAATCCTTAGGACCTCTCCACTCATTGCCAATTGGTTTTGAGTTGGATGTCTGTATTCTAACAGGATCCCTGGCCATTCAGAAACAAATCAATCATATCAGAAATAATTTGAAATAGAAAAAACACAATTATAACTAAGCCTACGTAACCATACTTTAGCCCTTATATTTGAGTTATGCAAATTTGGGTGATGATCTACTGTTACAATGCATGTAGTGTTTTGTTATCCTTCCTTCTCTTGGCGTACCTTCGCCCAACGTGCAGATTGTGCTTCCGATCTGGAACGCTGCACAAATCAAAAAGTAGGCAAGTTACTTATCAGAAACCACCTATTTGATTCCCAACGGAATGAGGATAATAATGATTTTTTTTGCATATTCCTCTGCATAATGTTACAATACGTTACAATAATATTAAAGAGGATAATAATGATTCTCTGCGTACTTTAGTTACAATACGTGTATTGTTTTTTTCTCCGGGATGGCCATCGCGGTCAGTGAGTTGTTGGCTTTGTCCAATTTCCTTCTCTTGGCGTACCTTCTCCCAGCGTGCAAATTGTGTTTCCGATCTGGATCGCTGGAAAATCAAAAAGTAGGCAACTTACTTTACATAAACTAATGATCCTCCGCATAATGTTAACAATGATTCCCTGTAAAGATAATCTGTGGATGTCTCTACTATGAAAAGACACTGATTAAGTGTCTATAACCCTGGCGCAAAAGTGATCATACCTTGGTAATCTGTGTAGCGTTTTTTTCACATCTCTCTCTCGAACGACGTTGTGTCTGAGCTGTTGAACCTATACTGTTAAGGTTGAGAAAATCATGATTTGATGGCATATCTGGTAAACAAAAGGAGAGGATTTAGGTTAGTTATCGATCTTTGAATGTTTAGTGCGTAAATACATAAAAAAAAACTTCGGAAAGGTATTTAACGTTTTCGACAATGGGAAATTTATGGTGATTGTATTTATGGTAAAAACTGAGAGTCTGTCGTAGTGGTGACTCTTTCGTAGCCGTGACTTTCCAGTCCGTAGCTTCCCAACCTTCAGATCGGGTCTGTATTAAACGTCGTCCGTCTGATAGTTTTTGTCATCATGGAGACAAAGACCATACCTTTTTATAACTATGATTAGGTGAAAAATAATATTACACACTTAAGTATTACACTTTTAATTTTAATTAGGTGTAAATTATGACTTATCATCATAAATATACAAGTATCTAATAAATAGATTCCCAGTATTAGACCGATTTTTGGTGATTTCCAAGTTCGAACTTATTGCTCCGCGCTCCAAACTCCCCAACCGAGTAGGACCGAGGAACGATTTCGACTACTTTAATATAGACAACCCAAAGCCACCAAAAACCCAGCCCCTCCTATAAGGGAATAACATTCTTTATCGACGTTTTGATATGTATTCTGGCCAATTTCTCAGAAATCTTGTGTCTACTTCAACATAAGATTAGTCCAGGTGTTTGTGCTGACTTCACTAGAGATCTTAATATGAACATAGGCAACGATTTTGACACTTATCTAGGTGTTCATTTGCTTCTTGGTAGAAACAAACAAAAATCTTTTCAGCTTATTGTCCAATTTTTGAAGTCAGGCATAATAATTAGAATAACACTTCTCTTAATTGGTCTGGTAGCTACTATGGTTGAGTCTGTTTTGAACTCCTTCCTACCCGTCAGATGGGTTGTTTTAACATTCCTAACAACATTATTACTAAGCTTGATTCTCTTCAAAGGAAATTCTGGTAGGGGCACAAAGAAAATAGAGGTATTTGTTTTATTTCTTAGATGAGTCTTTGTGTTTCTAACGATTTTAGTGGTCTTCTTTCAGAAACCTAAAATTTTTTAATCAAGATCTTGTTGCTAAGTTAGCTTGGAAAGCTTGTAATCAGAATTTCCAGAAACTCATGTTTTCAAGTCTTGAAGGCTAAATACTTTAAAGATAATGATTTTCTGCAACTTGATAAACTTAATGATAATTGTTCCTGGATATAGATGGGCATATATAAAGGTATGGAAACTATTAAAGCTTACTCTTGTTAGTTTGTAAGATGTGACACAGGGTAAAAATCCGGTTGGATAAGTGGGTTGTTTGCAACACCCACCTATTGTTGTTGTCAATGCTAGCTTCTCTTCTGCCTATACTTTTGTTTGTGAACTTTTTGTTCAGGAAATTATATAATGGAATGTGAATTTGATCCAAAGTCTGTTTTCAACAGATACTTCTAGTAAAAACCTAGCTATGCACATCTCTAGATAGGGAGAGGATACTTTTATCTTGAACCAAATAATACGATGTTTTTTACTGTTAAGAGTGCTTATAATACTCTTCTCAACACTCATAATCCTAATAATCAATCTTTATCCCGTGTTTCCACCAAGGTCTGGAAATCTCTATGGAAAGTTAAAATCCCTAATAGAGTAAAACTTTTGATTTGTAAATGTATGAGATACTAGAGACAAATTAGCTAGATATAAGAAAGACATGGGGAAACATTGTTCCTTTGTAATGCTTTTGATGAATCTGCTAAACACTTACTTTTTTTATTGTCCTTATGCTAGGCCTATCTGATTTGGTGTAGGTATAAATGTTTCAGTCATACTTTCTGATCACTCTGGCTTTCTTAACTGGGTAATAAGTTGGTTTAATGTATGTAGCTCTTGTGCTGGCCAAACTTCTCATCAGAAGGACTACTTCTTGTGTACTTTGATGATTACATCTTGGATGATATGGAAAGATAGATGTTCTGCAGTTTTCAGAAGTTTAAACCTAATGGAACCCATACTATTAGAAGAATTCAATTGCTAGTTAATTAGTGATGTCTTGTTTTTTCTAACCAAATTATAAATCTGAATGTCTTACTGGTTCAACATTCTAATAATTGGGTTCCTCCTGCAATTAATTGCTACAAGATAAACTTAGATGCTTGTTTTAAAAAAGGAAACAGGTAAAGCAGTCGTGGACTCATAATTAGAGATTTTGTAGAGACCTGTTATAGATCCAAAGGACAATACTTTATTGGAGGTGTGAATGTTGAACATGAAGTTGAGAAGCTGGAATACAAGGTGTTGATGGAAGGAATAGTCTGGGTTATCTCAAAAGATTATGAGCAATTTATTTTAGAATATGATTCTGAACTTTTAATAAAGTCTGCCAATGAAAATGTTAGAGAATTGTTCAGTCGAACTCGCAAGTTTTGTTATCTCAAGCTTGTTGTCAATTTTTTTTTTTTTAATCAGATGGCAAATTTAGTTTACACAAAACTATATCTTGATTTCTAGTCTACATATTAGTCAGGTCTCGGACTAGGATTAAAAGTGTGTAGTTGAGTATCATACATCATTGAATCGCCTATTGATGATGAGTGAAAACTAAAGTCATTTGAAGAACTTTATCAACAAAAGGTATGTAAAGACTAAACCATCACATTACTCAAATATTCACTATTTTATCTTTGAGACTAAGTCGTATGACTAAGTGGACTTTAAATGTTGCATATAAGAAGTTTCAAGTCAAGCTTGTCTTGTTAAATATCTCGAAATATGATTCAAAGCAATAGTCATTCATATACTTGATGAATTTAGTTAAGAATAATTTATTGTTTATGAACTAATTTCTGATTCAAGTTAATCATTTGAAAATAGCCCGAGCTATGATATTCGTCATTGATGTCATTTGGGAATGTTTCGAATTGATTAGAAGAAAGTAATATAACTACTACAATTCTGAATAAGGGACGACACACGTACCGGTGTAACTGTATTGGTTCTGGATCAGTGGTAGGCATACCCAGTATGCATACCAATGTAGCTTTCGTTCGGTAACGGCTCATGGTACACGTACCCAATACGCATTCCAAAATATCCTGAGTTCATGAATTGGCTTATGGTACACGTACTCAGTACGCATACCAAAACAGCCTGAGTTTGATAACTGACTTATGGTATATGTACCCAGTATGTGTATCAACATATAGTCTATCCGAGAATTTCCTAAAGGGTACACATACTCGATATACGTACCTTGGAAATCCGAGTTCACCGATTGGGTCTAGTACACGTACTTACCCTGCTGAATATTTTCAGATGCAATGAAACTATTTTTCTAAGGCATGTTTGGCATTTGATTAACTCTTGAAAATACCTCTAAGACATATTTGGTCAGTTAGTCACTTGTGATTAAACTCTAAAGTGTTAAATGAATATGGTTAAGCTTATGGTTTAAGTGGTTAACCGACCATGAATTATCATTATACACGGTTCAGTTACGGCCGACCATAATATATATTATGTTATGTGATTTCAAGTAGAATTTCTCACATGCTTAGGTGAAACCCTAATTAGAGTTTCATCTAATTAAACAAAGAAAGTATTTAGTTGATTCCCAAGTTATTTTAGCTTGAATCTTAAGCAACCTTCGATCTTGAAAGTCTTTAAATAGAGAGACTCAAACAACTGAAAAATTCAATCTCTGAAACTTTCATATGTCCTAGTTGTATGCTAGAGTTGTTCTCTATTAACCTAGTGTTAGAGCATAAATCGGTTGAACCCACCAAGCGTTGGTATGTCAAGTTTGGTTGTCATATTTTAGTATCAAAACTCATCTAGAGTCTCTTAATTAAATACTAGAATCAACTTCGTTTAGGTTAGGCTAGAAAATCTATGAATGTTGAGACATATAAGTATTACTCTGAAGACCAGAAGAATGTGAAGAAGTAATGAATGCAACAGAGATATCATCCTTCCACTTGAGATTAGTAATACTAACTTGACTTGTTTCCATTCCTAATATATCTTTCAAGTCGTATTATATTGAAAACATAACATACAAAGATGTATATATAATACTCTAGTGATTAGACTTGGTCATATCATTCTAATCAAAGTGTCAAGGAATTATATTGAATTACAAAGTATAACGCTTATATTTTGAACTTCTTAAAAACGACACCAATTATGTATTTAGTTACTTGATTATGTGTAGCATATAGGTGTAGTTTCATCCTAGAAAAAAATGTTTTATTACATTGGTTTAAGGATGTAGATGTATGAACTTGTTTCATAATCGAAAGGGAAATCATGAGTGTGTTGGTCCGGTTCTTTATTGAATATATTTAGATGATGAATACAAGATAACAAGGTAGAACTTATCTTAACTTATGTTGAGAATTGAGGTATAGCCGATAGTGTGTATCAAGTTGTAATCGGTCACAAGCTACTTTGTGAAGAAAGGTGTAACCGGTCACAAGCTACACTGGGAAATTAGTTGTAATCGGTCACAAGCTACTTAGGAATCAAGGTGTAACCGGTCACAAGATAATTTGGGAAGTAAGGTATAACTAATCACAAGCTACTTTGGGAAGCATGGTGTAAGCGGTCACAACATATTTTGGGAAGCATGGTATAATCGGTCACAACTTATATTGTGAGTCATGGTATAACCGATCCCAAGAAGCAAAACCTAGTTTCCAATATTCACATATCTCTTTATCTTTTGTGTGATTTTGAAATTAGGGTTTTCTAATATGAGAAACTTCTAGATGTCGACATTATTTGAACATGCACATAACTCTTATCATTAATTGTTCAAAGATATTCCTTGATGCTCAAGGTGATCCCAAACCGAAATATTGAAAAACATTTAATTATGATTTTCAAATATATATGTTTTAATTACCAACAATTAAAGCGTATCCCCTGCAAAAGGTTTATTAGGTTCTAATATTAAAAGTTTTCTAAGATATATTTCAGAAATATTGTTTGGCATTTAATTAGAAATAGGAAATCCGAAATTAGGTACTTTAATGAATATCTTGAAAATATTTTTGGTTTTGGAATTTCCTTACTGTCCAAACAACCTTGGTCTATAAATACTTGATTTTGCATTTCTTGCAAACTAACCTAAGAGCCAGACAGACTTCATTTGAGTTGTTTCTAGTGGAACCGTCTATCCGGAGAGGAAAGTACCCTAATCAGGAGAAATCTCTTACGACCGCGATGTGGGATCAAGAAGCTCTAAGAGGAGTACCGTTGATGGGAAACTAGATAATTGCGTTGTTATTTTAGTTTTCGATTATTGATTTGATTGAATAACGGTTGTTGAAACTTTGATTGCACCTAGTTTGATTATTCTTCAGAACCTTTTCTTCTGACATAAGGGTCACTCAAACTAATCAAAGTATCGACGAGATCTTTAGAACCATTTGTGGATCTAAAGACATCTTGTGATAATTCATTTTAACGGACTCCGTTCTGTGCGTGATTGATCACAAGAGTATTCAAGTTTGTGTTATGCAGGTTATTGAGAAGGCAATTGAAGATTTGAAGACGAATAAGATTTTCTTATTAGTTTTCGTATCTTGTGAATTTGTGCATACACCTTGATCGGCTGGGATCCGACTAAGATTATATTTATCTTTGATAAATTTGATCATGTAGTCGTATTGATCGGCAACTATCATTTGGTAGTTCCCTACGATTTGATAGTTGTGAATTCAGATCTGAACTTTCGGATTTGGATTGATCTTACCCGACAAAGAAGTTTATTAGTTTAAACGGAAGAGCCTTTGTCAACAACTCAAAACTATCTTTTACCAAAGATTGTAGAGTGGTCAAATTCATTCCTTTCTTGTTTGGAATATGATCCAAAGGAGTAGTTATTCACGTGCGTGACACTAGAAGCCAAAGGCGCATGGATACTGAGGAAACTAAGTATATAGGGGTAGTCTACTTGGTCCCAACTATACGAAGTTGGCATTAAATTTTGTGTAGCGGCTCAATTCTGAGAGTTTTTCAAAACTGGACTAAGTCTCGGGGTTTTTCTGCATTTGCGGTTTCCTCGTTAACAAAATCTTTTTGTGTTATTTACTTTACTTCCGCATTATAATCAAACAAGATGATAATTGAAACTAAATATTGAATTCTCCTTCATTCTGACCACACCAAAAGCTGATGTGGACAATTGTGGTTTGAGTATTCCAAAATAGAGATCTCTCATTGATTGTGGCTCCACATCAACTATAAATTTTCATGAGTTGACACTCTATTTACACCCCGTAACTTACAGAGAATCCCGGTAAACAACTGCCACACTTTCTACCTTCAAGTTCGTTAAGTCAGTAAATAACTTCCCACTTCTTCTTCACCAATAAGACCACGTACATCACCACAACCAAAAGAAGTTACCGGGAGATCCACACTCGAAAAAGAAACCAGAAAATAAGGTAAGAACAAGTTGTTTAATGAATCACAAAACTCCTTTACCTCACTTTCTTTTTCTCTCCGTCTCTTTTTTTTCATGGCAATAGGTATGATGACGATGGATGATACTAGATCCAGCAATAAAATGTTATATAATGAAGATTTTGGGTAATGTGACTCGCTAATCATATTCATTCATTTTTATGTTTACTCTTTTTTTTTTTTCTTTTTTTTTTTGCGTCAAAGTTATTCTTATTCTTAACAACGGGATTGATACAAAATCCGCCTTATCTTATTTTTCTCGACAACTCGATATATCCAAAATTCCCAGTAGTGATTCTCTATTTCTCTTTATCAATTTATCAATTTTGTGGTTTGAATTTTAATGATGGTCCCCATTGGCAGGGTAACTATAGAAGATCCTAAGCAGACAAACTATCATCATCAAATCCGGGTGATCAATATTGAGGTCCATTGGGAAATGAAATGCATGGGTTCGAGAATCAGTCATGTTGATGGAAGAAGAGATTTTTCAGGGCTTACAAGGTTTGTCTTCTGGTTATCTCTTTTTCAAATTCCCACTAACATTACATTAACAATGAGACAGACTTGAGTAGTTACAATCATTTATATGTTTCTAAAACCAAGCTTGGAGTCTTCATTCCCTGTGTGAGAGTTCAACTATTGGGCGGGTAAAAGCATCTTTAACGGCTCCGGAACAACATCTAATAACTTGATACAAGGTTAGCAACCTCAAAAAATCATAAAATTCTATTTAATTCTCATGAAATCTTAAACTGCAGATGTACATGTGCAGTTACATTTAGTTTATGTTCTTTATCTTAATTTCACACTTTTTTGCTATTGTTGGAATTCAATATTACAAACGGAACATCAGATATGAAGGTTCCTAAAACTCCAATTTTATTGTTTTTTCATCTTTTTTATTTCTAAAATATCAGTTATAAATCATCCAAAACATCGGTCCCATACTTTATCCAGCCACACATGTTCACTGACTGAAGACTACCCACTTTTTTGTTCCATCTATATCTAGCAACCCAAGACAAAGTGTTGTAAGAACATTGCGTTTGTGAGAAAATTAAGCAAATCAACAATGGAAATGAGGGTGGGGGCAACTTCAACTGCCAATACATTTAAATACTCTTCCTCTTCTACCTCCAAGAACTCACTCTTTCCATCTGCTTTCTCTTTTTCCAAATGCCTCTCCACTGGTAAGCATATAACATCTCTCTCACCCTCTCTCTTTCCTTCTTAATATGGATGACTAATTAGTTGTTTTGGTTTTGATGCAGATCGAAAAAAGGGCACCACCACTTCATTGGGTGAAACATCAAGGCAATCTGGCTACCTTTGGCATTGCGGACCATACCCAAGTACTTCTGTACATATAAACTGTTGTTATCTAGCTATTAAACATACAAATGATGATACAAAACGGTGCATGCTTCCGTAATGGTCTCTTAATGTCATTGGACCAGGATGTATATTTAATTAGATATGTACAGATTAGACCAAGTTCCAAATCCCGTTAGCATATTTATTAAGAATTGCTTTAGTGGATTGCTTGGAATTTTCAAGATCACTAGGAAGAGGTAGTGTTTGTGGAGCTACGAGAAACTGTTGGTGCAGTAACAAAGATAATGGACTTGAACCAGTGAAAAGGGCGAAGGAAACAAGTGACATCCACACCCCGGTTTCTTCAATGTGAAGAGTACAATAAGAATGGAGTTCCATTTCTACATTTCAACTCTTTTACTTCTCACTTATTTTAAATAGAATCTGCTACGCGGTTGACGTTCATGTGCTGCCAGTATTTTTGAACAATTTTAAGTAAACTTGACTATTATAGATATAAAAATGTAACATTATTCCAAATATTTCATCTATTTACTTTAGATAATTATCTTACTTGACGGGCACCATAAAAAGGATATAAGGCTGCTAATGCGGCGTCGCAAAGGGAACACATTAAAAATTCATAATCAAACCAAAAAAACATACCCGGTGCGGAGCACGGGTTATTATCTAGTTATTGTTATAATTAAGTAAATAATACTATTGTACGTTAATCTGAATTATTTGACATTGATTCCAATAGTCGATCGGATTTATTATCATAACTAATATCAAGTAAATATTTTGTTGTCGTATTGTCTCGACCTCGTCCATAGACAATCACACAAGGTATAATACTTATAGGTTGATATTCGAAAGTGGTGTTTTTTTGTACCCTCGTCTTTTCACCTAAGTTTCCTTTGTGAACATAATTAGGTTAATGACTTAAAGACTTCACATACGGATTAGTGAAGCCAAGTCCGACTATCTTTATCTTTATAGTTCATGTATCCTGATCTTGCCACTGTTATCGAGGTTTTAGTAATCTCTTTCAGGTAAGATTGATAGAAATCGCAAAGTTCTTTTCGTCTCAAACTTTGTGATTCCGCAAGATATATACCTCTATAACGATTATTAGTTGAAATCGGAGAAGGTTTTTCTTGTGAAGGGAACAAGAATCTAGGCTGATATTCGGGAGTATGAGAACCGGATTTTGAGATTTGCTGGACTTCATCTACTGCAAACAGATTTCCTCACATTGGGATAATGATCTAATTATAAATCACATAGTGTTAGAGCACTGCTCGGTCGAACTCGCAACCGTTGCTATCTCAAGCTTGTTTGTCAAGTTTAGGTGATTAGTCTACTAATAGCAATATCTAGGACTAGGATAGAATGTGTAGTTGAGCTTTAGACTTCACAGCGTTCATCAATTGAAGACGAAGATCTACTGACGAGAGCTTGGAGGAACTTCATCAACAAAAAATATGTGGAGACTAAAACTTATCTATCACTCAGAAATATATCTTAAAAGTTTTCTAAGATATATTTCAGAAATATTGTTTGGCATTTAATTAGAATAGGAAATCCGAAATTATGTACTTTAATGAATATCTTGAAAATATTTTTGGTTTTGGAATTTCCTTACTGTCCAAACAACCTTGGTATATAAATACTTGATTTTGCATTTCTTGCAAACTAACCTAAGAGCTAGGCAGACTTCATTTGAGTTGTTTCTAGTGGAGCCGTCTATCCGGAGAGGAGAGTACCCTAATCAGGAGAAATATCTTACGACCGCGATGTGGGATCAAGAAGCTCTAAGAGGAGTACCGTTGATGGGAAACTAGATAATTGCGTTGTTATTTTAGTTTTCGATTATTGATTTGATTGACTAATGGTTGTTGAAACTTTGATTGCACCTAGTTTGATTATTCTTGAGAACCTTTTCTTCTGACATAAGGGTTACTCAAACTAATCAAAGTATCGACGGGATCTTTAGAACCATTTATGGATCTAAAGACATCTTGTGATAATTCATTTTAACGGACTCCGTTTTGTGCGTGATTGATCACAAGAGTATTCAAGTTTGTATTGTGCAGGTTATTGAGAAGGAAATTGAAGATTTGAAGACGAATAAGATTTTCTTATTAGTTTTCATATCTTGTGAATTTTTGCATACACCTTGATCGGCTAGGATCCGACTAAGATTATATTTATCTTTGATAAATTTGATCATGTAGTCGTATTGATCGGCAACTATCATTTGGTAGTTTCCTACGATTTGATAGTTGTGAATCCAGATCTAAACTTTCGGATTTGGATTGATCATACCCGACAAAGGAGTTTATTAGTTTAAACGGAAGAGCCTTTGTCAACAACTCAAAACTATCTTTTACCAAAGATTGATTAGAGTGGTCAAATTCATTCCTTTGTTGTTTGGAATATGATCCAAAGGAGTTGTTATTCACGTGCGTGACACTAGAAGTCAAAGGTGCATGAATACTGAGGAAACTAAGTATATAGGGGTAGTCTACTTGGTCCCAACTATACGAAGTTGACATTAAATTTTTTGTAGCGGCTCAGTTATGAGAGTTTTCAAAACTGGACTAAGTCTCGGGGTTTTTCTGCATTTGCGGTTTCCTCGTTAACAAAATCTTTTTGTGTTATTTACTTTACTTCCGCATTATAATTATTGTTATAATTAAGTAAATAATACTATTGTACGTTAATCTGAATTACTTGACATTGATTCCAATAGTCGATCGGATTTATTATCATAACTAATATCAAGTAAATATTTTGTTGTCGTATTGTCTCGCCCTCGTCATAGACAATCACACAAGGTATAAGACTTATAGGTTGATATTCGAAAGTGGTGTTTTTGTGTACTCTCGTCTTTTCACCTAAGTTTCCTTTGTGAACATAATTAGGTTAATGACTTAAAGACTTCACATACGGATTAGTGAAGCCAAGTCCGACTATCTTTATCTTGATAGTTCATGTATCCTGATCTTGCCACTGTTATCGAGGTTTTAGTAATCTCTTTCAGGTAAGATTGATAGAAATCGCAAAGTTCTCTTCGTCTCAAACTTTGTGATTCCGCAAGATATATACCTCTATAACGATTATTAATTGAAATCGGAGAAGGTTTTTCTTGTGAAGAGAACAAGAATCTAGGCTGATATTCGGGAGTATGAGAACCGTATTTTGAGATTTGCTGGACTTCATCTACTGCAAACAGATTTCCTCACCTCGGGATAACGATCTAATTATAAATCACATAGTGTTAGAGCACTGCTCGGTCGAACTCGCAAGCGTTGCTATCTCAAGCTTGTTTGTCAAGTTTAGGTGATCAAAACTATAAGTCTTGATTTCTAGTCTACTTATAACAATATCTAGGATTAGGATAGAATGTGTAGTTGAGCTTTAGACTTCACAGCGTTCATCAATTGAAGACGAAGATCTACTGACGAGAGCTTGGAGGAACTTCATCTACAAAAGGTATGTGGAGACTAAAACTTATCTATCACTCAGAAGTCTATTCTATTTTATCTCATATTGAGACTAAGTCGTACAACTATATAGACTTTACATTATACGCATTTGATATTTCGAGATGAGTTTAACTCACTTATATCTTTATCGAAATATGTGTTGGTAAGCTTTTTGCTTTAACTACATTCATCATTATTCATGGCGAGTTTAGTTGGAAACGATATATTTTTTGGAAACTAAACAATGAATCAAAAGTTGATTATGTGAAAATCGCCTTGAAACATCTTACATGATTTGTGTGAGACGGTCATTTGATGTAGACTCGGAATGTTTCGTATTGATCATTCAATCATATGAAAATTACTTATAAGATAATAGTTTGTGTGAGACAGCTATTGTCGTCTTCTAAGGATGTTTGAATGATTGAAATGGGAGTTTAGAACAATTAACCATTGTATGGATACAACATAGTATGCATACCAGTATGCAAACTGTTGTAGCGTGATTCAGGTCCGAGAACCAATTATGCATACCAGTATGCGAAAGGTTTTAACTGTCATAGTCCGGGAACCAAGTTTGCATACCCGTTTGCGAACGGTTTCACCTGAGTTTAGTCCGGAATGACAGTATGCGTACCCGTTTGCAAACTGTCGTACATAACCAATGTTTGAAACTTAAATTTGCGTACCAGTTTGCAAACTAAGTTGGTTTAAGTTCTAAAACCGGTTAAGTATGATTTCATACTCATGAACAAATAATATATAAAATGAGGAATACAATCTTTGCAAACCGTGGCTAAATGTTCATGAACTGATTCTTTTGAATCAATCCAATTTTGCTTCAATTGTGTCTTGTATACTTCTATGAGAATATAAACAATTGAACAACTTTATGAGAAACACAATTAGATTCATTTGATTATCATTTGATCTAGAAGTGTTAGATGAATGAGGTTAATAGAAAAGTGTCCATATGGCTAACTTCGGTTAACCATTATTGAGCCAACTCAATATACACGTTTAGGTACAATTGCTCATATCTAAATGAAGGTATATTTCATTTGTGTGTAATAAGCTAAGATCATCTAACGTGGGAGAGATGTTTCTTTCGTTTTAAGCAAACTTAGCTTGAATCTTAAATCAGGATTTCATCTAACGGTGAATATTGATTGCTTTGTTTCAAAGTTATCAAACTCTGATTTGAAGACTATATAAGGGAGAACGCTAGCAATTGGAAAACCTAATCCCCACACCTCCTATGTGATACTAGTTGCGTACTAGAGTCGATTCTCCTTTAACCTAGGTTTTTCCTAAAACCATTATAGGTTAACGACTTGAAGACTTCATTGGGATTCTGAAACCAGACCCAACTATTTTCTATGTAGTTCCGTGTTCTGATCTTACTTGTTTTATCGTATTGAGTACTATCTTCTCTAAGATTGGCTCGAGATTTATCCCCGATAAGTAAGATATAAAAAGTAATCACAAATCTCTTCATCTCATTCTTTGTGATTCCACAATAACTTGCTCTACTACCATATAGTTATTGTGAGGTGCTTGATATTTCTAGGTTGTTCTTCGGGAATATAAGACCGGATTATCAATTGGTTCCTGTTCACCTTGATTTATCAAAAGACAGAACAAAACTTCATAGGTATTTATGTGGGAGACATATTTATCTATCTGAATAGACCTTTCTGTGGGAGACAAATTTGCTTATTAAGTCTTCGACTTTGGGTCGTAGAAAATCTTAGTTGTGGGTGAGATCATCTAAGGTAATCAAGTGCGTAGAGTCCTTCTAGGATTCAGAGGCGTAAGGAACACGACTGTACCTTAATCGTTGTGAGACTTGGTTATGGCTCAACTACATTTCGATCCGAAGTTAACTTGTAGTAGGCTAGTGCCTGTAGCGGCTAAATACAGTGTGGTGTTCAAAATTGGATTAGGTCCCTGGGTTTTTCTGCATTTGCGGTTTCCTCATTAACAAAATTTCTGGTGTCTGTGTTATTTCTTTTCCGCGTTATATTTTCTATATAATTGAAATATCATAGGTTGTGCGTAGTTCAATCAATTGGTAAATCCAATCTTTGGTTGTTGATTGAAATTGATTGACACTTGGTGGTTTTTGATACCGTTCAAGTTCTTTCTCATATCAATCGGGCTCACAGATTCCTATCTGTTCGATTGAAGATTATATTGAGAAATTGGGATATAACTCTTAGATGTATTTCCTTGATTGAGTCTGACTGTCTAGTTTATTCTCTTGGAATTATATTGGAGTTAGTCCATACAGATTGTCGAACGAAATATTGGGTGTGGTTGTTAGATCCTTGCCTTTTCAATTGTTATCAGAGCAGGTAAACACGATAAACCTTACAAGTTTGTGTTTGTTTGATCCTAAGGACAGTTCCTACGGGAAATCTCTTTGGGAAAATTGTTATGTGCATCTGTAATGCACACAAGAAATCCTCAAAAATTGTTCAAAGTTTATCTATCTCAAGACCCCTGGTCTCTCAAGATAATCTCACGTCATCTAAAACATTAGAAATCTTAGATGATGGAAAACAATATAAGGAAAAAATAAAGATTCCTTTAAAAAGGTTCGTTGAAGGAAACGTGTGAACAAAAGCTCAAGGATATGGAACCTCTCTAGACTGCTTATCAATATTTTTGAGGAGTATTATCGTGCTGGATCAATTGACAATGATCTATTCATGGCTTTTGAAAACATGTTTAAATCACTGGAACGACTAATTTCGATTTAAGGAAAAGGTTTGTACTGGAAAAATTTCTGACTCTGTCGTGACAAATAGTCGGGTCTTGTTAACTACTCTGGAAAAACATAGAAAAAGGTTTCGGCCGGTCATGTTACAAGTTCCAGAAGTCGGAAAAATCCTTTCCTTGATCACAAGAAAAATGAGTCAAAAATTTCAACTACTCATGAGTATCATCATTACTATGATTATACTTCTGTACATTTCATAAATATCGACCGGAGAAGGTGTATGAAGGTTCTCCTGCCCATCTTGCCTCTTGGTAACAAGATTGGCTCCTGATAGGTGTCTAAAACACCTTAATTATTATCTATTGTTTATGCTTTCTTTGCGAGTTTTTACGTAAATTATGTATCTTATGTTTGCTTTTGAGTGTATTAGGTGCAATGGAGTCATTATGCGCAAAAGAAGGAGAAAATGTCCATTTGGAGCGTGAAAGCAAAAAGCTCAATTCACTGGCGAGTGATATTTGGAGCAGGCTAGGTTGTGCACGAGGAAGTTATGAGCGAAAGCGTCGATAAATCCTGTCAGTTCTAGGGAACTGACAGCACAAGAAGAAGAATTATATTGTCAGTCTTCCAAAACTGACAGCTGAAATCAACAAAAGATTGTTCAGGTGGCCTATATCCGAAAGCTAGGTGCCTGTGGCCATTTCTATTCCTACATAACCTGAAAATCAGAGAAGAAGAAGTTATTTATTCTTATCATCAGTTTTTATTCCTCTTCCTCTTGTCTGAAATCGAGAGATTCAGATGAAATTGGTGGCGGCAAACAAGTTGTTGTTGAGGTTGAAAAGATCGATGGTGATGGCATGGCTAAGGAGCTCACTGAAGAACTACTGTTTCTGTTGATTCAAATTATGGAAGAAATGGAGTTAGGGTTCTGAATTAGGAGTTTGGTTCTGATGGTGAGTAAATGGGGGTTTGTTGTTTGATTTTCTAGAGAATTAGAGAGTTGGATATTGTTTGAATTCATATTACAGCCGAGATTGAGATCGAGAAATCATGGAAGATAAGAAGACTGCTGCTGGTTGTGTTTGTGTGATGAGAAATTAGAGAAGACCTTGGTTTTGTATTTGTGATGGAATTGGTGGGTACAAGAATCATAGAAGGAAGAAATTGGGAAACTGATTTGTGGATGTTCATGGTCGAAATTGCAGACACAGGAAATTAGGTTTTGAATCCGGGATCAATTGGTTTTCTGTGTTGGTGTTGGATTCAGAGAGAGGATGAGTTTCTTGAACTGGAATTGAATGGTTGATAATCTTTGTTTGAGATCAGCTCAGCTGGAGACATTGCAAAAGCTGTAGAGAAGAATGGAGGTTGCACTACATGATCGAATGCAAAATAGAGCAGGTTCAGTTAGCCGAGACAACATGGATCTGGTGGTTGTCTGCTGGCTGGTATTAAAGCTTCATTCTGAAGCCAACATATACAAGAAATCAAGGAGTTAGTCTGATGCTGGGTAACACACACAATTACAAGGAGGAGATGAGTATGAGCTGAGAAAGGAGGAAGGATTTGGCAGTTGCAGTGAAGGGTAGATGAGTTGTTGTTTGTATGAGACTCTAAAGTTGATGCAATGGGGAGTAAGAATTGTTTTCGAGTGCAGTCGAGAAGATGAGTTAGAACTGAGTAGCATCTGCTGAAGAATTAGATCTTGAGCTGGTGGTTTTGCAGGTGAATAAAGAGGTTCTGGTATTGATTGCTACTGTGTTTCTTCCAAGATTGAACATGAGGTGTTGCAGGTCTGGATTTTAGGAGGACTGGTTGGTGACTGCAAACAAGAAGTTGCTGCTATGCAGATGGAATGATGGAGAAGTTTTGAACTACAGATATTGCAGGTGCAAGTTGGTATGAGATTATGCGCTGGTGGTGTTGGTGATTAGAAGATGTTGATCCTGTTGAGTAGACTGAGCTGGAATTGGTGGTACTGTTGGTACTTCGAACTCAGGTTGCAGGCATGGATAGCTGCCAAGGATTGAATGTAATGGCCTGGGTTGTGCTGAAGCTGCAACTATTAGATGTATGTTTAGGAATTGAAACTCAAGTTGGTGTTGGAAGAAATTGATGGTTAACTGAAGAGGAAGCGATGTGAATGGCCAGGCAGTGATGGTGTTGTTGCAGTTATGCAATTGCGGAAGTAATGGTTGAACAGTTAGAATGTTGGGTTATGCAGTGAGTAAAGGAGAGTGCTAATGGAATTGGACAAGGTATCGCAGCTGTAATTCAAGTGGTGTCTTGTTGTTGTGTGGAGCTGAAAAGAATGATGATGCTGTTGCTACTGCAAAGAAGATGGATTTGAGGTTATGAGCTTAGTATTGGATCTGCAATGGACTAAGACAGTGGATGAAGGAATTGATGCAGTGGTTGAGTACTGATGGTATTTCTTGGTTGGAGTTTATAAAGATTGTAGTTGTTGCGGAAGTCAGGGAAGAAGAGGAGCTACAGTTGTGATGTGTGTTATGGAATGGATGTGAATGAGCTGAAATGGTTAGTAGAAAGTGTTGCTGCTGTACAGGGAATTATTGTTGCAGGTTTGTGTATTGAAACTGGAGCTGCACTGACTAAGAGATGGGTTCTGGGAGTTAAGTTTGAGTCGAGAAGAACATGAATGGCTTGAAGCAGAGTTGCAGGTGGTGCTGGATTCTATTGGGGCTGAGTTGTGTTGGCTGGAAAGATATCGAAGTGCAGTTCTCTTGGCTGTGAGTTGAACCTGAGGTTTCAGTTACATGGGTTTGCATCAGTGGTGGCCGTGTAGAGCTAGAGGTTATTGCAGTTGCAGGATGTGAAGCTAAGTTGCGGTTACATTACAGGGAATATGGTTTGTAAAGAATGGGACTGAATGGAGTTGCAGGTGTCAGTTTTCTAGAACTGACAGACCAAAGACCAAATATTTAATGGGCTTATGAGCTTTGTTTGAGGCCCGAATGGCGATTATGGGCTGGACAGTTTTGGCCGAGAGTTACAAATGGGGAAGGCAGAGAAGCAATATATAACAAGTTTTATATCTCCATATCTTATCTTCTCTTGGACCTTTGCCTAGGGTTTACAACATGAGAGGTTTTCTCTTCCTTCTTGTTATGAACTCCATGAATATGAGCTAAGTTTTTATTATTGGTTAAGGAATAAGTTGGATTTCCAAATATGGGTTTTCATTCAATAAATTAGTTTTGTCTCACAATTATCGATTATGATTCACTAGAAATATTGCATGTATGATTGATTGTTAGTTTCGTCAAGTTGCAAATTGGTAGAACTCGTAATCATATCTATTGCTAGTTTAGGGTTTATTATACGTAAACGTGATGCACCTTGAATACAAGTAGTATAATTGTGATTATTGCTTGTAGTGATACATCCTAGTAATCACATGTGAGTCATAACCTTTGTTAAATCGGATTAGTGCTTTTACACGTTCGATTGCTTTGATTGGCCTGATTTCATAAAACTTAGCGCATCTAGGGAATTAAACTTGATAGTGCTTTTACACGTTAGGTTGTTCTCTTAGGTAGAATTCATATTCGCATCTTTTAATGTGTTTGTTGATGATAAGAGGAAATTAGCGGGATATTCTTGCGATCAAGGTATCCTAGGGCCTTTGATAAAAATTGAGATTAAATATCAATCTAGTTATTGTTGAAAAACATGTTTGTGGATGAAAACTGATCCTTAATCAATTTATTTACATCTTGATTTGCGTGTTTGCTTCGCTTTATTTGTTTTGTTTGCTTTTATTTTACTTTTAGATTATAAAAATCAGAAATCCCCCTTGTTTATATAGGAAACCGAAACAACTTGACAACCTAGATCCTCTCTATGGGAACGATCCTTTCTTACCCTTGCTATATTATATATTTTAAGTTATGAGAAAGTAATTTATTTTTGACGCATACGACAGCGATCAGCTCCACCCCATCCGTCTATAACTTGAAATGTGGCAAGTAACGGTCTGATTTGTTTTGTGTCTTTGTACTATGAGTTAGTTTTTGAAATTTATTTTTCCATGATGGAAATTTCTTCCGACATATTTTTCTTCCTGAGGTTAATTAATGTGATGTAGTTTTATACTACTCTAGTTTTCGCACTGTTTAATTTCTCATAGTATGCGAACTCATGGTTCGGGGTTTAGAAATGGAATCTCGTTTCCCTTTTTGGGTTACCGAACCGGCACGGGTCCATTCCCACTACCGGGTATTTAAAGGGTTCAATACGCGTCCTTCTTCTTCATCTCTTTGTCCGCGTTCGTGAACAAGGGCGTTTCTAGGGTTCGCGAGTTTTCTCCGTTAGATCTCTTTTTGGAGGTCAAAGAGACAAAGACTTGTCATCATCTTCAAGGAACATATCAAGTAAGATTTTCTCTTTCTTATTACTTTCAATTTTTAGTGTTCATAGGGAAATCAATAATAATGATAAGAATTCTAAGAAGATGTCAAAAAATCATATCTTTTCCTCTCTTATAAGCATGAACATAACAAGTGACCAAGAATCTATTAGAATTATATTTATCTATGATTCTAGTAGTAGGACCTTTGAAAAGATTTCTTCTAGTGGTTTCATTCTAGAAAAAAAATTGGTAAAGGAAAGTGGTCATAAGAAAGATTTGGTGTGTTTTGAGAAATATAATCTTGGTTACATATTTAATGGTCTTGGCGAAGGTTTTGACACTCTCACAAGAATCTTTTATGCTAACATCCATGATGATAATCTTGATGACTTTGAATTCAAGACTATGATAAATAGAAAAAGGATTCTAGTTGATAGAGAGTTGATTTCAAGGATTACCATTCCCTTGGGTAACCTTCACCTTCCTATGCCAAAAGGAGAAAGACCATCGAGAGAAACCATTTCCAATGGTCTTTGTGGCAAGAATGTTGAATGGAGAGAAGGGAAATTTCCTACCTGTTAGAGCACTGCTCGGTCGAACTCGCAAGTGTTGCTATCTCAAGCTTGTTTGTCAAGTTTAGTTCCAAAAACTATAAGTCTTGATTTCTAGTCTACTTATAGCTAAATCTCGGATTAGGATAGAAAGTGTAGTTGAGCATTACACTTCACGGTGTTCATCAATTGAAGACGAAGAACTACTAAGGGGAGCTTGTGGAACTTCATCAACAAATGGTATGTGGAGAATTGAACTTATCTATCACTCAAAAGTCTATCTACTCTATCTTCTATTTCAGACAAAAGTCGTATAGCTATATAGACTTCAATTATGCACATTTGATATTTGGAGATGAGTTTAACTCGCTTATATATTTCTCGAAATATATGTTGGTAAGCTTTCGCTTTAGCCAAGTTCATCTTATATTCTTGACGAAAGTAAAAAGATGATCCTGCGAAAATTGCCTGGTAACATCTTACATGATTTGTGTGAGACAATCATTTGATATAGACTCGAAATGTTTCGTATTGATCATTCGATCACTTGAAAATTGCTTTGAAGCTAATAGTTTGTGTGAGACAGCTATTGTCGTCTTCCAAGAATGTTTCAATGGTTGAAATAAGAGTTTAGAACAATTAGATATAAGCACAGTATGCGTACTTGCATATGTGTAATCCAAGTCCGGAAACCATGGTATGCATACCCGTATGCGTACTGATTAGTTTAGTAGAGGTCCGGGAACTAAGTACGCATATCGGTATGCATACTGGCGTGAGGTTCAAGTTTCGGAACTTTACTGAGTTTGGTGGTATGCGTACCTTTTCGCATACTGGCGAACCCAAACTTAGTACGCCCACTAAGGTATGCGTACCCGTTTGCATACTTGAGTGGATTATGTTCTAAAATCGTTTTGTTCATGAACTAATACATTTATATATAATAAGGAATTTAATTTTTTCAAACCGTGGATATAATGTTCATGGCTTGATTCGAGTGAATTAAAATCGATTTTGCTTCAATTATGTCTTGTATACATGAGAATATAAATAATTGAACAACTCTAGACCTAGTTTCACTTGAGTCATTTGAACTAGTTATGGTTAAGATGAAAATGTTGATATGGAAGTGTTCATATGGCTAACTTCGGTTAACTATTGTTAAGCCAACAAAGGTGTACATGTTTAGGTACGGTTACTCATATCTAAATGAAGTCACTTTTCATTTGTGTGTAACAAGCTAAGTTCGATCCAACGGTTTAAAGATATTAGCTTGAGTCCAATCAGGTTTTCATCTAACGGTGAATATTGAATGTTTTCTTACCAAGGCAACATTGATTGCAAACCCTGATTTTAGACTATATAAAGGAGAACTCTAGCAACTGGGAAACCTGATCCCCACACCTCTTGTGTGATATTAGTTGCGACTAGAGTCGATTCTCATTTAACCTTAGGTTTTTCCAAAACCCTGTAGGTTTACGACTTGAAGACTTCATTGGGATTGTGAAGTCAGACCCAACTATTTTCTTTGTAGTTGCGTGTTCTGATCTTGCTGTTTTTTATCGTGATCGAGTACTATCTTCTCTAAGATTTGCTGGAAATTTAATCTCCGATAGGCAAGATAAAAACTAGTCACAAACATCTTCGTCTCATCGTTTGTGATTCAGCAATATCTTGTTTCACTAACATACGATTAAGATTATTGTGAGGTGATTGATATTTTTAGGTTGTTCTTCGGAAATTTAAGTCTGGTATATCAATTGGTTCCTGTTTACCTTGATTTATCAAAAGACAGAAAAAAAACTCATAGGTATATCTATGTGAGACAGATTTATCTATTTAATAAACTTTTCTGTGTGAGACAGATTGGTTTATCAAGTCTTCGACTTTGGTCGTAGAAACTGTTAGTTGTGGGTGAGAACAGCTAAGGGAATCAAGTGCGTAGAGTCCTGCTAGGATTCAGAGACGTAAGGAGCACAACTGTACCTTAATCAGTGTGAGATTGGTTAGGGATCAACTACATTCCAGTCCGAAGTTAACTTGGAGTAGGCTAGTGTCTGTAGCGGCTTAATACAGTGTGGTGTTCAAATCTGGACTAGGTCCCAGGGTTTTTCTACATTTGCAGTTTCCTCGTTAACAAAACTTCTGGTGTCTGTGTTATTTCTTTTCCGCATTATATTTGTTTATATAATTGAAGTATCACAGGTTGTATGTAAGTTCAATCAATTGTGAATCCAACCTTTGGTTGTTGATTAAATTGATTGACACTGGGATATTGGTTTTTGATACCGTCAAAGTTATTTCTTATATTCAATCGGGCTCGCAAATTCCTATTTGTTTGATTGCAGATTGAATTGATAAATTGAGATATAACTCTTTGATATATTTTTCTTAAGATTGAGTCTGACTGTCTAGTTGATTCTCTTGAAAGTATATTGGAGTTAGTCCATACAGATTGCTAAGCGAAATATTGGGTGTGGTTGTTAGACCCCAGCTTTTTCAATTGGTATGAGAGCAGGAAAACACGTTTAAGACCTTATAAGTCTGTGTTTGTAGCGTTCTGACTCTATTATCTCTATAAACGTACCGCCAGTCTTCAATGGCTCGAATTACTTGTGGTGGAAAATTTCTTTGCGTGCCTTTATTCAAGCGTGTGATTTTCAATCATGGGTTTACATTGTTAATGGCTATTTTCCTCCGGTTGTTACAATATGCAATGTAGTTGTTCCAAAGGATATCGGTGATTATGATACTGTCGAGATTCTTGCTGCAAAGCAAAATTCTGACGGATTGAATGCAATCATCCATGCCATTACCCCATATCTTCAGCACCATGTAACTACGTGCACTTGGCCTAAAGATGTTTGGGATATCTTAGAAACCGTATTTGAAGGGAATGTGAAAAATAAGCTAGGCTTTAAAACCTAAATTCTGATTGGGAAAACATTCGTATGGCATATGAAGATTCATTTGGTGAGTTTAATCACAAAGTGTTTGAAAATGTTTATGCATCTTTTGCGTTGGGTAAGACTATTCCTGAAAAGGACATTGTGATGAAAATTCTCAGATCATTGCCATCTAGATACGATTCTAAGAAACATGTCATCCTTAAAGAAAATAACCTCGATACGCATTCCATAATAACTCTTGTTGGAAAGTTAAAAATAATTGATCTTGATTAGAAAACAGTCAGAATATCTGCGTTCAATGTTGTGACCAACACAAGCGAATCTTCTAACTTGTCTTGGGCTAATGAATGTTGTTTCAATCATGTTGATTTTGATAAATCACTGATTACACAAAAGATCAAGGATATTGTAAAAAGAAGCAAAAAATATGAGAAAAATCTATCTCTGGTTAATACTTCAGATGATTCAATACAAGAAAAATCATCCCGGGTTGTCGATATGTTGCATACTTCCAATGTGAGTAATGATTTTTTAGCTCTCGTAGCAGAAACTTCTTCCTACTCAAGTTCTGATTCAAAGTTTAAGTCTGACACTGAGATTTTTGAATTCTTGGAATGTGAAGAAATTCACCAAGAACATCTCCAACTAAAGGTTTCGTTGGAAAAACTTGAATCATCACTTCTGGTGAAAAATCTTGAGAAAGATTGTCTTAATGATGAATTCACCAGGACCTTATCTCTGAAGGAAAAAGAGATTAATACTCTTATGTGAGACCTTCAAAGGTTGTCCGGAAGTTGTGACAAAATCTCAGCAATGTTATTTGGTCAGAAGTCTTTTGGAAACACAAATGGGTTCGGGTTCAAAAGCAAAACTGTGAGCACAAACAACTCTTTTGTTCCTGCCGGTTGTGGAATAATTGATGTTGAAAGTTGTGATAAACAAGAGGCAAGTAAGCAAGACAATAAATCTTCCTTGATTTGTTTGTTTCGCGGAAATGCAAATCATGTCCAAAATAAGTGATGGAAATTCAAGAGGAACAACAAAAGAATTGCCAAACTTCAAAAAAACATGTAAAGAATGAATCTGGCCTTGGGTAATCAACATGGTATTCTTGAAGACGAGAAGAAATCTAAAAGAACCAGATTCAGACGAGGTAAGAAGTAAGTTTATACAAAAAACCTTGATAAATCACTATGTTATACAAAAATGTGAGCATTTGGCTCACTCTGTCACTATCTAATACTTGTGAAGTCTGCATCCTCATCTTTAACTTGAGAAAATGAGGACTGGGTTGCTCAAGTTTTGTATAATTGTTAATTTATTATTTTTTATGTTAAGAAAATATCTTCTTAGTTTATATAGATAATGGATCATGAACCTTAAAAGACTTTTTCAAAGCTCTTCTAGGGGTTGGATGTCCATTGGTCTATTTATATTCATTTGTGATCAAATTGCCCTTCACTTCTTTTATCTTGGAAGATAGAGTTCATGGCTCCTGTAACTAGAGGTAGCACAAAGAGAGATACAATTGAAGCAGTTAATGTGTATCTCTATGAAGGAATCAAGTTCTCAAGGAAGAAGAAGGGGAAATCCACAAAAAATGAAGAAGGTTCTTCCTCTAACTGCTTCTTGTCTGTTTGTCATTTTGATAATAATTTTAGAGGTATGGTTAAGGATTTCATCGATAAAATAAATGATTTAAAATCTCAAATCATTTACTCTTTGGAAAAGATAACTCACTATGAACATATGTTGTCTCTAACAAGGAACACCTTGGGTGAACTAAAAAGAGAACTTAGTGAGTTAACTGATATTTCTGAAGATTTAGAGGAATTGAATGATCCCATAATCAATTGTTTTTTCAATAATGAGAAGGAATTCTCAGTAGATGCCCTGAGAAAGCTCTATGATGTCTAGGAAACTTCTTATCAGAATTTATTCTTGTGTTTTAAGAAGGATAACTAGGGTTTGGAATAGCCATTATTGTGAGTACACATAGTTATCTCCAACGATTTTCATCTTACAATGTTTTTAGATTTATATATTTAAATTCTAAAGTTTATTTGGAAGATGATTTTGCAGTAATAATCTGTATGGTTTTATATATTGCAACTCGTTATGGGATATGCGTGTTTGCGTTTGTGAATTTCTCAAAAGTTAAGTCTATCATATGTCTTTATGCAAATATTTATAAAAGATAGAATGAACTTTTGACAACAAAAGTTAAGCCTATTATGTCATTATGCAAATATTGATGGAAGATGGGATGAACTTTTGTTTACGAAGATTAAGTCTATTACATGTCTCTATCCAAATATTGATGAAAAATATAATGAATCTTTGAATATTCCGCAGTATTGGTCTTTCCTTGATCCACATCATTGTGTAAGTACTGTGAGGCTCCATAAGTTCTCTTATGTTGAGCATATCCGATTAAATTAATCATGAGTTCTCTTGTGGTTAATTTAATTGAGAATTTTGGATACAAATTCATGTTTCATGTGATTTGTTAATGTCCAAAGAAATCCTTCTTTTCTGGTGAAAGTAAGGTCGCTTTTGTTGTTCTTTCGGGAATGACATTTTATGGGGGAGAGTTCTCAATTAAACTTGTGCTTAGTTGCCAAATCTTTGTGGGGAGTGCGGCTGCGGAATATTGTAGGAGTTTTCTTGTATCTTTATAAACTCCTTGATGAATACACTAGTTTCGGCTATGTGAAATCTGCGAAACAAAGTTGATATGTTCTCTTTTGGTCATGAAGTATCTCTATGGAAATTTCATTAGGATCCCACTAGTTTTCGTACCTTTGCCAATTTATATTGACAAAAAGGGGGAGAATTAATGTGTAGTTCACACTACAAATACATATGGTTTATGGATCATTATGTAAGGGGGAGTGGTTTTCATGTGAGATGAAGTATTGACTAATGAGGAGTGATATATATCACCGTAGTATTGTTGTCAAAGTTAGGATACAATCGGACTTTGATGTTGTGTAATAATACTATGACACTGTATAACAAGGATTGAGAGCTACTGTTTTCTCATTGTTATAGCTACAGATCGTCAACAACTATGATGCTGAGTTGAACACATTAAGAATCCCTGGAGTACTTGAAGTGACGAAGATTTCGAGTAATGTTGAAGAACCAACGAAATCAAGCATTTAAATTAAGAGCAACTGATAAGCACGTAAGTGCGACGCTTTTTCACCCATAATTACATTATCTAGGACTCATTTTATCGCTAATAAACTTGTTTTAAGTATTTTGAAGGAAATAAAGCTCGATGGACTAAAATACGGAAATCTGCGGGAAAAATGGAGGAAATGAAGTGATTTATGATTAAATGGGCTAAGCCCGAAAGGAATTACATGGAGAATCATTTTATTAAGTCCAATTGTGTGGATATGGGAGTGTGGTAAGAATTCCACTGAGTGTGTAGAAGTATGGAAAACATGTGAAAGATATTAATTATGATAAAGGATATTTGAAGATATTTTGTTTAATGAAGAAAATATTTCCTTATGATGTGGAGTAATGGAATATTTGAAGATTTGGGAAAGAATATTATTGAAAATAATAATTAAGATATTGATTGCAGTATTTGACACATGGAGCATTCTGATTGGAGGATTTTTATATTATATGACATGTGGCATATTTTTATTGGATGATAATGTGGTAGTAGATATGATAAAGGAAAGTGGTTTCATTTGAAAACTATAAATACTGGTCGAAGCAGATGGAATAGGGGGGTCCGGGGGTCTGAGCAAAAGAATAGAGTTTTTATTTCATTCTTTTTTTTTTTTTTTGTAATAATGGAGAGCTAACCCTCTTCATTGGGGTTAAAGATGAAACCAGTTCTGTTCTGTAAAAAACTCAGGTACTGTCTTTAATAAAGTATTCTTTTGGGTTTAATTGATTAATAATTTCTCTTCTAAAAAGCTTTGTCCTTTAAACCGTTTTGAATAATCTTTGATTATTGATCTTTTATAAGCGAAGGAAGTTATATCTTTTTGGTCAACAACGAAATTTGTAATTATTATTTTAACCATAATATATTCCGAGACATGAGATTGGTTTCAATATTGTCTTGAGTTATAATGTGGATACTTATTGAAGATTGCAGGAGACTTTTTACACGACTTAATTGGTGGAATCCAAAACCCTAGTTTTCTCCTAGTTATTAGTTTATTTATTTTCATAAGTTTTATTAGTATTTTCTTAATCCATATATTGATATTTTAGCATAATTTAATTAAGAATTGAGGGTAACTATATTTTAGTCCCTGTGGAACGAACCCGTATTTTGCATACTATCCAATCGATAGCTGTGCACTTGCGGTACACATTTAAAACCACATCAGCAACAAAGTTTATTTATTTTGTATTCCATACGTATTGATAGTTTTGTCACTAAAATTGACAAAGGGGGAGATTGTTAGAGCACTGCTCGATCGAACTCGCAAGCGTTGCTATCTCAAGCTTGTTTGTCAAGTTTAGTTGCCAAAACTATAAGTCTTGGTTTCTAGTCTACTTATAGCTAAGTCTCGGATTAGGATAGAAAGTGTAGTTGAGCATTAGACTTCACGACGTTCATCGATTGAAGACGAAGAACTACTAAGGGGAGCTTGTGGAACCTCATCAACAAAAGGTATGTGGATAATTGAACTTATCTATCACTCAAAAGTCTATCTAATCTATATCCTATTTGAGACAAAAGCCGTATAGCTATATAGACTTCAATTATGCACACTTGATATTTCGAGTTGAGTTTAACTCGCTTACGTATTTCTCGAAATATGTGTTGGTAAGCTTTCGCTCTAACCAAGTACATCTTATATTCTTGACGAAAGTCAAAAGATGATCATGTGAAAATCGCCTGGTAACATCTTACATGATTTGTGTGAGACAGTCATTTGATGCAGACTCGGAATGTTTCGTATTGATCATTCGATCACTTGAAAATTGCTATGAAGCTAATAGTTTGTGTGAGACAGCTAGTGTCGTCTTCCAAGAATGTTTCAATGGTCGAAATAAGAGTTTAGAACAATTGGATATAAGAACGGTATACGTACTTGCATATGTGCAATCCAAGTCCAGGAACCATGGTATGCATATCCGTATGCGTACTGATTGGTTTAATAGAGGTCCGGGAACTAAGTACGCATACCGGTACGCGTACTGGCGTGAGGTTCAAGTTCCGGGACTTTACTGAGTTTGGTGGTATGCGTACCCATTCGCATACCGGCGAACCCAAACTTAGTCCGGCCACTAAGGTATGCGTACCCGTTTGCATACTTGAGCGGGTTATGTTCTAAAATGGGTTTGTTCATGAACTAATACATTTATATAATAAGGAATTCAATTTTTTGAAAACCGTGGCTATAATGTTCATGGCTTGATTCGAGTGAATCAAAATCGATTTTGCTTCAATTATGTCTTGTATACTTCTATGATAATATAAACAATTGAACAACTCTAGAACTAGTTTCATTTGAGTCATTTGAACTAGTTATGGTTAAGATGAATAAGGTTGATATGAAAGTGTTCATATGGCTAACTTCGGTTAACTATTATTGAGCCAACAAAGGTGTACACGTTTAGGTGCGGTTACTCATATCTAAATGAAGTCACTTTTCATTTGTGTGTAACAAGCTAAGTTCGATCCAACGGTTTAAAGATATTAGCTTGAGTCCAATCAGGTTTTCATCTAACGATGAATATTGAATGTTTTCTTACCAAGGCAACATTGATTGCAAACCCTGATTTTAGACTATATAAAGGAGAACTCTAGCAACTGGGAAACCTAATCCCCACACCTCATGTGTGATACTAGTTGCGACTAGAGTCGATTCTCCTTTAACCTTAGGTTTTTCCAAAACCCTGTAGGTTAACGACTTGAAGACTTCATTGGGATTGTGAAGCCAGACCCAACTATTTTCTCTGTAGTTGCATGTTCTGATCTTGTTGTTTTCTAGCGTGATTGATTACTATCTTCTCTAAGATTTGTTGGAGATTTAATCTCCGATAAGAAAGATAAAAAGTAGTCACAAACATCTCTGTCTCATAATTGGTGATTCCAAAGTATCTTGTTTCGCTACCATACGATTAAGATTATTGTGAGGTGATTGATATTTCTAGGTTGTTCTTCGGGAATATAAGTCTGGTATATCAATTGGTTCCTGTTCACCTTGATTTATGAAAAGATGGAACAAAACTCATAGGTATATCTGTGGGGAGACAGATTTATCTATTCGATAGACATTTTTGTGTGAGACACATTGGTTTATCAAGTCTTCGACTTTGGGTCGTAGCAACTCTTAGTTGTGGGTGAGATCAGCTAAGGGAATCAAGTGCGTAGAGTCCTGCTGGGATTCAGAGACGTAAGGAGCGCCACTGTACCTTGATCAGTGTGAGATTGGTTAGGTCTCAACTACATTCCAGCCCGAAGTTAACTTGGAGTAGGCTAGTGTCAGTAGAGTCTTAATACAATGTGGTGTTCAAATCTGGACTAGGTCCCGGGGTTTTTCTGCATTTGTGGTTTCCTCGTTAACAAAACTTCTGGTGTCTGTGTTATTTCTTTTCCGCATTATATTTGTTTATATAATTTAAGTATCACAGGTTGTGCGTAAGTTCAATCAATTTAGAATCCAACCTTTGGTTGTTGATTAAATTGATTCACACTTGGATATTGGTTTTTGATACCGTCCAAGTTATTTCTTATATTCAATCGGGCTCGCAAATTCCTATTTGTTTGATTGCAGATTGAATTGAGAAATTGAGATATAACTCTTTGATATACTTTTCTTAAGATTGAGTCTGTCTGTCTAGTAAATTCTCTTGAAAGTATATTGGAGTTAGTCCATACAGATTGCTAAGCGAAATATTGGGTGTGGTTGTTAGACCCCCACTTTTTCACTACCCATGTTCTTAGTCTTGCTTTGATGTTTTTTAGAAATCTTGGCATTTCTAATCTTTGTCCCTCCACAATTGAGGACTCTCGATGCAGTCGTGAATTTGCAGAGTTGGTCTATTTCCTTTAATCGGGTGCTCAAGGTCTTGATATTTGTGGATTTATCATTCTTCAAATGGTCTTGATGACATCATCCAACAAGAAGTTAGGCTTTCCATGCTTAATTGAGCAAATATATCGTGCACATTCCATTGCTCCAATTGACAACTCTATTAGAACTCCCAAACTTGTTCGTCCTTGTACCTTGAAACGTATGAAGATGAATGCTTGCAAAAGACAAAGATGTGATTCCTTTGACGGTTCTTGTGATCCTACCACCTTGGGTACTCTTCATCAAATTCCCAAGGGTGTGCGTAAGATCAATTCCAAGGTAAAATATGTTATGTGTGATTGCTACAAAGTTTCCCGAAATCAAGGAAGAAATGGAAAAGGTTCAAGCCTCTTGGATGGAGTCCAATGATGAGGATGATTATTGATTTCTCAAACTCTTATTTCCTTTTTTTTGTCTAGAAAACTTCTTATTAGAATTTATTCTTGTGTTTTTAAGAAGGATAACTAGGGTTTGAATAGAAATTATTGTGATTAGACGTAGCTATTGCCAACGATTTTCATCTTGCAATGTTTTAAATTTATTTATTTAAATTCTAAGTTATTTGGAAGATGATTTTGCAGTATTAATCTTTATAGTTTTATATATTGCAAAAATGTTACGAGATATGTGCGTTTATGTCTGTAAACTATGCTTATCTCATATATGTCAAAAGTTAAGTCTATTATGTCTTTATGCAAATATTGATAAAAGATAGAATGAACTTTTGAATATTCCGCAGTATTGATCTTACCCTGATCCACTTCTATGTGAAAGTACTGTATGGCTCTGTAACTTTTCTTATGTCGAGCATTTCTGATTAAATTAATCATTAAGGTTCTCTTGTGGTTAATTTATTCGAGTTTACTGGATACAAATTCATGTTCATGTGATTTGTTAATGTCCAAAGAAATCCTTCTTTTCTCGTTAAAAGTAAGGTTGCTCTTGTTGTTCTTTCGGGAATGATATTTTATGGGGGAGAGTTCTTAATTGAACTTTTGCTAAATTGCCAAATCTTTGTGGTCAATGCGGCTGTGGAATATTGTAGGAGTTATCTTGTATCTTTATAAACTCCTTGATGCATACACTAAGTTTCGACTATGTGAAATCATCGAAACAAAAGTTGATATGTTCTCTTTTAGTCGTGAAGTGTCTATATGAAATTTCATTATGATCCCGCTAGTTTTCGTACCTTTGCCAATTTATATTGACAAAAAGGGGGAGAATTATTTTTGTAGTTCACACTACATGCATATGGTTTACAGATCATTATGTAAGATGGAGTGGTTTTCATTGTGAGATGGAGTATTGACTAAGGGAGAGTGATACATATCACCATAATATTATTGTCAAAGTTGTGATACAATTGAACTTTGATGTTGTGTGATATACTATGACCTTGTATAGCAATAATCGAGAACGTCTGTTTTCTTATTGTTATGGCTACATACGGATCTTCAACAACAATGATGCTGAGTTGAACACGTTCAGAATCACTGGAGTACTTGGAGTGACGAAGAATTCAAGGAATGTTGAAAAACCAAGGAAATCAAGCATGTTGGATGAGAAGCTACAAAGTTTATTTATTTTGTAATCCATATGTATTTATAGTTTTGTCACTAAAATTGACAAAGGGGGAGATTGTTAGAGCACTGCTCGGTCGAACTCGCAAGTGTTGCTATCTCAAGCTTTTTTGCTAGGTTTAGGTGATCAAAACTATAAGTCTTGATTTCTAGTATACTTATAGCTTGTCTCGGACTAGGATAAAATGTGTAGTTGAGCTTTAGACTTCACCACGTTCATCAATTGAAAACGAAGATCTATTGAGGATAACTTGGAGGAACTTCATCAACAAAAGGTATGTGGAGACTAAAACTTATCTATCACTCAGAAGTCTATTCTATTCTATCTACTATTGAGACTAAGTCGTATAGCTATATAGACTTTACACTGTACACATTTGATATTTTGAGCTGAATTTAACTCGCTTATATCTTTCTTGAAATATGTGTTGGAAAGAAAGAAGCTAAGCCAAGGTTTATACGGTGGATACTAATGTTGCAAGAATTTGATTATGAAATCAAGGACAAAAGAGGTGTTGAAAATACTGTTGCTGATCACCTTAGTAGACTTGTTGTTTCCGAAGAAGAACTTCATTTACAAGATCGTTTTTCAGACGAACAACTTTTCTGAATTGAAGATTCAACACCTTGGCACGCAGATATAGTGAACTACTTGGTTACAAGACAAGTACCCAGTACAATGTCTAATTTTCAAAAGCTTAAGCTTAAGAAAATAACCAAGCAGTATGTGTGGGATGAGCCTTACTTGTGGAAATACGGTTCTGATCAAATCATCCGCAGGTGCGTACCTAATTCTGAATTTCAATCTATTCTTACTTTTTGTCATACCTTTGCATCTGGTGGTCACTTTGGTTCTAAACTTACCGCTTTCAAAGTACTTGAAAGTGGTTTTTATTGGCCTACCCTATTTGAGGATGCATATATTTTTTGCAAATCTTGTGATAGATGTCAACGAACTGGAAATCTAGGTGCTCGAAATCAAATGCCACTCACACCAATTCTTGTTGTTGAAGTATTTGATGTGTGGGGAACTGATTTTATGGGTCCTTTTGTCAATTCTAATGGAAAATTTTATATACTTCTTGTCGTGGATTATGTTTCTAAATGGGTGGAAGCTAAAGCCACCCCTACTAATGATTCGTATTGTTAGTACTCGTTTTCGTCCTTATTATGGTGTTTTGTGTGCTTGTAGGTATTTTTTGGAAATAAATATTGTTGGAAAATTCTGCTCGAAAAGTTGCTCGGAGCATCCCCAGAGGACAATCGCTATACAGACCCCCACTTTTGCTAAGGGGCACCCACGGCTATGTGCAGCCCATTTGTCTATAGCACCCACTGTTTTATACGGCACCCTGGATGTTGGATAAGGGCACCCATCTCCTTCCTCGTTTGAATATTGTTTTGGCGGGAAAATGATGCAGTTCACTGCGTTATTTTTCTGTTGGATTTATTTTAGGAGTTTCAACGAGACTCAACATCTGAAATCATGTGGGGAGGTTGTGTTTGGCTTAACAGGCGTGGTATAGGTGTTCGTTTCAGTCCAGCGTGGCCAGATTTTCCGCGAGAAGAAAACAGAGCAAGCACGGTTCAAAGGAAATATTCACGGGATTACAGCATGGATACGTGTTTGGATAGAGATTGGCCGCTGCAGAAGCGTGAAGTAGTTAAAAAAGGAAGATTCAGAACTATTTAGCGGTCGTTAACAGCGTGGGAAGTTAATTCAGGGAAGAATCTCGTGGCCAACAAGAAAAATATTTCCGAGTAAATGAAGAATTTTTGAGAGTTATGACGCGTGATTCTGGTGCCTGGAGTAGTATTTATAGGCTGCTGGGATTACATGGAGGGAGGAAGGATAGTTCGGGAGAGTTTTAGAGCACCAGAAAGTCGAAAAAAATCAAGTTACAGAGCTGCCATTTTTCTGCTGCTGCTGAAGAACACGAAGAACATAAGACGCACACCCTTGTGTCGTTTATGCTACAGTGATTGCGACTGTTACAGAACAGTCTTAAAAGCTACAGTTTCAGCGATTGTCGCGGGACAGTCTTATTTGTTACAGTGACAGCGACAATCAACATATATCGTTCTCTGTAACTTTAATTATTTTCACACTTTTATCATTTGTAAACCCATCTTTGAGCATAAATGAAATCAACTTTTAAGCGTGTTTCCAACATGATGAGAGGCTAATTTCTCCCACAACCAAGGAAATGAGGAAGCTATTTACGCATGAATAATTGGTAATCATTTATTTCCTCTAATTTATAATTTATAATTCACTCAATCACTGCTTTTGCAGAGTTTTTAATTATTTGCAAAAAATTTCTTCATTAGTTGTGATTCAATTAGATAGGTTATGCTTTGTTTAGATAATCTATGCTTAGGGATACAATTAATTTTTGAGAATTTTCCAGATTATTTGTGAATTAAGAAATAAGAGTCTTAAAAGATAATTAGAGTTTTGGATTGTTTACCATAATTTATTCATGTGTAATAGTGAAATCAGTGTCTTGGTTGTTTTCTAATATCTTGAAGTCAATTTTCTAATAAGTTTTCTTTACTTTTAAGTTTTATAAGTCTAAAAATCCATTGCTTTCACAAGCCTCAACGAACCTTTTTACTACAACATTATTGAGATCACATCAATTTTTGGCGCCGCCGACGCGGGCTTGTCTTTAGGCTAGAGTTTTTAGATTTTTTTAGGTTTTTATTTATTTGTTTTTATTTTATTTGTTTTTCTTTACGTTTTTGGGTTTTTGTCTTTTCCTTACATATTTTGGAATTGGGAGCGAAAGAAAATTTTGCCAAAGCTTTGGTGAATACTTAAAGACTTGGAGTAAAAGACAAAGCGAAAGGAGCGAAAGAAGAATTTTTTTTTGTTTTTATTAAAAAAGAGACATTTTATTTTGTTTTTTTTTTTTTTTTTTTTTTTTTTAGACTTTCCTTTTCTTTTGGACTTTGGACTTGGAAATTTGGACATTCTTTTATTTTTAAACCCTACGGAAGGGTAGTATTAGATATTAAATTGTTTGCAGAGAAGGACGGTGATTACGATATCACCTCAGCCCCTCGGGTTCGTACACGACATTGGAGTTGTGGCCCGAGTCGACTTCAGCGGTTCATCCCCCGTCTGGAACGGGAGGTAAGTTTGTTGAAACACTCGCGAATCCCCTGTCAGCGAGTTACTGTATTCCTTCGTTTGCATATATGCTGAGGACTTGAAAACGGCTGCTTTAATTTCCTAGTAAAGGGCAAGGACTGGTCATACAAGATAAGGGTTCGGATTTCATCACCGTTCTCTTCTTGCCCGCCTTAGGAAAACAAAACCAAACGCGAACCTAAACCTAAAATTTGGAATAGAACGAGACCTATAGGGTAACGAGCTTAATAGGAAAGTCGTTCGAAAAATATTGGTTACTCTTTTGAGCATACTTCGAAGTTCATGATGGTTTCTGTGAGTTGAATGCGTGACTGCGCCGCCTTGGAATGCAGTGAGGCCTTGGGTATCAAAGCTCTACGCAGCTTCCCTCGCCTCTATTCAACTTACTTTGACTCGGATTGATTCCAGAGGGGTTTGCTCAAATTGTAACGAATTCCCATTCGAAAGATTAGAAGCTGGTCTAAAACAATCTAAGTGGAGCCATCATGCTTTTTGTTTGCTAGAAATCAGTAGGTTTGCTGTGGTGGAGTCATCCTTGTTTGTGTTTGCATAGAACTTCCCTTCCTTTTAGGACTTTTCTTTTTCTTTTGTTTTTCTAGTGTATGCCCGAGGTTATCAGAGAGCGGGCTTGGAAAAGAAACACTCTAGGTCGTTTGATTAGTGATAAACCTAGTAGTTCTTCTTGTGAAGGCGGGGAGCTCGAAGACTCTTCTTTTGAGAGCCCCGTTTTTGGAAACTTCAGTTTTGAAAATCTATCTCTTCGTGAGGAAGGTACCCCTAGTACTTCAGCTGTGCCAGCGATGGCAACTTTGAAAGATTACATGTTCCCAACTAGGACTAACCGAGCTTCGTGCATTAAATTGCCAGCCAGTACGGCTAATTTCGAGATAAAACCTAGTATTCTTCAGATGATTCCTATGTTCTTAGGAAAAGATGATGAGAACCCTTATTTTCATATTAGGGACTTTGAGGAAATCTGTGGGACAGTTAGAACAAAAGACCTCACTGATGAAGTTTTGAAACTTAAGATGTTTCCCTTTTCCTTGAGAGATAAAGCCAAGACCTGGCTGAACAACCTACCACCTGAGTCCATTGAAACATGGCAGGAACTTGTTGCTGCTTTCTATATGAAATTCTACCCTAAGCATAAAACTACAGCTGTTAGGCAGAAAATTAGTGCTAGTGTGCAACAAGAGGGAGAGTCTCTTTATAGGTTTTTAGAGAGATTCAATGATCTCCTATCCCAGTGTCCTCACCATGGATTTGATAAGATGAAACTTGTTGAGATTATTTATAATGGTTTAGACTATTCGACCAAAGCCATGGTCGAGTCTATGTGCGCTGGTGAGTTCACCAGTAAAAATGCTAATGATGCTTTTACCTTCTTAGGAGCTATTGGTGAAAAATACCAACAGTGGGAGTCTTGTGTTGAACCCCCTAAAAGACTCTTGGTCAATATAAGTAGCACCAATGTGGTAGATACAAGCTTCGAGTCAGATGCTAAGTTTGCTGCTTTGTCTAGAAGGTTGGAAGCTTTGGAATTGAATCAGCCTAAATATAGGTCTCTTGTTGAACCTGATGATAGGATTAGAGCCGCTCAAGTCTCTAGTTGTGGAGTAGAGCCCAATAACTCGTTTTGTGAAGGTCATGTTAGTGAAGAACAAGCCCATGCTGTCTATAAGAACGCTAGGTTTGAGAACCGTCAGAAGTTTGACCCATACTCAGAAACCTACAACCCTGGTTGGAGAAACCATCCTAATTTTTCTTGGTATAAGGGCCAGAATCAAGGTCAGTCTAGTAATACTCAGCCTCCCCAGGTTTTGGTTATGCTAAGAAATCTTCAGGTCAACCCCAGTTTCAAAACCCTTCGGATAAAAAGATCACAAGTTTAGAAGACACTCTAGCCTCGTTTATTAAAAACTCTGATAAGATCAACCTAATGGTTGCTCAAGGGATAAAAGAAAGTAAAAATATAGGTTATGCTAACTCCCAAGCTATTTCTGAGTTAAAATCAGGTTAGTCAGATAAATGAATCTTTGAGGAAAAAGGGTAAGTTTCCTAGTCAAACTCAACCCAATCCTAAAGCAGAGAAATCGTACAATCATGTGAACTCTATTACAACCCTTAGGAGTGGAAAGAAAGTTGACAATAAGGTTGACATGCCTGATAGTGAACATGTTGTAGTTCACCCTTCTGAGCCAGAAAATGAGGAGACTGATAGAGTCTCTAAAGAGACCAATGAGGGTCCTGCTGAGCCCGACTTTGTTCCCAGAGCCCCGTTTCCCCAGCTGCTAGTTCCAACTAAGAGCGAGTCAAACTTTAATGATATATTGGAGGTTTTTAAGCAGGTTACTATCAACCTACCATTGTTGGATGCGATTAAGCAGATTCCCGCTTATGCTAAGTTTCTTAAGGACTTGTGTACACGAAAGCGTAAGCTTAGTGTCCAAAAGAAAGCCTTCCTAGCTAGTCACGTGAGTTCCATTATTCAGAATACCACTACTCCTAAGTATAAAGACCCAGGGTCCCCTACCATTTCTTGCACAATAGGTAAATACCGTGTTGAGAAAGTTTTGCTTGACTTAGGAGTCAGTGTGAATTTACTTCCATACCATGTGTACCTCAAGCTAGAACTTGGTGATATGAAACCTACCCAGATGACACTTCAGTTAGCTGATAGGTCCGTTAAAATTCCTCGTGGTGTGATCGAGGATGTTCTTATTGAGGTCGACAAGTTTATTTATCCAGTGGATTTTGTTATCCTAGATACCCAACCTGTCCCTGACCCATAGAACCAGATACTAGTGATTTTAGGTCGCCCATTTTTAGCAACATCCAATGCGATCATTAATTGTCGAACTGGTATTATGAACTTGTCTTTTGGTAATATGACTATTGAGCTGAACGTCTTTCATATTAGTAAGTTACCCTCTGAACTAGATGACTCGAGCATAGAAGAGGTAAACATGATAGGAACATTAGTTGAGGAGTCATTACCAAACACTTTGTTAGAAGATCCGTTAGAGAAATGCCTAGCTCACTTTGGGATTGATTTCGATGATGATAATGTGATTAATGAGGTGAATGCTTTGTTAGATTCAACCCCTTTGTTAGACATTAGTAACGGATGGAAACCTAAGTTCGAACCACTACCATTTTCTAAGTCTACCCTCATTCCTTCGTTAGAAGAGCCTCCTAAGTTGGACCTAAAACCATTGCCAGATACCCTGAAGTATGTGTTTTTAGGCCTGTCTGAGACTTTACCTGTGATTGTTGCTTCCGACTTGGATAGTGATCAGGAAAGTAGGCTAGTGACCGTCCTTCAAAACAACAAGGAAGCTTTAGGGTGGACCATAGCAGACATTAAGGGTATAAGTCCTACTGTTTGTATGCATCAGATCTATTTAGAGGAAGATACCAAACCTTCTAGGGAGATGCAACGAAGACTAAACCCTAATATGAAAGAAGTAGTTCGAACCGAGGTTCTTAAGATGTTAGATGCAGGCATTATCTACCCCATTTCATACAGTAAGTGGGTCAGCCTGTTCAGGTTGTTCCCAAGAAATCCGGTATTACTGTAGTCCAGAATGATAACAATGAGTTAATCCCGACCCGAGTGACCACGGGTTGGCGTGTTTGTATTGACTATAGGAAATTGAACAAGGTCACTAGGAAGGACCACTTTCCCTTCCCTTTATCGACCAAATGCTAGAGAGATTAGCTGGACATAGTCATTACTGTTTTCTAGATGGCTACTCAGGCTACAATCAGATCGTTATTGCCCCAGAAGACCAAGAAAAAACTACTTTTACTGTCCCTTTGGTACCTTTGCGTATAGACGCATGCCTTTCGGGCTATGTAACGCCCCTGCGACTTTTCAGCGTTGCATGATGAGCATATTTTCCGATATGGTAGAAAAGTTTTTAGAGGTCTTTATGGATGATTTTTCAGTGTTTGGTTCGTCTTTCGATGAGTGCTTGCATCATTTGTCATTAGTGTTGACTAGGTGTAAGGAAAAGAATCTAGTGCTTAATTGGGAGAAATGTCATTTCATGGTTCGATCAGGAATTGTCTTAGGGCATATCGTATCTTCTAAGGGTATAGAGGTAGATAAAGCCAAAGTTGACCTTATCAAGACTTTACAGGTCCCAAAAACCGTAAGAGATATTAGGTCATTCTTAGGGCATGCAGGTTTTTATCGTCGATTCATTAAGGATTTTAGCTTGATTTCTAGACCTCTTTGCAACTTGCTTGCAAAAGATGTTAAGTTTGTCTTTGATGATGCTTGTTTAGAGGCTTTTGAGAAGCTTAAGACTTTACTCACTACCGCCCCCATAGTCCAGGCACCCAACTGGAACTTACCCTTTGAGATCATGTGTGATGCTTCAGATTATGCTATTGGTGTTGTGCTAGGTCAGCGAGAAAACAAATTACTTCATGTGATTTACTATGCTAGCAAAACTCTGAATGATGCCCAGTTGAACTATACCACTACCGAGAAGGAACTGTTAGCCATTGTGTTTGCCTTAGACAAGTTTAGACCCTATCTCTTAGGTTCTAAGATCGTCATATATACTGATCATGCTGCTTTGAAATATCTTTTGTCTAAGAAGGATACGAAACCTAGATTGATTAGGTGGATACTTTTGTTGCAAGAGTTTTCTCCAGACATTAGAGACAAAAAGGGTGCCGAAAATGTAGTAGCAGACCACTTGTCTAGGCTAGTTGTTGATTCCCTGATGATTCCCTTCCTATAAGGGATAGTTTTCCTGATGAACAACTTTCTTTGTTACCCAAGCACCTTGGTATGCGAATATAGTGAATTATCTTGTTACTGGTCGAATGCCCCAACATTGGGGTAAACAAGATCGTTCTAGGTTTTTAGCCGAGGTTAAGCACTTCTTTTGGGATGATCCTTATTTGTTTAAGTATTGTCCAGACCAGATTATTAGGAGATGTATACCTGAGAGTGACCAGTCCAGTATTATTTCCTTTTGTCATGATCATGCTTGTGGGGGTCACTTTAGTGCTAAGAAGACTGCTGCTAAGATATTGCAGTGTGGATTCTATTGGCCTTCGTTGTTTAAAGACTCCCATAGTTACTGTGTTACTTGTGAGCGTTGCCAGAAATTAGGAACCATTTCCCGTAGGAACATGATGCCCTTGAACCCTATTTTAGTTGTTGAGGTCTTTGATGTGTGGGGTATTGACTTTATGGGTCCGTTTCCTAATTCTTTTGGTAACCTATACATCCTTGTCGCCGTAGACTATGTCTCTAAGTGGATTGAGGCGGTTGCGTGTAAAACCAATGACCATAGGGTTGTGATTGAGTTCTTGAAAAATAATATACTTACACGTTTTGGTACACCGCGAGCTATAATTAGTGATGGAGGGTCGCACTTTTGTAATGGACCTTTTAGGCTTCTGATGAAGAAATATGGTATTACACATAAGGTAGCTACCCCGTATCATCCCAGACTAGTGGTCAGGTAGAGGTTTCCAATAGGGAGATAAAACGTATATTAGAGAAAACAGTTAATCCTAATCGGAAAGACTGGTCGTCTAGGCTTACTGATGCCTTATGGGCTTACCGTACTGCGTTTAAGACCCCCATTGGAATGTCGCCTTATCGGCTTGTGTATGGCAAGGCATGTCATTTACCTGTTGAGTTAGAACATAGAGCTTATTGGGCTGTTAAGCAACTAAATTTTTCACTTGACAAGGCAGGAGCCCATAGGAAACTCCAGCTCAATGAGTTGGACGAGATTCGTATAGATGCTTACGATAGTGCGAAGGAGTATAAGAACAAAATGAAACTTGTGCATGATAGAAATATTTTACGGAAGTCATTTTCTCCAGGTCAAAAAGTTCTTCTGTATGATACCCGTTTACATCTTTTCCCTGGGAAGTTACGTTCTCGGTGGACGGGTCCTTTTATTGTTCGCACTGTCTTTCCTCATGGAGCTGTTGAAATTGAGACACCGGATGGTAGTAGTTCTTCGAAGGTTAACGGTCAGAGATTGAAACCCTTTTTAGAGCCCTTTCCTACAGGTGATGTTGAGGAGGTCCCTCTGGAGGACCCTGTTTACCCTTGATTGACCATCGAGGAAGTTGTATGTTGTATATTAGTTTTTGATTTTCTTCACCCAGGTACTATCTTTCCAACTTCTCCTCGTGTTATTTTACTTTTGGTATTGCTCTTTCATTAGAAACATTGAGGACAATGTTAGATTTAAGTTTGGGGGTGGGGAAGAACTTTTTAGTTGCACTTTTGAAACTTCTAGCGTCACATGGTATCCGGTTAGCTAAGTTTACATACTGTTTCTCACCGAAAAGATAGAAATTGGAATGCTAGGGATAACAACCTTTTGAGACATTAGAGAAAAAGACATTGAGATCCTTGAAATTCAGGAGAGAACTTGTTCCTTTTAGAGGGTAACCGTGATGGACCTAACCATACATGATGGAAAGGCAAGTAGGTCAGGAAATGCCAGAAAGACAAAGCAACCTCACAATGTAGTCTTAGTTACTGGATTGCGACTCTCTCTCAGTAGAAACTTATCATCATCAACAAGCGGAGCGACATCAAAATCTATGAAGAAAGTTGAAGACGTTTTAGGTTTAGAAGCAACAATAAAAAGAATAATTCAAAAATCAAAGTTGAAGTTATAAGAGCAAATGATATAAGTTGTTAGAATCATGATACCAAGACATCACAAGTTGCGAAGATCCAAGTTTTGAAAGTCCTTCTCTCATGGCCATGTAAATTGTTGTCTTGTAATTTTTGTTTCCAAAAAAAAAAAAAAAAAAAAAAATAAAAAAAAAATATCATCGTTCGTTTTGTTCAATTAGCTTTGTTCAATAAGGCCAGGAAGTAGAAATTTTAAGTCAAGCAAGAAATCGAAGAGAAGAGTTAATTGTCAAGGTTCTATGAGGTTCGATAGTTTATCATCAACAGTTGAAGACCGAAGAAGACGTTTTTCTACTGAGCACTATGAGAGAGTCGAAGAAAGATCATTTGGTTGCTTTGTTAGTCCGCTTTCAATCTGGCACAAGATCTTTCTAGCACTGGTTTAACTCATCACACGTAATTAGTCCAGCTGTGTAGCAGATGTCCCTCTCATCTTTATCTCTCTCCTAATCTTATCCAGCTGTAAAAGCGGACGCATCTTACAATGTTTATCTAGCTGTGTAGCGGATATCTCTTTATCTAGCAGTGTTGCGGATGTGTCTCCCCTTTTCTTCAGTCAGCTTTAGAGCTGCACCTTTAATTTCTCTGGCATTCTAGTTACTTGGACATAGGTTGAGAATATGTATGTCCTCATAGCTCTTTGGATACTTGTGACCAAGTAGAAGTCATGGTTTTGTGGGTACACCTCTGGTAAACCCTCCCGAGATTAACTCGGTTTTATTTTTATTAGTTTTGCTCGAGGACTAGCAAATAATAAGTTTGGGGGTATTTAATAGACGCATTTATATGTCTAATTTGTCCTCAATGTTTCATATTGTTAGTACTCGTTTTCGTCCTTATTATGGTGTTTTGTGTGCTTGTAGGTATTTTTTGGAAATAAATATTGTTGGAAAATTCGGCTCGAAAAGTTGCTCGGAGCATCCCCAGAGGACAATCGCTATACGGACTCCCACTTTTGCTAAGGGGCACCCACGGCTATGTGCAGCCCATTTGTCTATAGCACCCACTGTTTTATCCGGCACCCTGGATGTTGGATAAGGGCACCCATCTCCTTCCTCGTTTGAATATTGTTTTGCCGGGAAAATGATGCAGTTCACTGCGTTATTTTTCTGTTGGATTTGTTTTAGGAGTTTCAACGAGAATTAACATCTGAAATCATGTGGGGAGGTTGTGTTTGGCTTAACAGGCGTGGTATAGGTGTTCGTTTCAGTCCAGCGTGGCCAGATTTTCCACGAGAAGAAAACAGAGCAAGCACGGTTCAAAGGAAATATTCACGGGATTACAGCGTGGATACGTGTTTGGATAGAGACTGGCCGCTCCAGAAGCGTGAAGTAGTTAAAAAAGGAAGATTCAGAACTATTCATCAGTCGTTAACAGCGTGGGAAGTTAATTCAGTAAGAATCTCGTGGCCAGCAAGAAAAATATTTCCGAGTAAATGAAGAATTTTTGAGAGTTATGACGCGTGATTCTGGTGCCTGGAGTAGTATTTATAGGCTGCTGGTATTACATGGAGGGAGGAAGGATAGTTTGGGAGAGTTTTAGAGCACCAGAAAGTCGAAAAAAATCAAGTTACAGAGCTGCCATTTTTCTGCTGCTGCTGAAGAACACGAAGAACATAAGACGCACACCCTTGTGTCGTTTATGCTACAGTGATTGCGACTGTTAAAGAACAGTCTTAAAAGCTACAGTTTCAGCGACTGTCGCCGGACAGTCTTATTTGTTACAGTGACAACGACAGTCAACATTTATCGTTGTCTGTAAATTTAATTATTTTCACACTTTTATCATTTGTAAACCCATCTTTGAGCATAAATAAAATCAACTTTTGAGCGTGCTTCCAACATGATGAGAGGCTAATTTCTCCCACAACCAAGGCAATGAGGAAGCTATTTACGCATGAATAATTGGTAGTCATTTATTTCCTCTAATTTATATTTATAATTCACTCAATCACTTCTTTTGCAGAGTTTTTAATTGTTTGCAAAAAATTTCTTTATTAGTTGTGATTCAATTAGATAGGTTATGCTTTGTTTAGATAATCTATACTTAGGGATACGATTAATTTTTGAGAATTTTCCAGATTATTTGTGAATTAAGAAATAAGAGTCTTAAAAGATAATTAGAGTTTTGGATTGTTTACCATAATTTATTCATGTGTAATAGTGAGATCAGTGTCTTGGTTGTTTTCTAATATCTTGAAGTCAATTTTGTAATAAGTTTTCTTTACTTTTAAGTTTTATAAGTCTAAAAATCCATTGCTTTTACAAGCCTCAACGAACCTTTTTACTACAACATTATTGAGATCACATCAGTTATACACAAATGAAATGCACGCTTCTAGGTTTGTTACCCGTACACAAACATGTACATTGTTGGTTCAACAATAGTTTACCAAAGGGTTAGTCATATGAGCATTTCATATCAACCGTGTTCTTCTTCTTCTTCACCATAACTAGTTCAAATGACTCAAATGAACTAGTTAGAGAGTTGTTCAATTGCAAAGAAATCTTATGTAACTACACAAGACACAATTGAAGCAAAGATGATTTGATTCACTTGAATCGGTTCATGAACTTTTATAGCCACGGTTTGCAAACTGCATTCCTTAATCTTTTTAAAGTTTAAGTTCAGAAATCATCTTCAGATATATAACCTTCTTAAGTTCGCACACTAGGTTCGCGGACTTAAGCAACCGAGAGTTTACAAATTCCAGAAGAAAATCTCGGCAAGAGACCTTCCGCCGGTTCGCGGACTGGGTTCGCGTACTGGTACTCACGCAACTAGTTTGTCAACTCCAGCAGAATTTCTCGGGATGAGAAGTTCGGCAGTTCGCGGACTTGGCAACAAGCCATTCTTCCGGTTTCTTTTGATCAACGAATTTCGCAAACTTTGGTTCAAGGAATAGGACTTATACATAAATGTGTTTCCACAAAAATGCTTATGTCCATCATTGGTTATGTAATCTAAACTCTCATTTCAATCATTAAAACATTCTTAGAGGACGTTATACAGTTGTTACACCATTTCTCGTCAAAGCAATTTTCAAGATGATTGAAACATATCATGACTTTCGTCACTAGGTAAAGATAAACTTGGTCGAAGCGAAAAGATTACCAACACATATTTCGAGATATAGATAGGCGAGGTATACTCAGCTCGAAATACCAAATATGTATAATCTAAGTCTATATATGTAGCATACGACTTTTTGTCTCAAGAAGTTGGGTAGATAGACTTTTGAGTGACAGATAAGTTCAAGTCTTCACATACCTTTTTGTCGAGAAGTTCCACCGGTTCCTTGAGTAGTTCTTCTACTTGTATGATGAATCGCCGTAAAGTCCTTGAGCTCAACTACACTTTCTATCCTAGTCCGAGACTTAGCTATAATAGACTAGAAATCAAGATTTATAGTTTTGATCACTAACATTGACAAACATGCTTGAGATAGCAACGCATGCGAGTTCGACCGAGTAATGCTCTAACAATCTCCCCCTTTGTCAATTTTAGTGACAAAACTATCAATACATATGGAATACAAAAAAGATAAAGAAACTTAAGTAGCTCCTAATCCACATGTCTAATCTTCAACATTCCTCGAAATCTTTGTCACTTCCAATTACTCCAATGATCCCAAAGGTTGTAAGTTTAGCATCACTGCTGTTGAAGATCCGTAGCTATAACAATGAGAAAGGATCGGTCTCGATCATTATTATACAATGTCATAGTATTATTACACATCGTCAAAGTTCAATTGTATCACAACTTCAACAATAATACTATGGTGATATGTATCACTCCCCCTTAGTCAATACTCCATCTCACATGGAAACCACTCTACCTTACATAATGACCCGAATTCCATATGTATTTGTAGTGTGAACTACATATTAATTCTCCCCCTTTTTGTAAATAAAATTGGCAAAGGTACAAGAACGGGATCATAATGAAATTTCCGTAAGAGACATTTCATGACTAAAAAGAAAGAACACACATCATCTTATTTAGATGCAATCACATAGACGAAGCTAATAGCATTCATCAAGGAGTTTAAAGATACAAGATAACCCCTCTAAAATTCCACAGCCGCACACCCCTCAAGATATGACCATTAAGCACAAGTTCAAAAGAACTCTCCCCCATTTGATGTCATTCCCGAAAGAACAACAAGAGCGACCTTAATTTCGAAAGAAAAGAAGAATTTTATTGGACACCAAAAACCATAAGAATGATTTTTTTTATATCCAAAAACTCAATCAAATTAATCACAAGTAAAACCCGTGATTAATTTAATCGGTATACACAATCAAATTAAACACAAAAAGTGATCAATTCAATTGTTTGTGCTCAACATAATAAAACTCATGGAGACACAAAAATACTCAACTAGATTAATTACAAGAGAAACCATAATTAATCTAATTGGAATACACAACCAAACTAATTACGAAAGTAATCAATTTAATTGTCAATTGTTTTGCTCGCATAAGAAAACTTACGGAGCAATAACTAAATAACCAAACAAGATGATTAATTTAGTTCAAGATGCTCAACATAAAGTACCTTACAGAACGACCAACAAAGCTAATCAAAAATAATCAACTTGGTTGTATCGTGCTCAACATAAGACACATTACGGAGCCTCATAGTAATACATACGAATATGGATCAGGGATGATTAATACTGCGGAATACACAAGGATTCATTCTATTATTTGCATAAAGACAATAATATACATAATCTTTGAAAACAAAAGATTTTAACCTATCTTCCATCAACATAATTGACAATATAGGCTTAACTTTTGTATTTTTCAAAAGTCCATTCATCCTTTTACTAGTAAGTGAATACGGAACACGAACGACTTTACTTTTGAAAAAGTATGGGACCTTCAAGTTCACGGACGCAAACATACACATCCCATAACAAGTTGCAATATCACAAATCATAAAGATTAATACTGCAAAAACATCATCCTCCAAATATTTTTAGAATTTAAAACCAATAAACCTAAAAAATAATACAAGAAGATGAAAAATAATAGCTATGTGTAGTCACAATCATTGCTATTCAAGCACTAGTTATTCTTCCAACTAAACCAAAAAGAAGACATACTAGGCAACAAAACCTCTATGAAGCATTTTACTTACTTTGAATATTCTTCTCATATTCCTTGTATTCATCAAGCTCATCTTCGATTAGATCAATCCTGGATTCAAGACTATCCATCTTTTCTTCAAGGCTTTTGGAAGAAGCTTCGAGTTCACTTTTCAGGGCACGTACTTGTTCCAAGACAAGATTCATGGTTAACGAGAGCTTATCAAACTGTGAGACAGAAGAATTCTCATCAGAATATGAGATACGCTTGTCATAACACATCTCATTGTCAGAGGAATCAAAACGAATCTTCTTAGAGGGAAATAGAACAGTCCATACATCACTTTCTTTGCTTGAAAGACTGGAGGAGGACATGATAGAGAAGGTAAATGAAATGATCATGCAGAAGAGGAGAAACTTCATTTTAAAGGAATGAAGATGAAGAATTTCCAAAAAAGACCTTTTACCAAACCCTAGCAAAATTCGGTTATCTCCAAGAAAAAGTCTTTTAAAGAACCAGGAACCGTTCATGAACAACAAAAAAGAAACCGTACTAGAAGAGAATAAACAAGAACCAAACACTCCTAGAGATTTAACAGACAAATTCCAACACAACCCTCTCAAAATAATGATTCTTGCCTAAGAGGGATAGACAAAAGAATCATAAACAAGAAGATTACTGATCATAATTACTCCAATCCAATATAGGACTGGGATAATTTTTGCGAGGCGAGGAATTATCTGTTAATTCAACTTTTTGCTTATTCTTTAGGAAAGAATAGTTATGCACATCATTCTTTTCCCTTTTAATCACAGTTTTGAACAACTTGATTGTTGAGTTTCGCAAATCGTGCAACGTTCTAGAAATCATTTTCTGAGGAAAAAAGGATTTCATAGGAGATTTCTTCTTTTTCTTCTGCACCCAGCGTTTAGCAGAGCAGGACTGCTTTTGATCATTCGTGCTAAGATGATCCTGACTTTCACACAAGGAACCCGAGAGTTTTGGTAGCATCTTGTGTTTTACTGTATCACCCTTGGTGTCAAGATGACTGGAGAGTGATACATAGTCAGGTGACATTTGCTGACACAGCTTATGAGACACAGTTGGAGTTATTCGACATGTCGTATAAGAATCACGATTGTGATTTTCAGCAAAGAGATTAAAAGAACAATCACAGATTTCATCTTCAGGACAATAATCAAGAGTATTCATTCATGCTTTAGTTATCTTATTCACCTTAGTATCTGGACCTTTGGAAGTATGCACACTTTTACAGCACACACGACCAGTTTCACTAGTACAGTTTTTCTGAACTATCTTATCCCCCTTTTTGATTGATTGTACCTCTTTTTGAGACTTTCTTTTACTTTGTCTAAGAATTTTCTTAAGTTGTTGTATAAACTGAGGCAACGTAGAAATAAAGCAATTCTCATTTTTCTTATCAATCAATTTAGGACAGTGAGATTTTCCATCAGGAATAGTAACATGATTACTAGACAAGTGATGTTTATCTCTTGAATTACGTTCACGATCGAAAATTTTAAGCTTCCCGACAAGCGTATTTCGCGAAAGGGTATCAAGGTTATTTCCCTCAACGATGACATGCTTTTTAGATTCGTATTTAGATGGCAGCGATCTGATAATCTTCATCACAATTTCCTTTTCAGGAATAGTCCTACCCAATGCATAAGATGCATTAACAATTTCATACATTTTGTGATAAAATTCATCAAATGAATCTTCTTCTGTCATATGAAGGTTTTCCCATTCGGAATTAAGGTTTTGAAGCCTAGCTTCCTTTTCGCTGGTGTTACCTTCAAATACAGTTTCTAAAGTATCCAAAACCTCTTTAGACGTGGAGCATGAAGCCACATGGTGTCGAACCTCCGGGGTAATGGCATGCATGATGGCATTCAAACCATCGAAGTTTTGCTTTGCAGCAAGTGACTCATCAGCAGTATATGTACCGATGTTTTTAGGCATAGTAGCATTTTCAACTATAACGATAGGAATCCCATAGCCATTAACAACATAAACCCATGATTGGAAATCACGCGATTGAAGAAAAGTACGCATAAAAAATTTCCACCATAGGTATTTTGAGACATCGAAGACTGGTGGTACGTTTACCGAGATAGCTCAACTGTCCATAGAGTCAGATCGCTACAAACACAGACTTGTAAGGTCTTAAACGTGTTTGCCTGCTCTGATACCAATTGAAAAAGCGGGGGTCTAACAACAACACCCAATATTTCGCTTAGAAATCTACATGGACAAACTCGAATATACTTTTAAGAGAATCAACAAAACTCAATCAATTAAAAGTATATCAACGAGTTTGTATCTCTCTCTTGATTTGATTTCCTCAAATACAAACTTTGAGTACTAATCAAATACAAGGAATAACTTGGATGGTACCAAATACCAATATCCAAGTGTCAATCAATATCAATCAACAACCGTTAGGTCGGATTCTCCAATTGATTGATCTAACACACAACTTGAATTATTCCAATTATAAAGATAAAACAATATAATGCGGAAATTGAAATAACACAGACACCAGAAATTTTGTTAATGAGGAAACCGCAAATGAAGAAAAACCCCGGGACCTAGTCCAGATTGAACACACAATGTATTAAGCCGCTACAAACACTAGCCTACTCCAAGCTAACTTCGGACTGGACTGTAGTTGAACCCCAATCAGTCTCCCACTGATCCAAGGTACAGTTGTACTCCCTACGCCTCTGATCCCAGCAAGATATTGAACATTTGATTCCCTTAGCTGATCTCACCCACAACTAAGAGTTGCTACGACCCAAAATCGCAGGCTTTGATAATAAACAAATCTGTCTCACACAGACAAGTATATCAAAGGATCAATCTGTCTCCCACAGAAAAACCCTAAAGTTTTTGTTCTGTCTTTTGATAATAATCAAGGTGAACAGGAACCAATTGATAATCCGGTCTTATATTCCCGAAGAACAGCCTATATTAATCAATCACCTCACAACAATCTTAATCGTATGGTAGCGAAACAAGATGTTGTGAAATCACAAACAATGAGACGAAGATGTTTGTGATTACTTTTTATATCTTTCCTATCGGAGATATCAAATCTCAAGCCAATCAATCTGATTGTACTCGTACGATAGAAGATACAAGATCAGATCACACAACTACGATAAAAGTAGTATCGGTATGGCTTCACAATCCCAATGAAGTCTTTAAGTTGTTAACCTGGTTTTAGAAGAAGAAAACCAAGGTTAAAGGAGAACCGACTCTAGTACGCAAACTAGTATCACAAGTAACGTGTGGGGATTAGTTTTGCACAATACTAGATGTCTCATTTACATAGTCTTTCAAATCATGGTTTTGCCTTGGTAACAAAGCAATCAATATTCACCGTTAGATGAAAACCTGATTTAGATTCAAGCTAATATTTCTCAACCGTTAGATCGAAAACTTAGCTTGTTATACACAAATGAAATGCACGCTTCTAGGTTTGTTAACCGTGCCCAAACGTGTACGTTGTTGGTTCAACAATAGTTAACCAAAGGGTTATCCATATGAGCATTTCATATCAACCATGTTCTTCTTCACCATAACTAGTTCAAATGACTCAAATGAACTAGTTAGAGAGTTGTTCAACTGCAAGGAAATCTTATGCAACTACACAAGACACAATTGAAGCAAAGATGATTTGATTCACTTGAATCGGTTCATGAACTTTTATAGCCACGGTTTGCAAACTGCATTCCTTAGTCTTTTTAAAGTTTAAGTTCAGAAATCATCTTCAGATATATAACCTTCTTAAGTTCGCATACTAGGTTCGCGGACTTAAGCAACCGGCAGAGTTTACAAACTCCAGCAGAAAATCTCGGCAAGAGACCTTCCGCCGGTTCACAGACTGGGTTCGCGAACTGGTACTCACGCAACTAGTTTGTCAACTCCAGCAGAATTTCTTGGGATGAGAAGTTCGGCAGTTCGCGGACTTGGCAACAAGCCATTCTTCCGTTTTCTCTTGATCAACAAAGTTCGCAAACTTTGGTTCAAGGAATAAGACTTATACATAAATTTGTTTCCACAACAATTCTTATGTCCATCATTGGTTATGTAATCTAAACTCTCATTTCAATCATTGAAACATTCTTAGAGGACGTTATACAGTTGTTACACCATTTCTCGTCAAAGCAATTTTCAAGATGATTGAAACATATCATGACTTTCGTCACTAGGTAAAGATAAACTTGGTCGAAGCGAAAAGCTTACCAACACATATTTCGAGATATAGATAGGAGAGGTATACTCGGCTCGAAATACCAAATATGTATAATCTAAGTCTATATATATAGCATACGACTTTTTGTCTCAAGAAGTAGGAGATAGAGTAGATAGACTTTTGAGTGACAAATAAGTTCAAGTCTTCACATACCTTTTTGTCGAGAAGTTCCACCGGTTCATTGAGTAGTTCTTCTACTTGTATGATGAATCGCCATGAAGTCCTTAAGCTCAACTACACTTTTTATCCTAGTCCGAGACTTAGCTATAATAGACTAGAAATCAAGACTTATAGTTTTGATCACTAACATTGACAAACATGCTTGAGATAGCAACGCATGCGAGTTCGACCGATCAATGCTCTAACACCTTCACCAATTTCGTATACACACATATGCATACTCTTGGCTCCCGGTTTATGGACTTATACACTAATGTGCGAACACAATATATATGCTTATATCCAAAGATGGTTACATCATCAACTCTTTATTTCAATCATTAAAATATTCTTCTATCATGACAATAGCCGTTTTCACACACTATTAGCATCAAAGCAATTTTCAAGATATTGAAATAATCATTGTCGAAACATTCCAAGCCTATATCAAATGATTGTATCACACAAACCATGTAAGATGTTACTCGGAAATTTTCTCATGATATAAGATGAACTTGGTCAAAGCGAAAGCTTACCAACACATATTTCTAGAAATATGTAAGCGAGATATACTCAGCTCGAAATTTCAAACGTGTATAGTGAAAACTATATCATAACACGACTTATGTCTCAATATAGGAGATAGTAGAAATAGACTTTCCAAGTGATAGATAAGTTCAAATCTCCACATACCTTTTGTCGAAGAAGTTCCACAAGCTCCCCTTAGTAGTTCTTCGTCTTCAAGAGATGAACGTCGAGAGATTTAAGCTCAACTACACTATCTATGTCCTAGTCCGAGACATCTACAAATAGGATAGAAATCAAGACTTATAGTTTTGATCACTAACATTGACAAACATGCTTGAGATAGCAGCGCATGCGAGTTCGACCGAGCAATGCTCTAACAATTTCTTCTTCTGATAATTTAAGCATTCTAAATATCTCAACTATGGAGGAAAATTTCTTAGTCCTGAAAAACATGAAGCCCAATAAACTCCTGGTCCTGATGGCTTCCCAGTTAGCTTTTTCTTACACAACTGGACTTTAGTTGGTCTAGAGGTAACTGACATAATTCAACTCTTTTTCAAAAACAAAATAACGAATCCTGACCTAAACAAAACCCATCTTTTTTTAATATCAAAGATAAAACACCCAAAAAACTCTAGTCATTTTAGACCAATAGGACTCTGCAACACTATCTATAAGGTAATAGCAAAAATCATAGCCAATAGAATAAAATCTTTCTTAGAAAAACTTATTTCCCCCTTCCAATCAGCTTTCTTCTCCTCTAGGAAAATATCTGATAACATAATTGTAACACATGAAATTATCCATTCATTTAAAAAGAAAAAAGCTAGAACATGTGGTTTAGGAATAAAAATCGACATGTCTAAAGTTTTTGATAGGGTCAATTGGAATTTTTTACTAACAACCTTTAAGACTTTTGGTTTTAATAATGAAGTTTGTCAACTTATATAACAATGTATCTCTACAACTTCAATCTCCGTGCTTTTAAATGGGACTCCTGGTGCTTCCTTTAAACCTTCTAGAGGTCTAAGGCAATGAGATCCTCTTTCTCCATATTTATTTATTATCTGCATGCAAATTTTTTCTAGGCTTCTTCTTTCTCAGGAACAAAAAAAACTTCTCCATAGAGTTAAACTAACACCTAAAAGTGAACCTATTTCACATCTCTTCTTTGCAGATGACTGCTTACTTTCTGTGAAAGCTGACCTAAAAGAATGTAGAAACCTATTAGATACAATAACAATTTTCAGTAAGGCCTTAGGACAAATAATAAACTTTGAAAAGTCAGGAGTTTTCTTTAGTAAGAAAGTTGAACCTAAGTATCAAAGAATGATGTCTAAATTGTTGAAAATAAAACACATAAACCTTAAAGACCCTTACTTAGGAGCACCTCTCTTAAAAATAAAACCTTTGCCCCTATTATTTAAAGAATGGAATCAAAATCCAAGGGTTGAAAAAGGTTAGTTGTTTCCCAACCAAGTAGGTCAGTGCTAAATAGAGTTGTCCTCTCTAGTATTCTCTCTTATCAAATGGGGTGTTTCTTGATGCCAAAACAGATAACTAAGAAAATTAATGCAATACAAAGAGATTTCTGGTGGGGAAAGGATGCTGGGGGAAAAGGATTTTACCCAAAGGCTTGGCCAAATCTCTGCAAACCTAAAATCAAAGGGGGACTTGGTTTTAGGGATGTCCGTAAATTCAATATTGCAATGTTAGCAAAACTAGCGTAGAGTCTGGTTAAGGAACCTAATGCTCTTTGGGAAAAAACTATGGACACTAAGTATTTTAGAAACAAATCTTCCTTTAGAACTAAACCTCCCAAAAGAGGTTATTGGACATGGAACTGCATTAGACAAGGATTAGAATTAGTTAAAAACTATAGTATCTGGGAAATGGGTAATAGTCAAGACATTAATATTTGGAACGATAATTGGATCCCATGATTAGGAGACACGATGGAAAACCTAAGAACCAATAGTTTTAGTCATCTACCTAGGGTCTCTTATTTGATCGATGTAGAAACAAGTACATGGAATGTTCCCTTATTAGCTGTTACCTTTCCAGATGATATTGTTCATAAAATATGTAAGATTTATCTGTTTAAAGATAAAAACCAAATTCTTAGGAAAGACCAATTGCAGTGGGCACTAACAAGATCAGGAGATTTCATAGTTAAATCTATGTATGATAAACTGAATGAAGTAGGATTAGAAATAATCAGCCTTTCCTTACCAAAATATTTTTGTAAGTCATTATGGAAATTGAATATCTCAGAGAGAATTAAACTATTCTTATGGAAATGTTTACAAGATGCGCTTCCAACTAATGCTAAAATCTTTGGAAAAGTGAAAAACGTAGCTCCACATTGTACCATGTGTAAGACTGAAATAGAAAACACTGAACACCTCTTATTTCATTGTCCCTATGCTAAGGAAATTTGAGGCTCTGCTCCTAATCAGGTTTACCTATCCTTGGATAACTCTACCACGATACTAGATCTCTGTAAAAGTTGGATGACTAACCCTAGGAGTCTAGGACAGATATATCCATATAATTACTTCTTACTAAAATGTGGTTCATATGGAAAGAAAGATGTGATAGGGTGTTTGAAAATAAAGCCAAGTCTGCTAGTAGTCTAGCTCAGGAAATTCAGAGACACATAGAATTTTGGTCTACAAGAAAACAAAATCGTACCAAACTAAGAGATTGCAAAAAAAAGAAAAGAAAAAAAAGAATCAAACATTGAAGTCTCATAGGAAGAATACTCTAAAGATAAATGTGGATGCGGCTTGGATATCAGAGATATTACCATCCAGTTATGCTTTAATCCTAAGAAATGATGCAGGAAATTGCGAAGGAGGAAGAGCAGGGTAGTCGACAGGGTCAGATCCACAAGAAGCGGAAGCTATAGGAGTGTTGTAGGCAGCAACTTGGGCAAAGGAGAAATAGATTCAAAACTTTAACATCGAAGGAGATTGCGAAAGCATTTTAATCTATTTTCAAGGGCATAATTCAGACATTTCATGGCGTGCTAAAGCCTGTCTTGATGAGGCAAACAGACTAGCTCAACTTTGTAATAACTTTTTGGGATTTTATTTTGTTCCTAGATTAGGAAATCAAGTTGCGGATGTCTTGGACAAATTTGTTAGGCCTTTAAACTCTATAGTAGAATGGGAAGCTTCACCTCCCTTTTATTGCTTGAAACAACTTTTAGTAGATAAATCTAATATTGGGAACTCTCAACATCCCAGATTAGATGGCTCTACTCTCACTGTAATCGCGACTCACTTTGATTCTTAGATCCTTTTATGAAATATCTTATTTACAAAAAAAAGGCTAAAGACTTTTGGTTCATACTCTATGAATTAATTCTTGCATCAATGGAAGACGATTCTATCTGTGTAAGAGTTTTTGTTTACTCTGTTTTAGTTTTCAGCTGGCTTTGACATGCTAGCTTTGTACATTCTGTAATTATTCTTTTTTCTCTATTTATACATTCTGTAATTGTTCTTTTTTCCTAATATATCTTTTCAATTCTATTTTTTTTAAAGACTTGGAAAAAGGGGCACGAAGTTGGGCTCCGAATTCTTAGGCCAAGCACTATGGTGCCCCTTTTCCCTTCCCTATCCCTCATTTGTAGGGAAAAATCTATTTTGCCAACCATTATGGTCTCTCATATCCCTACTGATATCCCTTCCCTACTACTCAAAGTGGATCAGATCCGATCCACCTTGTAGGGAAGGGAAATTTCCGTGTAAAATCCTGCTTTACGGAAGTATCTGTGATTTTTTTCACGAAAACTAAATATCCGTTTCTGGTTTTTTAAGTTTTACCCTAAAACTTTATTTTTTCACACTTTTTTTTTACTCTAAATTATCTGTTTTTTTACCTATACAAATATTTTAGTGGGAAAAAATGGGGAAAAAAAACGGATACTGAGTTTCCGTTTGACACTATTCACACGTGTCATGTAGAAAAGGGATAAAAGGACACCATAGTGAGGCTGATTTAGTAGTTTGGCATTGCAGTGCAGCACAAAGAATCAAAGTTTTCACATGGAAAAACATCCATGGCATCCACTCAACAAAAGCAAAGCTATCTGTCTATAATGACTCTTCTGACACTCAGTGTGGTCTCTGTGGCAATCATTATGAAACCATTGAACATCTATTGCTGGAGTGTGCTTTCTCAAAAACTGTGTGGAAGAACCTTAACGTCAATGAAGAAGAACGAAACATGTTTAGTAGTGTCTCTGAATGGGTCGAAAACTGGTTCTCTGGTAATCTCAATTCTTTAAATGAGAAGAGATTTCTTTCTCTTATGATTGGATCTTGGGTTCTTTGGAAGAATAGGTGTGATGCTGTCTTTCAGGGAGTATCTCTCAATCCACTTAATACTGAGCACAGAATCAACTTCTACTTAAACTCTCGTATGAACACTAGTTCCACGCATAACTCTAATTCTATGCATAACTCCAGTTCTTCATTAATTGCAGTGTCATGTTGGAAACCCCCTAGGCAAGGCACCTGAAAATTTAATATTGATGCTTCCTTTAGTCATGAATACTAACGCAGTGGCTGATGCACGCAAAATTTTATATTCGTAATCTTGATTGGGATGTAGTTCCACATCTTTGAATTAAGGGAAAATTTCGCGTAGTGGTTTTGTCCCCAACCCATATTAAATGACCCTACTTCTCTTGTACTTGTTACAACTAACTCCTTTTAATGATTTCCAATTTGTGGGTACGAGGATTGTGCTCCGAAATTTTGCAGGTACCTGTCAAGGAATCCAAGGACACTACTCAAATGGATTTCTAAGCCCTGAAAATGGAGAATGCATGGCGATTCGTGAAGCTTTAATCTGGGCCAGGGATATGAAGTTAACTCGAATCCACATTGAGGCGGACGCTAAGCTTGTCATTCAGTCTTTATTGGATAATTCTCTCTTAATCCAATGGGAGAATAGAAACCTTCTCAAAGAAATTAAACATTTAAGTTTAAGTTTTGATTATTGTAAGTTTTCCTTTGTTAGTAGAGACGATAATCAGGTTGCGGATGCTGTAGCTAAGTCCGCAGAGAAACAACATCCACCATAAGTCATCTCAATAATTTTACCTGCTGATATCGGTTAACTCTTGGCAAGAGATCAGAATACACTTACAACATAATCAATAAAAAAATTTATTTATCAAAAAAAAAAATCCCTTCCCCACGAATGAGGATAGGGAAGGGATGTCCTGCACCATAAGCTTGGCCTTAAAAAACAGTATCCCTCCGAATCCATCGAGCCGGCTGTAACTTAGCGAGTAGCAAGAGCCGCCGCCTAACACGACTAAAGCTAGAAACCCTAGATGACTCAAAAATACACGTACAACAAGGAGGAGGCAGCACCTGTCACCTAATTAAAACGAGACCGGATAAAGAATATCTCTAACGAATTTTCAACTTTTGAATCTCTCTCTCTGTCGTATTTTATAGATCTGATTATCCAGAGTGCAGAAAACTCGTTGGTTCGTCGTCACTAATTCTCTCTGTAATAAACGGTATTATTCCAGATCTCCATTCCAATCTTTTAACCAAAACATGTTTTTTTTTGTTTTTTTTTCATTTTTCCTCTGCTAATTTTTGAATCCATGGATGTATTTGGTACATACGCAGCAATATTCACATGAAACTTATGATTTTTTATCTTTAATACGTGTATTGCCTTTCAAAGATACGAGAAATTTATGTTATCTATTGATGATAATTTGTCATGTTAATGACTGGATATTATGTTTTCGGATTTCAGGAATTTGAGTATTAGAAGATTAGGTTACAGAAGGTGTTATTTTGAATTGAAAAGATAGGGTTTATTTGTTTGAGATTAAGAATAAGATGAAGTACTTGGAATTCACAAATCTTGACAGGTAATATACTTTAAAACATGGATATTTATTCTAGTCAATTTGGTATAACTTATTTGTGTGTGTTTTATGCTTGTAAGAACTTACCAAGTGTATCTTTTGTTTTATTTTTCAGGATTAATCAATTCCTTAATTACGTAAGTTTTGGGGAATATTGCATCAAAGGAAGTTTAGAAGCTTACTCATGTAAGTGAAATGATGGAACTATGGAAGTTTTTTAGTATAATAACACTTATATGTGAAGGCTATAGATCTTATTTGCGGTGTTTTACCTTTTCAGGCAAACATACGGGAACAGATAAGAAGCTGTCGTTTAGTTTGGATCAAGAGGTAATTTACATCTTTTTATTCACTACTTCTTGTGGCTTATAGACCTCTGTTTTATTATATCGGTTGTTTATCTGTTTTCCACGATGTATGTTTGTGCTTCCTGTGTTGATTTGATTAAATAAGAACTTGAAGTTAGAACTCTTAATGTCATCACAACTGGCAACACATTTTGAAAAAAGAATGGGATTATAATGCAATCTTGACTTCTGAAAAAATATGGCTTTAGAATATTGAACTACTAGAAATGACCTTGAGGGATCTGATACCCAGTTTTGTAATCAACTAAAGAGTACCAGTACTCAGGTTTTTCTTAGCATTTATGAATCAAAATTTAAGAAAAGCGACATGGAACTTTTGATAGAAAATGTAGCACTAGTCTTACAGTATTGATTGTAGAACATCAGCCTTGGAATAATGTAAATAAAAAGCATATCATAGAGTGGGAAGTACAAGGACTGTGGTAAACTGATTTCTCACTGCAAAGTCGCATGTAAACTTGAATTATTATCTCGCACTGTTTTCGTGTTTCAATTCTGGTTTAGCAAAATTAGCTTCAATGTACATTATAGTTGGTCACACTCTTCTTTTACTCTGACCGGAAAGAGTTTTTTCCTAGGTTGAGTTTGACCGAGAGGGTTGGAATTATCATTTTGGGGCCTCAATTGGTCTTGCAACACTGATTAGGATAGTTAAGAATATGCACTTTCAAGGATCATAAACCTTATCGAAAGGCACAGTGGAAGCAACAAATGCACTGTTGAACGACTGTATTCACTTTATCTGTTTTCCTTTAGCAGCTAAATATAATTTAGTAAGCAATGTTATGCATAGTTTTGGGAACTCCAGCTCTTGTAACATTCTTCGATAATACTCCAAGTTTACAGTTATACTCTACCGAGGGAAATCATATTATCGATTGATGAACTTCAGCTGTATTTATTTTCTTATGCATATTAACCATCATTCACCCACTCGTTTTCTTTTCAATGTTGTTAATTAATTGCTTACCAGTTAAGGGAAGATGTCCAGTCTATCTTGCTTCTACGAGGCAAGGTTCTTTACAGAAATCATAAGTTAGTGCCCAAGTTCTATTGTTGGTTGGAAATAAGTATTTGGATGTAATTGCTTGTTTGTGCCAAATGTTGTTTGTCCTTTTCAAGTTGCGCCAGTGGTGTTTAACATTTTTTGTTGTTTTTCCATGTAGATTCTGGATTATCTTGGACAATCTGCAGACAGTGATCCCCCTTCTCCAGCTAGTATTTTGTCTAGTAGATCCAGGTGCCTGAAGGATGCCAAAATACTTTTAGCAACTCGAGCTTTCTTGTATATTTTTCTAACTATTTAATGTTCTCACCGTTCATTTCAGCCGAAAGACGTTGATTTACCTGGTGCTTACGCTCGGTCACATGTATCCAGATTACGATTTCAGGTATCTGTGCTCTTCATTTCTGTTGGACTGGGAAGGAGGATATTGGGTAATGCCATGGTCAGCTTGTACGGCGACGTGGCAACCCGCTTTGTATCCTCTTTTTCCTAAAATGGGAGTGTTGTCAGAAGGTTTGACAGACGGTTCTAAGAATCGTTGCTCTAGGTGGAGCTGAGAGTTCGAGTCTCTCCATATCCCAAAAATAAAATTGTGGTAGTCCGCACCGTCCCTTGGTCATATCTGATACACTAATGGAAAGTCAAACCAATTGGCTTATCCATGTATCTACGGGCATGATCACATGAGAGGTAACATATTCTTTACATAACCATGTCTGTCCATGTGTTTCGGGTGTATCAGCGCAGTGCAAGCACACCGTTTCTTCAGAGAAGAAGATTGGACCAGTGTTAAGCAGACATATGACACCTATATGTTCGAAGTAGCGAAGGTATGCTGAGTGTATCCTTAAGTCTTAATTATCTCTAAGTAACCAACTGCTTGAAAATACTACACTCTCCCTAATTTCATATTTTCCTGTTGGACCTCATTATAGATAAAAAAACCAAGATTTCAGAAGACTAGCATGAAATGATTCTTAAGCACATAAAAAAATCTTAGATATCCTATGCAACCGAACACCATTTTCTTTGTGCGCTTAATCTCTATGTTGGAGTTTGCTGCTATGTTATAATAAACATTGTTTAGTTTAATACATCTGGAGTAACCGATTGCTGTCTAGTTTTGCAGCCTCAAATTTTATGCATTCAGTCCACCTCAGCACATTGTAGAGTGAAACACCTTAGTATCAAAATACCAACACAAAAAGACTGTTATGCTCGTCAGTTAGAGTTTGAGATGTCCCGTGACTGCTTGTTTAATCCCCCCCCTTGTTTAATTCTACTCCAGTACCTTGGACACATGCACCCATCTATTTGGCTAGTCTCTTCTCTTTCTCCCTCCCTGGATTGAGATCTAAGTTTATGTAGACGATTATTCTTTATTGCACCTTTGTAGTTTTGTCTATCAATTCTCTAAAAAGGTTGGCTTTGTACTTATTTTTGTGAAAAGTAATGATGTCTTGCTCATTTGTTTTACAAAAATTATCATCTATTCCTTTTTAACATTTCCTGGACTGAAACCAATCAAAAGAATATAATTCTGGATTGCAATATATCATGTGGTGCTATTGGAACTTTAGGTAGTTGGAATATGTTAAGCCCCTTACTGTACTACCCTATAGCCGTTAAAACAATCTTTGAAAGCAGGAATGGGCAGCTGCTAGTGGGGGCAGTGATTTACTGGAAAACTTGTATAAGTCATTGGATGAGGTGAGCTTGTTTATAGGTGTGGAGTAAAGTTAGACTGCAGTATTGTATCCAAAGACAGTTTAGTAATATTTAGATATGCAGGTTGTGAAACTTGGCGAATGTGAAATTTACTGTTACAGTCCGGAGCCGGATTCAGATGGAGACCCTTTCTTGGAAAGGGGAGCCATGTAAGATCATGTCTTACATTTGTATATTAATTGATTCTTTTTGTTGTAGCAGGAAGTTGGATTCCTCCATCTCTGATATTTTTGTTTGTTTTCTTAGATGGTCCTTCAACTTCTTCTTTTACAATAGAAAGATAAAACGCGTCGTCAGCTTTCGTTGTTGCTGCTTAAGGTAGGCCACATTGTTTATGTGAGAAGTGGTGGAAATAGATAGTGAGAATCTATTAACTTGGTTGTGCCTTTCTGCTATTTGAGCCTCATAATCTACAATTGTATGCTGCAGCAATTTGGCAGCTGAGGGTTTTCTTATGGATGAGTCTCGGGATGACGAAGACGGGTACATTTTCAGCAACATGGACATGTGAAATGTCCAATATATATATTGGATACTTCCTGAATTCGTATATGTTATAGTGGCTTACACTTTAGACCTGTTAATGTATGCTGTATAATATATATACATAAGCAGTTAGTTAGTTAGAACCAGACTGTACTACGTGATTGGAATAAGAAGTACAAGGACATTGCAATGTGAAGATATTCGGTTGTATCTATTTGCACATAATGTATACCATAGAAACCCTTACAACAGCTGTGTTGTAAAGGTGATGCTATGATAAGTCTCAATATTGTCAAACATTCATTTTACGCGCCTGTGTTATCATTGGATACTACTAATCAGGCTGTTTGAGACCCCTACACCCTTATTAACATTGGGAGGGTGCAATGGACATGTGTTCCTCAGAGCTCATTTGTTCAGAGTTCAAATTTGTGAAGAAGGTTTGTGACTGTACTTAGCAAGCTTGCTCAACCTGTCTGTACTATTGCTCAGGACCATTTGCAGTACTTATGTCCAACACGCGTTGGGTAATTGAAATATTTGTTTCTGGATATGTATCGATGTAGTTATCCAATATTGAAAATAAATCTATTGATGTCATTTTCTTGGATGGTCAGACGTTTCTTCAATCACAGATTTTGTTTGCAGAAAAGTTTAAAACTCGGCAATAACTGCTGAAATGTGGTTTTGTAGACGGCAACATATGCAGCCTTACAACCGTAAGGGTAGCATCTCTGGGACTGAAACCCCAATATTGTTTCAGTGTCATGCATGGAGAACGAGAACTTACTACAGAGTTGCGACTGTTTCTGCTCTTGTTAGTCCTTCGTCGACACTTCGGAACAACAAATTTTATGAATTCCATTTTCACTGCTTAAAAACAAACAGAATCGTCGATGGCCTCTAGTTCTCTGTTGTTTTCTACCTTCCATTCCTCATCCATTCAGGGTTCCATATATTTATTTTCTTATCCAGTCTCTTTTGTATGGCAAAAATTTCTATCAAAAATATCAAGATTTGGATTGTTTCGGATAATGATTTAACTTTCTCGTTTAACAATTCTCTTCCAAAAAAATGAACCCAAAAATAATTAGCTAAAGATAAATAGATTAAATATCATTATATGAACACGTGTCCATTTCTGATATTTAATTCTGAAACCCCATCTTCACACCCAATCCCCATAATCTGATTTGATCTTCCCATCTTTCAGCACCCCTGAAAAGAAAAAAAATCACCAACCCTAGAAATTACAACAACAAGAACTTAAACTCGATCCAGAATTAGCCAGAGAGAAAAAATAAACCCAGAATGACCACTACAACTTCTTCATTTTTATGTATACCAATCAGAACTTACACTCAGCAAAACCAGAGGGGTTTTCTCATTTCAAGAAGAAATTCACTTGTTGTTTTTGATACAAGAAGAAAACAGAGGATTATATCTTGTGAAGTTGCATTGAAACCTGATTCTGCATCAGTTTCTTCTTCTAAATCTGAGGATGAATTGATGCAAGAAAAGGTTGGAGCTAGGGTTAGGGTAAAAGTACCATTGATAGTCTACCATGTACCTAAAGTACCTGAAGTTGATATTACTGGATTAGAAGGGACAATTAAACAATATGTTGGTTTATGGAAAGGGAAGAATATATCTGCTAATCTTCCATTTAAGGTTGAATTCTTTAAAGAAATTGAAGGTCGTGGTAATGTGAAAATTGTTGCTCATCTTAAAGAAGATGAATTTGAATATCTTGATTAATCTAATTTCATCGAAGAAGATGTAGTATTCTCGGTCACTTAATGTGCAGTGTATTATATTACTGGGAAGGAATTTATTTTGCTTATCGTCCTGAGCTTTTGGATTGTAAGTTAAATCCTAATTTCTTCTTTTTGTTGTTGTTGTTGTTGTTATTGTTACTACTGCTGGTAAATCTATCATACAATTGAAACTCTACTGGTTTTAGTATTAGGAAAAATAAACAAGATTTTAATTGCTTTAATTCATCTTTTTTTGGATGTATTCTAGTTAGTTACATTTCTGTCAAATTTGTTTTTCATTTAAAGCTTTTGGTAACTGAATACTGAATTAGGTTGTGAATGCTTGTTGGTTTATGCATTTTTCCCCAGTCTTCAGTTTTCTGTAGATGTTTGTTATAGTTTTGGTGGATGGTGGTGGTTTTATCAGATTGCATTATGTGATGGTTGATGAATGATTGATTGTAGTCATCGCTTTTTATGCCTGTGCAGTCTCCTATTTTTGGGGTTCGCTGATTTAATCTTTCATATGACTAGCATTTATTCTTGATAAATGATACATCACACATAATTGGAGAATGCGGCATTTGTAGTTGGTGTCTATATGTTCACTTCATTCATCTTTCTGTTTTCATACTGAGTTGAATCTTAGTACAGAGTTTTGAGGTTTTCGGCTTAGGAGCTCTCGTCTTTTATTGATCCTGTTGTAGATGCATATAGTAGGAAGGTAATTGCTTCTCACTAATTCATATGAACTATCTCTTGACCCTAAGGATGTGGTGATAGCGTCTTATTGCAGTGGTTTTGAGTTGAATTATTTGGCCTGTGTATAAAGGTGCGTGTTTATTTGAATATCAACAAATGCACTTCTGTGAAATCTCTTGGAGTTATACATTTCAACCAGTAGTTTTGTGTTCTTTGCATTTATATTATGTGACTTATGCCCTCTAGATATGTTTTGGTTTTCACCAGTACAATTTGGGTTGACATTTGATACCCTAGGAAAACACAAGGCTAGGCAGTAACTTTGATACTACAGAACTATTAAGATATATAAGCTTCTGCATCACAAAACACTAGCAACTGAGTAGTACACCACGTTGGAGACGAATTTCCCTCGAAAAGTGTTTTACCATTTTAGCTTTACAGAATTATAATTTGTTGTTTTGAGTAGTCCAGAGTGTGCTGTGGAAACTTATGAGCGCAATTGATTATCCTTTTGGAAACCATGAAGTTTGTATCGCAAGAAGCTTTCTGAAACTTTGCGGCTTCAAACCCAGCTTAAACCTGCAGGTTTACCATACTGTTATAACTTATAACTTCCTTTCCACCATTTGCTCTCGATACACTCTTCTTATCTCTTCCTAGTTCCTCCACAGCGGCAATGATTACCATATGGCTGTTGCCTGGTTTATGAGATATTCAAAGGGACCTCGACTGCCTAATTCTTGTTTAGCTTTCCCCGCCCGCCACCAGATTGTCCACATTACTCTTGTGTTTTCACCTGCTAAAATATTAGAATACTTGCTGAAAGAGCTGAGAAAGGTGATTTTGCGATTGAGAAATTTTATTCAATTATGTAGATAGAGATGAACCGGAAAGTGTCAGCCTAAGATGGCATATATTCCTCTAATGATTAGAGTTTTTTCTCCTATGGTAAGTTGTTTTGTGAAACTGGTGATCTTATCCTTGGTAAAGTTAGGTGATATTATGGTAAGATTCCTCACTATATTCAGATGCACCATCTGAAGACTGCAATCATCGAAGTCTTATAGTTGAAGTCTTAGCTGATTCTTACCATAATATCATTGAATGTGGTTTTAGTCTAGAAAGGTGCAGTGACTAGAGCCACATTCTTGTCTCTTACATCTTGAGATCCTCAAATGTGTAGGCTTTCTCTTTGGCTCTCTGCGTTAAACTTAGGGCTTAATGTTTCTTTTCTTATGCAGTTCATTTAGGTCACCATATATAAATGATCTAATTATCTTATCTGTTGTAAACTAAAGCTGTATATAATTTGTATTATTGAAAACTCTCACTAGTTCTACTATGAAGTATAGCATGGAATGCACAGGGTTGTGGCAATAAAAAACTAGACAACATGTAAATCACATTGTCAAAACTTTAAAACGGTGTGCTTTTCATCTCTGAAACCAAGTCACAAAGACATTTTATGAAAAATCTATTACTACTCATCTGGTAAACCCGGTAGGCAAAGCAGGAAGTTTGGCTTTAGCTTGGTAGATGAATTCCATTTCGAGAGTCCAGTGGAATTTAAATATGATAAAATGGCTAGTAACTGCTTTTTATGATAGTCCACCTCTGTCAAAGCAACACAAAATAAAATGCCATGGGTAGTAATAGGGGATTTTAATAATTTGGTTTATATGGACTATCATAAAAAGGGGATTTCAATCAGGTGCTTGACCAATCTAACAAACAAGGAGGTTTACTGTTCAATAATTTGGATGCTGAACAGGGGAGGAGCCAAGATTTGTAAGTCCGGGGGTGCAAAAATTTACTTTGGGATAATTTTTTTTTTTAGGTGTAAGATAGCAAAATTAGGCTTGCAAATACCCTTGTGTCTTTAATTGGGCCTAAAATACGTTTTGGAGCAAATTGAGCTGGAGGTGCAAGTGCACACCTTTGCACTGGGCTGGCTCCTCCCCCGGCTGAACCTTTCAAAAGATTACTGGAAAGGGTAGAACCGGTTGATTTAGGATATAAAGACAGTGACTTTACATGGAATAATCATTGGACAAGGTAATAAGAACATACATGGGAGAGTAGATAGGGCAGTCATCAACTACGAATGGCAATTATACCACACTGAGACGATTCGTACACCGAGAACTAAACCATTTTTTCCCAAACAAGTTTGAGTAGTTTGGAGATGGAGGCCAAAATATAAACCAAGAAAACGGCTCGTCTCGCTTATTTCAGCATGACCCGTTGTATAGAGGGTAACGCCTATCATAATATCCTTTTGTTTTCATCCATAAAGATGTGGCTGAGTTTTACATGGGCTCGCCAAACCTGTAGCTACCTTTATCCTGGATGAAGACAAGCTGTACAGGAAGAAGATACATAGGCGGAGTCGATCCTTGACGTTTTCCACACTCTGGATTCACTTTTTTTTTACACGGGGAAAGGGAGAGCCAACTTCCCAGCCGACATGGGATCACTTGTTTACGACTCACAAGAAACAATGACCAAATAATTATCAAGAGATAACATGGTTAAATTAGGAGAAAGAAACGCTAAGAATTTCCACATTAAAACCACTTAATAATATGGTTAAATTAGGAGAAAGAAACGATAAGAATTTCCACCTTAAAACCACTTAATTATGACTCACAAGAAGCAATGACCAAACAATTATCAAGAGATTTTTTTTTTTTTATAAATTAGGTATTTCATTCGACAGAGTAGCTTATGGCGTTAGAAGCCGTGGTTACATCGGTATTAAAGGTATTACAAGAAAAGTAAATGGTAGACAATAAAAGGTAAAAGATAAAACCACCAAAAGGTGTTGGACACGTATATGTTGCCTCGTCAAAAACCTTGACAAGGAAAACCCACATCCAAAGGGAGAAAACCTTGACGAAGAAAAAGAGCACCACGCGATGAGTCCTAAAGAAGAATCTAAAACTAAAATTTCAAGAATAATCACAATATTTGTAAATCTTTAATAACCTAGGAAGCATTCGTTCTCCATCGGTACCCAATGAGTAGTCTTCTAATACTGGCAATATGTATGATTTCACAAGCAAATTGTGAAGAGTGAGCGTCTTTGCTCGCGATAGAACTATCAAAAAGGTTTCCTGAGCCCTTCTATCATAAACGAGTCTGATAAAAGTGTCACGACGGCATGTACAGGAAAGAGATCTCTTCTTAATGACCGAGGATGACGGTATAGCCTTTTCCACAGTCGAAGATTTGGTTGTTGAGAGTTGCTTCTTCGAAAAGATGCAGCCATATAGAACATAGCAAGTATTGATCTCAGCATCATGTTGTTTCACAGGAGCATTCAATTTCCTATTCCAAGAAGAAAAACAAAAGTAGTTTAAATAACACACCAACCTTACATAGACACAATACATTTTTAAAGTAACCAAATCGAAATTTCTAAAACTAAAAGAAACTAAAATTAGAACTGTACAAGATGCGTGTAAAATAAAAGCCTAGTTTAATGTTCTCAACTGGTCCAGGGAAAAGATGCAGATAACTTCGCGTAAAAAAAAGAAAGGAGCAAACTAGAGTCAACTAATAATATTCTAATTAGGTAAGATAAAGATAATAACGGATACTAAGCAATTGCAGACGCTAGTGAACCTGAATAACATGCATCATAATACTACAACCAGGTTAACAAATGAAAAAATTAAAATAGAAGAGAGAGAAAGAAGAGGGCCCCTGTATAGCCAAACCAAATTGTGATTTTATCCTGTCGCTTTTTCTTGCTAGGAGTCTTTAAACCTTGGGAACAAGAGTTATCAACTACAGGTTCCAAAACACGCTTGAAATGCAAAGAAAGTTAGGGAAATTTAAAAAAAAAAATCAGATTATAAACGAAATGAGAGATGCCAAGGATGCTATGGATGGACTTACCTGGGGGTTTGGTCAGATCAACTGAGCTAGGGTAGGAAACTGAGGATAGTTCTTCATTTTGACCATTATTTCTCAGGCATAACAAACCACAAAAACGGCAAGCAAAAACTTAACAAGAAAGCAGAAACAAACATGAGATAAGGTTGCATACATGCACATAAAGCAAGACAGAAAGCGGAACAAAGAAGAGCAAGGTCCAAAAATGTTTTAACCCCATCACAATCAAGCTTCAAGGGAGAGAGAAAGACAACATGAAACAACTCAAAGAGAGGTAAAGGATTTAACCCAACATACAACACCAGCAACCATCCATTAATCAAGATATAAATAGAAAGAGAAGAGAGATGATGACGCAACCAAAAGAGAACAAGAAACTATAAATCCATCAAGATAAATCATAAGAAGGATTAGAAGGACTAAGCCACCTAGATCAGAAAACAATAGAAACTTCCAGAAGACTACTACTAGAGAGAGGTATGGGGTAAAGAGAGATGCCCACTTCAGAGACAAAAAAGAACATGAAATAAGTCTAATATAGGATACAGAAAAGAATTCTTCCATTGAAACAAAGAAGAAAGAACTAAATCATATTCAAAGGTTTTAGGGAACAAACTATTAAGAAGATTTTCATTTTCCTTCTTAAACAAGAACTTTACTTTAAGAGATTCAAATTTAGAGCCCATACTAAAACTCAGAATCAAAGAGCCCCATGTCTAGATCAAAAGAAAGAAGAGAAAGAGGAGATTATAACAAGATCGGAGAATCATTCACCCAATAAATAGCAAGCATAAGAGAGATATCAAACTTGACAACCTAAGCATACAAGCGATAGATCTACATCAAGGGAGAAATCATACAAAAATTAAAACCATTTAAAAAACTTAAGAGAACTTTAAAGTTGTATTCCAGATTCTAAAAAACAAACTATTGAGATTTTTTTCTTTTCTTTTCAATATCCCTCTTTTCAGAGATCCACCTTTAAAATCCCATTTTAAGAAAACCAGTTTTACTGCTTGCAGAAAGAATAGATAGAGAAAACAAAACAAAAGAAAAGAGAAACAGGATTATAATCCAATCGAAATCAAAAGAAGGAAAGGAGAAGAAACAAAGAGCACTAAAAGAAAATTAAAATCTGGTTATAAACGAAAATACCGAACTCATCTTAGTAAAGACAGACAAAATTTCGATCTAAAAAATATAAGAAGAAAGAAGAGAAAAGAAAACTAGAAAAAAAAAGATTGTACCCTGCAAAATAATGGTTACTTCCATCAGTTTCCCCAGATCCGTAATCCCTAACTCATGATCTAACTTTCACCCCCAAGTGGTCCTAAGATTTACTCTCTAATGGTGTGTGCTACCATTGAAGAAGATGGTTTTTTAGGGTTTTTTCTAAAAGAGGCGGAGTAGAGAAAGATGAGAGAAAGAGGAGAGAGGTGTTTACGGGATGACAATTATCAAGAGATAATATGGTTAAATTAGGAGAAATAAACGCTAAGAATTTCCACATTAAAACCACTTAAAAAAAGAAACCTATTATAGGGGTTCCAAACATTGGGTTTTGAGGCTCACAAGATGACAAAATCGGGTTATGAAATAGTAATCAACAAAACTCCATATCCAACTATTTTTTGTAATGGCTAAAATAACCTCCATGAATTATAAAATTAAATTAATTATCTTCTCCTTCTATTTTCATTCATAAATCATGATGAAGATGATGATCATACACAAAAAACTAAATCTATTATCTTTTCCTTCTCTTTTCGTTCATAAATCATGATGAAGATGATAATCATAAAAAAACCCTATTATTCTTCTTTCTCTCTTCTTCTTCTCCCGTCGCGATGAAGATGACGATCACAAAAAGAAAAAACTAAGAAAACCCATCACTTATTTTTGCTTTTGAAAACCCCCAAATTCGAACCGTAAGCTAACCTACGGTGAGGAAACTTCAATCGAACCAACCGCAGGTAGAAGTTACGGTATGGAAGTATGATTTTTTCAAATCATAGGATTTTTGAACCCAGAATATACGGTTTGGAAGTTAAGAACTCCAAACCGTAGATGACTTACGGGTGGGAAACCAAACCGTAGTATTGTCTACGGTTGGGAAAATTCATACTTCCAAACCGTAGACAGTTCTGAAACAGTTTTTTCAAAAACCTAATTCGATCGATTCCGCATATCCATGCATTAAAACCAATGAAATAAGATGGGTTTTTTGATTTTTACCTTGTTAAAGTCATTGCGGGTGAATTAAGTGGTGTTAATCGATAATGAATTATTTTGAGAATTGACGATTAATCGAAGAAATAGGCGATGAACATGATGGTGAAGAAGATAATGGAAGAATTAAAAGGAGAGGAATGAAAACAAATTAGTTTTAGGTTTCAATATTTAATAGATTAAGAGTATTTTAGTAATTTTTTTATGAATTAGGTCCCTTTATCTTCATTGCAGGATATTTGAATCCTTAGGATCCCTCAAATCTCTTTTCTTGGAGCCCCTATAATAGGTTTCTTAAAAAAAACAAAATTGATTGCTTAATATCTCAGACCGAGAGGTGGTAACAAAGACACCCTTAATAGCTGAGCAATTAGGAAACAATTTCACGGAGTTGTTTACTACAACAAATTGTAAAGAGGATCCAAAGTTTATGAACCTAATACCAAAAGTCATAGCTGAACAAGACAATAACAAACTTCACTATTATACCTACTTCAACTAAAATTTAGAATGTTGTGAAAGATTGAAACCAAATAAATCACCAGGTGCTGATAAGTTCCCGACAATTTTTTCAAACAAAATTGGGAATTAGTAGGTCCACATATGGTGGTACTGATCCAAGATATTTTTTAAACAAAAACTATAAAATTTAAAGTTAAATGAAACTTTCATATTCTTAAACCATAAAATAAAAAACCTAAAAATTCAAATGACTTCAGACCTATAAGATTGAGTGATACTCCTTACAAGATTTCGTCAAACTTATTGGCCAACAAACTTAAGATGCATCTAGAAAAAAATGATTTCACCATTTCAATCTGGTTTTATCTTTTCTATACAGATTTTAGATAACATCGTAGTAGCCCATGAGGTAGCTCACTCGTTAAAAAAGATGAGAACAAAAAATCGGGGGCTAGGAATACAAAATTGACATGTCAAAGGCTTTCGCCAGAGTCAATTAGATTTTTTCTATTAACTGTTAGATCATTGTTCGATGAACTCACTGGCGTTAGTATGTCAAGTCAGTTGTCAAATTTAGATGCCAAAACACATTCTTGATTTGGTCCACTAAAATCAGTTTCAAACTATATTAGTTTTAAGAAGTAGTATAAAATCAAAGCTATCCTTGAAGACTGGAGATTGAAGACTTACAAAGACATTTACGATAACTTCATTAAAGGTTAGTAACAAATGCTTGATTTTCTTGTTTATTCTACTTCTCCATCTACTCAAAAAAGTGCTCACTCTATGGAACAATTCCTATGACGGTAAATATACAAGTATGTATACACTTGAGGATATTTATACCCAAGAATTTAATCATAATGATATTTTTCCCTGCAAAGTTTCTCATGTTGTACGTAGTGAATGAAAATACGAATCCAGCGAGTCAAGAATCACTCAATTCCGAGTTGTAATGAAGAAGTTATGAGTGATTTATTAAAAAAACACTTATATGTGTGGCGAGGGTTGATTTCCCGAATAGGAAATTGTATGCAAACTTTTGGAAACAATTAGCGAACTGAAACCGTAAATATGTGACTAACGGTCTTTTTAAGTCAAATACTTGGTGTTTCCTTTCTTATTCAAGGTAGCTTTGTATCTAAGCAACCTAGCCTTGATCATTCACTATAAATAGAGGTTTCATGTAGCCACACAAACTATCCGTTGGAAAATGGTGTGCGATTGCACAAGGTTGTTTTCCATATCTTTGTTCTTCACGAACAAGAGCGAGATTGTGAAGACTTTACTTGGGATCGTTAATCATGGGAAAGCTATCTTCTTTGATAGTTATGGAACATACATCTAGGTGATTTTCGTAAACCCTAGATTTGATAGATCAAGATAATTCTAGATTATTTCTAAGTGATCTTGTGAGGGAGAATCAATTGGGTTATGAGACGTGTAAACCCTAATTGTTGAGGAGCATCTTACAAAGAGAATTAAAAAGATTTTCAAGAGCATCTTCTAAAGAGAATTGGTGTTCTGCTAGAATATTTACAATAGCAATTCCTAAAGAGAATCAGTGTTCTTCTAGGAGTTTTACAGGTGCACAAATACAACTGAAACATGTAGTACATCTTGTGTGAAATCTGGTAGTTAGTAATTGGTGTGACAACTTAAATCAGTGTGTGTTCAATATGGACTAGGTCCCTGGGTTTTCTACAAGATTGTAGTTTACTCGTTAACAAAAGTGTATATGTTATTTCTTTTAGGTATTATATTGTTTTATCTTTATAACTTAAATATAACAAGTTATACGTAGTTAAACCTAAATGGTATAAACTCAACTGTAAAGAACCTACAAGGCTCGTTCTTGTTGAATTTGTTTTTTGAAATATAGACTATAAGATTTATTCTTGTTAGAATTTGGTTCGTGTACATTTCGTTTATATACCAGGTTTACCTTGTTAAAACTATCTTATATACAATTTCGTAGCCGAACGTATAGATTGCACAAAGATTGTCTATATAGGTTCCCCAACGAAAAAGTTGGGTATCAGAGCGGGGCGAACACTGAAAAGACATAAATTTTTGTGTTTGTATTAATCTGAACATATAGACATGAGTTTGATCTTGTGTCAATCAAGTTTAGTTTACGTACCTGGAGAGGGGTGAATATGATTTTGGTTCTACCCGTCCTAGTCACACCTAATGACAACACTTCCTAGGAATGGTACGAGAGAGAACTTGATTTTCATTGTACTATGTACCTCCTTTTATAGATTTTTCCAAAAGGCCTTCCTTTTATGACATCATGCCACATGTCCTAAACCTCCTTAATTACCACTAATGTCATTCTTTCTAATATAACCTTCTCATTTTCCCTCAACTCCCTCCTCATCCTCTCTTCCTCATGGATATCTCTTAATGGACTTGGGATTTATTCGCCAAGTCCCCATGTTTCATGTTGGTTTTGGCTCACCATAGGGGATCCCTAACCATATTAAGGGATAATAAGTTTCATGTATCAACATTAGTACCCTGACTATTGGGTTAATTGTTAAATGACCCGATAGTCAACCGGTTCTTTGTGCGCATATCTTCCTTTTGGATGGAGAGAATGGGGTTCCTTTTATTAATCCCACGTCTTTTAAGTGACGGTTGGTCTTCCGCGACGTGTGAGAAACTTTACAGTTTCTTTTAGTATTTTCCTACCCATTATAATCACGGCGTTCGAGTCTCGAGATCACATATATATAGACTTGCTGGATCATTCATTCCTTTTTTTTTTACCTTGTCATTTCCTTTTCACTTCATCTTGAACACACCCTATATGTGCCATGTATATCAACTCTACCAGTAGTAGTTCATCCGAGGAGGAGGAAGCTGAGTTCGAGGAAATGATGAGCGCTGACTCCGAGGAAACTGAGTACGCGGCTCAGGAAGAGTTACACATACCATTACCAGTATATGACGAGTCATAAACGATCCGCGAAATCACAAACACCCCCGTTCTGAAGTGCGCATTGAAACTGAGAGGCCTCCGTGGTGGTCAGCGCGTTCTTCCTATGGATGACGTCCTTGTTCCACGCCTTCTCAATCCCTATGTATTACCCTATCCTCCTGCTCCCGAATGGCTCATGTATCCCGAGGTAAATACTTTATACACCTTTTTGTTTAAGAAGGTTCCACGTATGACTATTAAACGTGGAGATTATGATCTCCCTGCTATTGAGATTCATTCCTCATCCGCGACACATGCCATATGGCCGCATTGGACGTCTTACATTCGCTCCAACCCGAATCATGCAACTGTTCCTCTCTTAGTGGGTATTGATGAAGCTATAAATTTGTATCTTAAGCGAGAAGTAGTTAGATGTAGGCGTGACATGACGCGGCTTTTTTGCCGTTGGGCGTCCTCCGTCCATCCTCAGTTCTTTGCGTGGGGGAAGCCACCATAGTTCTAGAGGATGTGGTCGTCCTCACAGGATTGCCCATCTATGGTAATCATTCATATGAGGAGGCCACCGTCTCTAGGCTCTAAATGATTAAGACAAGAAGTTATAGGCTTATCTGTTAGATTGTAAAGACGATTCTCGCAACGAGCAGGTGAGAAAAGATCAGCTGCCAGCACGTCGAGGAAGTAAAGGAAACGCTGCAAGCGTCTGCAAGGAGGAGAGGTTGTCGTCTGTGGCCAAAGGAAAAGCTAAAGTAGTCAAGGATAAGAAATCTTCTTCGTCGCGCCCTGCGGGGAGCGCTTGCTTGCCAGTTCCACTCGCGCTTATGAAGCAATTCATGACTCACCGATTACCTCAGTGCGGACAAGTCCTGAAATGGTTATCAAACGCAATCGACGCGACTCCTTCCCCCTTTGGATCAAGTATTGAGCTCCGCAGATGATTGATAAAAAGGTTATGCCTCCCCTTAGGAAAGAGAAGAATCCCTGCGCTGAATTGGCGGCTTATATTTTTCTCTGGCTTTGTCATGATGTGTTCGAGTACAGCCCTCAGGATACCATCAAGAGTGAGCTTTTTTCGATGTCCGTGATGTTGTCTCGGGGTGTTTCTTTTCTTCTCGCGCCAATATTCTTGGGCGGCCTATACCGTCATTTGGATCTGTTCTACCATGACATTCGCATAGTTAATGCGTATGTTGATGTTGGTTTTTAGTTTAGGGAGAAAACTGTAAAAGCTTGTCTATCCGGTGTCAGAAATAATAGACCTTGATATGTCCATATTTCACAAGGAGTCTGAAGAATATATTAAAATATGATGAGTGCCTATGCCGCTCTTCATATTGTATTGAAACTCAAGCTCCTAGATGAATTGTTCACTAGTATAGAGCCTAATGAGTATTTAATCTCTCGCATGCATTATTCACTAATGTATGGCTTGCTGAGTATTTTTTTTGCTATGCTATGTTCCCCAGCTAAACTCTTAATATTGACGATTAATGTTCACTCACCGCTGAGTAGCATGAATCTCCCGAAGTGTCAGGATTAAGATCTGCATGAAAGTACTTATTCAGAAGCACGTTGCGCTGCTCTTCGAGAATAAAATTAGTGATTTTGTGCCAACACACAGAAATCATCAAATTTGATTAATTTTGTGACAGCTCACAAAATTCAATTTTTTAAACCTAATTTTACCAATTTACAAAAATTAGGTTTTTACGGCCTGCGCAATATCTCGAACCCTATTGGTCGAGACCAAATCTAGGTAAGGTAGGAGATTGATACACCATGGACTAGTAGGAGCAAAATCCTACCAAAATTCGAAAAACAAGAAATAAAGAGGAATTGCGGCAGGAAAAGGCAGCATCAAAAGGGACGCGGCCGCGCCACTTCGACGGCCGGTTCGGCCTAGCTGGCGCTACCGTACCATCGGCCGTTTCGGCCTAGCTGGCGTCGCCGTACCATCGGACGACCATTCCCATATTTCTGCCTGCCGGCCCCTCTTTCCCATCGACCAATAAAGTCGTTCTAAATGCGCAGTCTACAATTTTAATTAAAGTTGGAAGTTGGCTGGTCGGCGCACCTAATTCCTTAAGGAATCGAACATAGGCTGCCCATGTCAGTCTTAAAAAAGTCACGACCGCACGATTTGGCCGACAAATTTAACAAGCTTGGCCTCCTCCTAGCGTGACCAAACAAGCTCCATGACGTTCACCGGTGGGCCCACTACTATTCCAACCAATCGGAATTCTCCTAACTCGCCAGCAACAACCCTAATGGCTGGCTAAAAATAGGCTAGTTGTGTTATTGAACAAAGGGTTTAATGAGTTAAGACTGGCCATGGCAGTATCAAATTCATCGCGGTCGTCCAACTTAGCCAGCCTAGCTGGATGACTTAGATTTCATTTTGAGTGACCAATGAAGTGTCGATATGCTCACCAGCGGCTCGCCTTTAGCCTTAGAAAATCAAATTGATCCCAGCCCGCAGCTAACACCTAAAACCGTTAGCTCAAAGTAGGTTGGACACACGGATTTAAAAGCCTCAAGATCGACCAATGGCAGCGCATAACTGCCACAAAGCAATCTCGGCCATCCAACTTCGCCAGCTGAATCGACCGGCCTAGATCTGATTTCGGGGAACCAATGAGATTCCTCCGTGATCGCTGGCAGCCCCTCTTCCATAAGAACTGATCGTCCAATCCTTAGCCTATCTATATGGCTCCTGGTGGTTGCCCAAAGTTAGTTGGTCGCCCTACTCATAAGAGTCTTAAGTAATTCAACAACAACACATTACTGCCGCAAATGATCTCGGCCAACCAATTTGGCTAGCCAATTTAACCGGTCTAGATCTAATTTAGGCCGACCAATAGGATGTCAAAATGGCTACCAGCCACCACTCTCCTATAATGACCGACCGTCTCACCTTTGATGTACATGAATAGCTCCTGGAAGCTTCCTGAACATGGCCGGCCGCGCTTCTTTTAAGACATTGAGTTCCGCGACTAACCAAGATAGGATCTATACAACGATGCTTCATGAGCATCGATAATTTTGAGCTGCTTGCTTAAAAGCGATGCTTTACATGCATCAATTACAAACAATATTTTATAAATATCAATTTCCCAAAATAACTTAATTATTTAACCTAAAAGCATTACATGCTATTTCTTGCGGAAAGTCTCACAACTTGACGTGTAACATATGACCGCCCGCCGCCTAGCTTGCGCGTGATTGGTCAAAATAATTAGGTCTCGCAGGCAAGACCCACTCGGCAGCCTGCTGCATATTTTCTACAAAATACTCGAGACATCATGTCACAAACTGGGGGATGTTCATCAGGGTATTGGTTTGGAGGTTTACAGCGTGCGGCGTGCAACACGCTCATTATGAGAAAGTGTCAGGAAACGCGGACAGTTAGTGGAAGCAGAGAAGTAGTGGGTGTAAACCGACCTGTCTTCCCCCCATAGTAGGGATGTGGTTTTCAACATTTTACATGATCCCAACTTCTTCATCACTCAACTACTTCGACTTCCTATGAGATCAGGGTGCGTTCAACTATGACTTGTATAAATAGGTTTTCAACCTATTTCAAAAAACAAAGGTTATCAATACAAGTATCCAGAAAACATAAAAAGAACTGATAGCTTACATTCTTCAAGAAAGTTCCACATTCTGATACAAGTCATAAAACAACCACACCTTTAAAGTTAACCATTATGATCTCAACACCTTCTTCGCTTCCCTCCCTAAAATCAACCCTTCTCCTTCATTTTGTGACCGAAGCAAGACTGGAACGGCCATTTATTGGTTTAGGACAGAATTGTACAGATTGATCTCTCGAATCTAAAGTACTCATGTGCAATACATTTGTTTAGGGTTTATATTTGTTTCTCGGCGGCACACCCAAATTTACCATTTCCAGCAGAATCATTTTTTTACCCTACTACAGCGGTTCACAAGGTTGAGACTTATATTCCTTCCTCTTTCATGCAAGTGTGGTCTTGAGAACACCTCCCCGAGTATGCTCCCGATCCTCACACGTCTTAGTAGTTCATCGAGAGGAGGATGTTGAACAGGACGATGGTACTGTTAGTAAGACCATCGTCACCTATGGTTATCCGCGGATGGCTCTCTGGAATGGTAAAGGGAAGGTTCCCAAGGGTGATATAACTAAATTCATGGACGTAGACAAGGACTTCAAGCCCTTCCCTTACCATGATGGTCGTTCAGGTTCGGGGCATTATGATTTCACTTTGCCGTTGGAGGGAACGGGATTGGATTCAACGCAATCCTTGCCAGAGTCAGATTTGGATTCGGTGATGGCGGTGTTACCTGTTTACCTTCTTGATTTTACGCTGGTAAGTTCATTGCTATGTCCTATATCCATGATCGTGTGGCTCGACAAGTTGGGTTTGATCAGGGGGCTCCTTCTAGCTTCCCTCCTTGGAGCGGATCCGACATTGCAAATATCATTGCCAGTTTTGGTCGTTTTGTCTTCAAAGGACCAACACGCCTAAGCAACCTAGGAATTAATTTCTCTTTCCAGCAGCATGTTCTCGAGCGCCCTCTGGCGATTACCGAGCTGGCTCATGGATATCAGATTCTCATTCTTCGCCGAGCCTTGAACATTCTTTTGCTTGACTCATTTTCTCCTCCTGATTTGTCCTCCGCGGATCTTCGTATTTTACACGCCTCTGGTCGGATTAAGCTTGATGAGGGTATATCCGAGAAAAAAGGTCTTACATCGGGTACTAAGGGTCGCCCTATGGATCCGCTGGTGACCTCCTGGGATCCCCCTGAGGGTCACGAGCCCATAAGGAAGAAGAAAGGGATAAATCCTTCTTCCCACCGGAAGCCTCCTATACTCCAGATCCGAAGCCTGCTGCTAGTTTGCCAGCGCCACATGGATTTCTTTTGATTTTGTTATATTTCTTTCTCTTTGTTATTTTTTTTTTAGTAAAAAGGGGGTGAATCCTACAGTCTCATGAATCTACTTTGTCCAATCCCGTGGGATGGAAGGCGTCCTCTTATTTTAATGGAGGAGTATCTCAACATTCATATGAGTGATTGGTATGAGAAGAGCCTTGCTAAGAAGACTAAACGGGAAGCGGCTAAGTTGTCCATTCCCCGTCCTTGTTCTTCTACTGATGTTCTGTCTCTGCGTCCCGTACAGGCTTGGCAGAATAGTCCGTCACGGTCCCAACGAGGTACTAGTGGTAGCCCGACCCCTTCATTCGTGGATCTTGTGCAAAATCTCGGTGTTAAACTGTCTAAAGGGGCTGGTTGGGTATCTTCGCACCTTCACATATCATCTGTTAATCCTTTGCGGGCAGAAACCCTTCATGTTAAGGGCCAAGATTTGGAGTCTCCTAGTTACGTGTTACATTCGCTAAGTCCTTCTTGGTCGAACCGGTCGGTTTTAGGTGGGTCCTCAGCTCACATGGCATCCCAACCAGATCATTCTGAAGGTGGTTACTCACTCTATGCTTGGCACGTGTACCTTTATTTAATGTCATCCTTTTGTCTTCCCTTTTTTTTTAACTTATATATCTGAGTTTCTCTTCACAATGTTATTTATTCTTTGTTTTGCAGTCTCTACGAGTGATTTCGGGTCTTCTTCTGCCTCTTCAGTGTCTCATCCGAAGCCTTGTGATCCCCCGCTTATTCTTGAGGTTGGTTTCTTCTTTTCCTGATCTTTTTTATCATTGGTGCTTTCCTTATACACTGCGCTCTTATACGTTTGTTAGCGCTTACCCATCATCATCATTTTTTTCGTTCTTGCGTATGTACCGCTTTCCAGGATATGGGTCACAAGCGTAAAGAATATGGGAAGCATGAGGTCTCTATCATCGAAGGTGGGAGGCGCGTGAACCCTGGTGATGGGTCTGTAAAACGCGCTCGGTTATATGGTAATAACTCTGCGTTAGTTGACCATCCGAAGAGATGCCCCAACATTTCTGACCCGCTATCGATCACTCAGGACACGAAGTTTCGTTTTTCGGAAGTGGTAGATGCCTTCGAGGTTGGTGTTGATCCTACCGCTTATAAACTGGTTCATGACTTTTGGGTGCCATCTGCCTTGGTTTCCACTTATAGGGATATCGTGGAGCGCGACGGCGGTCATATGGTAAAGGAGGGTCTCCTCGACATGCGAACTTTATGCTATATGAATAAGAATCTTCTCGAGTTAGCTGACCACCTCAGGCGGGTGAAGGATGTTCCTATTGACACTAGCGTGTTACATGGTTGGGAGACTACCATTCGTGCCGCGATCAACCTCAACTTTCAAGTAAAATGGTTGGACGAGTTGCTGACGAAGGTGAAGGATCATAATGACCCATGTGTGCACCTCCCGGGCCAAATTGCTAAGTTGGAGGAGGAGTTAGTTCACCTTCCCAAGATAACTTCTGATAAGAAGTTAGCGCTAAACCAGTTTACCGTCAGTGTGGGGGTAGCGGCCGTCGCTGCCCAGCAGGTGGAGATCGCGAAGGGGAAGGTTCACGTGAAGCTTGAGAAGAAAGACATGAGTGGTCCATGTTCCAGTCTACTTGATGTGCTCTGTTTTCATTTCCTATTTCTTCCTTTTACTGTTCATTTATTTCGCGCATCTTCTTTTCTTTGGACAAATTTGTTGTATACTTATTTTTTTTACGGATACTTTAACTATGTGGTATGTTATATTGCTTTTAAGTTTGGAGACTGTATTTCGCGCTTTCTTTGATTAAACCTTTGTTTGTCATTAATTCTGTTTTATTATGTTTTACATAAAATCCTTTGATCTGCGCGGCGGAGTATCTTGATTATTTTGTGTAAAATGTGTTAACCAACGTCGTCAGGATTACGCTAGGTTTATGTTTGGTGATGTGTGGCTACTCGCCTATTCTCCCTTCTCTTTTTAGATGAAACACAACGTATATTAAACACGCCTATTCTTATTTTAGATAGAGAGTGGCGCTGTGTCCTGTCTTGGTGGGTTTTGCTAGGGCGTATATCAAACGCGCCTATTACCCGCGTATATTAAGCGCCCCTATTCTATTTTAGATAGAGATAGACATTGTGTTTTGCCTTGGTGGGTTTTTCTAGGGCGTATGTCAGACGCGCTTATTCCCCCTTCCTTTTATAGATGGAACATAACGTATATTAAACGTGTCTATTCTTATTTTAGATAGAGAGCGATATCGTGTTTTGCCTTAGTGGGTTTTGCTAGGGCGTATGTCAAAAGCGCATGTTCCCCCTTCTCTTTTTAAATGGAAAGAAACGTATATTAAATGCGGCTATTCTTATTTTAGATAGAGAGCGACGTTAGATTCTGTGCCTTCGCGAGTTTATTAGTTGGCCACGCCTTTTCAGCGCCTTATAGCCTTTCGTAAATCCGTCAACCGACCGGGCACCTTTGACATCCCATAGCCTTCTGTGATTTTATTGGCCGACCGGGTGTCTATGCATCCCGTAGCCTTTTGTAAATTCGTCGGCTGATTGGGTGTCTATGCATCCCGTAGCCTTTTTCTAGATTCATCGGCCAATCGGGTGCCTATGTATCTCGTAGCCTTTTGTAAATCCGTCAGCTGAACGGGTGTCTATGCATCCCGTAGCCTTTTGTAGATTCATCGGCCGACCCGAGTGTCTATGCATCCCGTAGCCTTTTGTAAATTCATTAGCTGACCGGGTGTCTATACATCCTGTAGACTTTTGTAGATTCATCGGTCGACCGGGTGTCTGTGCATCACGTAGCCTTTTTTAAATTCGTTAGTTGATCGGGTGTCTATGCATCCCGTAGACTTTTGTAGATTCATCGTCCGACCGGGTGTCTATGCATCCCGTATCCTTTTATATATTGTAATGTCGATACATTTTCCTCTGCAACGCCTCTATTTGTTATTATAAATTATCATTCATAGGAGACAAAGGGGAATATAACTTGCCTTTTGTTGCAGGATATTATTGTTTGTTACTGGGTTCACAAAGGGAAAACCGCGGTCTGTCCGCTCGCCGATATGCTTACTTTGTATATTCCTCGCCCATATATGGTTTAATGGTGAGGGTGGTGGTCGCTATAATTGCTTGCTCTGCTACCTCGATTTCTCCAGCTGCGTGTTTGCGGTCAAAGATGCTTCTAATGGCGAAGCACTCTACTGTTGGATGGCCCAGTCTTTGATGGTAGTAGAAGTATCTAGCCGCGCTTTTATATAGCTTGTTGATATCCATTACTGTCGGCCGTATCTTGATTTCCTTGTTCGTTATTCACTGTTCCAAGAGTTCGATTATCTATTCTCAGCTGCACGACAGAGGAGGCGGAGGGTTGAAGTCTCGTCTTGATCCTCCTAGGTTCCCCTCGGTGGTCTGAAACGGGTCTTTCCTTCCCTTAATGACGTTGAGCATTACATTGTGTGGTTCTTCAGAGACGACATTGATTTTGTGGTACCAGGGGTTATCTGTATGCATCTCTTCGACACATTCGACGATCCTCTCTGCTGCCTCTTCCAGCTCGACAAATGTTTGGAACTTGAAGTTGATTAGTCTCCTCTTAAAGGCGGATGTCATTCCGTGTATGCAAATCTCAACTAGCGCTCTTTCACTGATATCTTCGTGGAAGTCCAGCGCAAGATGTCGGAATCGAAAGACGTGTTTCCCTATTTCTTCTCATACCCGCTGGTTGCACATGCTCAAATCTATTAATGTGATATTTCTTTTGGCTGAGTAAAATTTCCTGAGGAAGAGGGCGGACATGGTCTTCCATGAGTCTATACTTCCTGCCTTTAGGTTATCGTACCAAGTGAACGTCGTTCCTGTGAGTGACTTGGGGAATTATCTTAAGCATAGCTTTCCGTCAGAAGCCTTGTCATTCATTGTTGACAAAAATCGGCTAAGATGTTCCCACGCATTCCATTGTCCATCGTATACCCTGAATTTTAATGATGTATAATCCTCTGGGTATTGGAACTCGCTAATACTCGTTAGGTAGGGACTACTCACGGCGCCGTAGTTATCTTGCTTTACCACGTGGTAGTTTGTCTTTAGGTATTTTGCCACAACTTCTTGTGACATTGTCGTCGGCTTGCTATCCTTATGTCCTTCACTTGTCGTTGTTCCTTCGGGGGTACCTCGGTCTGTTATCATAGCTTATTTCATCCATTTTTCCAGCTCTTGTTTCCTTTGTACGCTCCCCTAAAACTCCTTATGTATGTCTTGTAGCGTTAGAGGTGAGGGGTGCGGTGGATGAGTCATTTGCTGTGTGAGATTTCCTTGTGCTACTCCTATCTCCTTATTTCGGGGTTCGTGTGCTGCCTGCTGTGTAACTGCGCCTTGTGCTAATATTTCCTCTTCGCTATCTTCATTTTCTTCTTCTATATTACTTGGTCGGGATTAGCCGGTTGATTGGACGATTGATTTTTTTAGCGCGTTTGAGCTAGTGCTTCCTGGGTGCGTCATGGTGAGCTAGGCACGAGCCTCTGGGTGTGGTCGCCAAATGTTGAGGGGGTGAATATGATTTTGGTTCTCCTCGTCCTAGTCACACCTAATGACAACACTTTCTAGGAATGATATGAGAGAGAACTTGCTTTCCATTGTACTATGTACCTCCTTTTATAGACTTTCCCAAAATCCCTTCCTTTTATGACATCATGCCACATGTCCTAAACCTCCATAATTACCACTAATGGCATTCTTTGTAATATAACCTTTCTCCTTTTCCCTCAATTCCCTCCTTATCCTCTCTTCCTTATGGATACCTCTTAATGGACTTGGGTTTTAGTCACCATGTTTCATGTTGGGTTTGGCTTCCCTTTAGGGGCTCCCTAACCCTGTTAAGGGGTAATAATTTTCATGTATCAAAAGTACCACTAAGATTTGATGGCACAAATTACTTATGGTGGAAAATAGCTATAGTTCCTTCTTACAAGCCGATTTCTCTCCACGGGTGAAGGTTGTCAAATGATACACTCGTCCAACAATTATTGTAAACAGTGTAACCTCTGCCAAGGATATTGGTGAACATGATGCTATTGAAATCAGTGCCACAAGGCATAATTCTGATAGATTGAATGTTATTATACATGCCATAATCCAAGATCCCCAACATCATGTAACTATATGTGAAACTTCGAAAGAAGATTGGGTTATCTTGGATACCATGTTCAAAGGTAATACGACAGAGAAACAAGCAATGCTTCAAAACTTAACATTTCACTGGGAAAATCTTTGTATATCTTATGGTGAAACCTGTGATGAATTTAACCAAATAGTTAACTCCTCACCTTCGTTAGGAAGACCTATTCCAGAGAAAGATATTGTACGCAAAATTCTCATGTATCTACCATCAAGATACAAGTATAAAAAACATACAATCAAATGAGCTAACGATCTTTTAAGACTAAACAAATAGTGAAGAACTTTGATAATGAATACCGGTCTGAAAAAGAGATAGGTATTTCTCTTAAAGCTGTAAACAATACTAGTCCTTCGGAGGGTATATATACTGCGCTTGAGACTAAGAGCATCTCCAACGGATCCCCGGTTCTTTCCTACATGTTATTCCCTTGAAGACATCTTTAAGATAAAAATTCCTTACTTTTAGGAACGGAAAAGAAATCTTCTCCAACGAATTGGCGTTGAAGTTAATCAATAGGGAACATATATTAACGCTATTGGCTTAAGAACTTTTTTTATTTTAAAAGTATAACTGCTTTACTACTTACTCTCCAATGAAACTCCAGATTATGATCTTCACATCCTAAAAGAGACCCTCTAAAACCAGAGGATCATGTAAAGGATGTTACTATAACCACCTTCCACGTCATCTTCACATTGCTTTTAGAGGTTTTTATTGGAGATTTGTTTTTCTCAAAATATCCTAAAATCCTATGTGGCCTACAATTTAGGAAACGGAGAAAGTCCCGTTGGAGATGCTCTAAGTATGATACTCCACGACAATTTAGAAAATTTTTGAGAAATGGGAAAAAGAGATTTTCTAAAGGTGAATCATCTTCTTATCATAACCCTCGAACTTGTATTAATGATGTTGTTCAATGCTTCAATTTTCGTGTTTTCGGCATTTGTCATCTGTATGCCCTACCAAAGACTACAAACAACCAGCTTACATTGGCTCTTGATGATATGCCTGCAGATGATTATTATCAGGAGTGTAAGACAAGTGAGGTTGCATATGTTTTTGATTTATTTTTTTGGACACAGACTTTGATTCTGACAAAGAAGTGTTCCATGAAGATCTAGTTGCTTATAAACTTCTTAGGGAATATCATCATAAATTTTTTGAAACTGAAAGCTCCCTATTCAGTAAGAAAGTTCAATATAACTGAATATGCAGTAAGAATAGAGACTTACAAAACCAACTTGATTCTGTTAGTGCAAGCGATTATCTAAAGCAAATACGAAATTTTAAAGAAAAAATATTCGGAGGACGTTACTGAGAAAAGGTACTTCAAAACTAGATAATTTGGAGAACATTGAGATGAACTTGTTATTTGATTCGGAACAAGATGATATCAAAGTTCACATTTGAATCATCCAAGAATAATCTAGTTAATGCACTTAAAAAGATCAAAAGATGAAAGAAGAAAATATGAGCTTAAGACAAAGCTTCACTCTCAGTAGTAGCTCGGATAAATTAACTCAATATCGGGGGCATGTAGAAATTATCATGATACAGAAGGATTGGGATATGAAGGAATAAATGCTCATAGTACTTGCAAAGAGGTAAAATTTTCAAGGCTAAAGATTCCTCACAACCAAAATCTCTCACTGACAACAGAAGTGAAGTATCTCCACCACCTGCTAACGACGAGAAGCGAGTATTATATGAAGCTCCCAAACAAGCACATACATATCCAGGTAACAATAAACATAAATTTTTCCATTCTACCAAAAATTGCTTTAATTATGCAAAATCAGGTCACATGCAAATGGGATATACATTTCGTGAAAGAGATAAAACCAGATCTTCTTCTATTCATAACATGACAAGATCTGATGCTCCCAACTGGAGAAAAACCTAGTTGCATAATATCGGTCATTCCAGTATTTTCCCAAGAAAGTTACGAAACAACATTGGGAAGAAAAAGAAACTTGTTGCTTCTAAAGCCACTCCAACGCCGGTCCTGAGAGATAAGCAGGACAAGCCCCACTTGGGGGGCAACAAGAGGTGGGGGCAATAACATACATATTTGACATGTGGGGGTTTAATTTCAATAAATCATTCTCAAGGACATATATATAAATTATGTAAAATATAAGGATAAAAGTATACTGGTGTTAATTAGGAGAAGTAATCTGCATTTTTATTATATTATTTTTTGTGAAAATAACCCTTAATTCCTTGCGGATTTTTTTTCCTTATTATAATGCTTGATGTTAAAAAATCAAAATTTTAGTTTACTGGTGGTTGAATTGAATTTATTCAGAAAATAACATATATAGTCATATTTCATGTCTAGATAAATATACTGATTTAACGTATTTTTGTTATACACACGATGTTTCGGTGAGTTTCTCTAATTTAGTTTTTTTTTTTCCAATTAGTTAAATTTTCGTGCTTCTGAAATATAACATTACCAAACAATATGTATGTAATTAATAATCGTCGACAATAAATGAAAATAAAAAAATCTAGGCGGCCTTGTCTGATTTAGGTACCAACGTTGTATACATATACCGAACTTCTCCATCCTCCACTTGGAAAAAACTCATTTAAAATGTCTTGAAGAAATATGTAAGACCCATACTGCAAATGATGTGAATATTATAAGTTTGTTCGTAATTTTTTTATGGGGCACAAAACATATTATTCACTTCGGGGATTTTTTTTTTCAAGAACGGCCCCGACCACTCAGAAATGGGTACCAAAGAATATCAATAAAACAACAAGTGTCAATAAGAAGGATCTCTCAGAAATAACACAACAAGGGTCAACATCTTAATGAGGTACGAAATTTTTCTATTTAGTAGTGGTTTAGGTTTACTTAGCTAGAAGTTTAAATATTATCTTATACAACATATTACACAAACTTGTTGATCAAAAGCCAGAATCAGAAGCACTTTTCGGATTATTGAGTTTTGGTATAAGAGTAGTAAAGTTATGATTTAACTGTTTCAACAAATGCTTAGAATGAAAAACTTTCTACCATACTTGCAGTTGATTCACCAACTGTTTCCCACATTTCATGGTAGAAACCTGGAGGAAAACCATCAGGCCTTGGAGTTGTCCAAGGTTGCATACTAAAGACAATATACTTGATTTCTTCATGGTAAGTATTGAATCATCTTCCTCAGTGATGCAAGGATTAACATGATCTAGATAGCCAAATTCCAAGAAAAATGCAATGATCTAGATACTCATTAGGCATAGGAGGACTAGTTGTTCTAATCATGTTAAGTAAGTGGGACTTAAGAGCAGCAGCAATGTCATCCCGATCAGATAACCAAATTCCAAGATCATTTTGAAAAGTGTCAATTGGAGTTATTTTCTCATGAAGTGATGTGATTTTCATTGTTGTAGAAAAAGTTCGTTCAACTCGGACTTGATAAGATTGGGTTCTAAACTTAAAATAAAAATAGAAAATATATATACAAAAGGTTTGTCACAATGTTGAGAGAGACTGAGACTCAGGATTCCACCAAATTCCATTCATGCGACTCAAATAATAATTCCAATCAATTATAGTTCAAATAATAAAAATATGGACTCTTGTTCTTTGCCAAAAATAGATTTTCGAAAAGCAATGACTGTAAATCAAAAGAATGATGTATCACAAATACATAGACCAAGCATACACCATCAAACGAAATCACACACATTCAATAAAAATCATAAATCGATTAAAAATCAATGCAAATAGTCATAAAAGAACTATTAGAATTACCACATGCGTGAAATAGGGCTTCCTCCGTCATCCCAGTGTTTGGGTTTAGATTCTCATATCAAAAACAGGCTCAAAAGAATAAATCATGGCTCAAAAGTTGTTTTTATTGAATAGATGATATGATTGAGTGAATATGCAACGACGTACTGGCGTTACAGAGTTCACTGTTACAGGATGTGTGGCTAACTGAAGATAAATGTGGTTGTTCAGCTGTTACAGAGAGAATACTGTAGCACTGTTGCGAATTTGAGACGCTGTTCTTCGTTGCAACGCTTGTTCTTCAGCAGCAGCAGCAGCAAAGACAGACTTCCTGTAATCTCCGATTCTCTCCTCCTGAGCTCTCCTCTCGACCCCAAACTCTCGACACCCCTTCTTGAGACCCTAGGAAACCTATTTATACACCACATGGCGATTAAATCTCTCCCAAATCGTTTCTAAATCTCTTCTTTCCTTCCTTGGCAGTCACGTCAATAATTCCTTCCAGAAATTTTTTTACGCGTTTCTGAGCTTTCCCACTTATCTCAAACTCTTCCTTAGATATATACGTATCTTTGGAAAGAGTTTCTTGCATTTAATCTCTCTGAATGTCCAAAAACAAACTCGACAGGGACCGTGTTTCCTTTTTTACTCTGTTTCCTTTTTCCGGCAATTCCAGCCCAATTCGATCGATCCAAACGCATGTATTAAACCTGTTTTGCTCTATCAAGTCCAGCCCAATCGATTTCCAGTGTTGAATCACCTGAAACTTGTTCAAATCTTCAAACCAAAATCAACAGCGTCTGCATGCATTTTCCCCGCCAAAAACCGTTTTAAACGTGAAGAAGAAGGGTGTCCCCCTATCCAAAGCGAGAGTCTGAATAGCAAATGTCCTCCCAGGTGCCTTTAACAACTTTTCGAGCCAATTTCGCCGCAAAAGCTTATTTCTCCAAAAACACCTACAAAGAGATAAAATACCGAAATAAGTACAAAAATGGGTACTAACAATATACACAATAGAGATGAAAATAGACACATAAATGCGTCTATCAAATACCCCCAAACTTATTATTTGCTAGTCCCGAGCAAATCAAAACTAAAAAATAAAATCCTAACTCACTGTCGCAGGCATCGTCGATTGCATTTAGCGTATGCAATAAGCCTTTAAACCCCTAGGTGGCCCTAGTGGCCGAGTTATAGTCTCGGGAGGGCTTACAAGAGATATACCCACAAAACCTTTACTACTCCAGACCCTAGCTATCTACAACGAACCTTGGAAGGCACTAAAGAATCTCCTTGGTTGGCATACTTATTGACTACAGGAAGAAGTACCCTGATGCGAAATTCCAATTGCTGTACACGAGTTTGCACTCAAGCATACTAAAATTCATATATAAGTGACAGAGCCCTACTCAGATAGTTGCACTATGGACATCATATTCGGAGTCAAAACTAATCACATGGATATATCAAGAAGATGGATATAGAAAAACATAGATGGTTTTGATGTTTACTAAGTGAACGGCGTTTCCCTTATCTGTCTGAAGGCCTCCGCCAAAATGAACCTATCCTAATGGATTGAGATATTAGTCTGACTAATATCAACACACTGGCATATACAAGGGAACCAGTGGTCGATAACCTAACTCTAGGTCAACACAACTGGCATATACAAGGGTACCAGTGGTCGACTTTATTGAATTTATTCCTTTTGGTCAAATGGTCTGGTCTCAATTTTTTTTTTTATTTTTATTTTTTTTTTTTCAACTTTTTGGTAACTACCATTTTTTTTTCATGGTATCTCAATCACTCTAATTCACCCTAGCATTGGTAACAACTTGAATCGTGGGCCCCACCTATCACTTAGAGAAACATAGTTTAAAAACAAAATAAAATAAAAATAGAAGTGAAAAGGACTCAACGAGATATGGTGAAACTATCATGTTATTTCTAACACCTGAGCTCTGTGCTTTTATGAATAAATTCTTCTAGATGTTGCCATCTAATCAGATTGGTTCCTGAATTCCTACAACCAAAATGCTTCCATCCACTTAGATTAGTTAGTGCAATCCTAAATAGGCATAAATTTCTAAGATCTGGAGTTTATTTATTCATACTGCAACTAAAAAGTTTCTCCCATACCACCAAACTTAAATCTAACATTGTCCTCAATGTTCTAAAGATGAAATTAAAAGCATGAACAAGGAGAAACTGTTACCATTTGAAGCAAAAGAGATAAGAAAAGATATTACCGTGTCGCATGAATGTTGGGTTACCTCCCAAGAAGTGCTAAGTTTAAAGTCTTCAGCTAGACTAAGAAAGGATTAGGCACCTCATAGAATAAAGTAATAGCCGAAATTTCTGTGGGTCATCAAAACCAAATAGAGCTATCACAAATAAAAGGAATCTGCAACCTTCCAAGAAAATTAACAAATAAAGCGCACCCTTGTCTAGTTTCCTGTTTAAGACAACTACATCTAGCGGTGGTTCAGGTTCAGGTTCTATAACTGGGTCCAAATAAAATATTTTCATGGGTTGGAATTCCTCAAAGCTAAGATCCGGTTCAGGTATTAGAGTCTGAAGAAACTCAAGTAAAAATTTAAAAGCACATAATAATAACCTGAATAATTTAGGATCCTTAAATTCAATCAGTTTTGACTCACACAGCTGACCACAATGAGAGTGGTGGTCTATCTTAAGCAAATGTATCGACCCTAATCTCTTAAAGTAATTAGGTTTAGTCTCAAAACTAAATAATTGACACATCTGAAATTTATACGTTCCCACAATTGGTTGAAAAATATTTGGTGTGAAAACAAAGTCGATCTTGGTATCATAGCCTGGTCTAACCTCATCAACCATAGGATGGGTTTCTAACAACTGAACTTCCTTATGGACATCACTAGGTTCAGGAAAACGTGTGTGAAGATAATCTTGTAAAATGGTTGAGGCACATATGTCAAGTCCCAAGTGAGGGACCTTTATAATAGTTAAAGCACATGGAGAATGATAATCACCCCCAAACTTAGAGTTTTCAGTGTATCTAGAAAGACTAGTCACAACTTCCCTAATTTCAAGGTCATTAGATTCCTGAAAATGGTCAATTGATTCTTCTAAGTATGGTTCATCCTCACTCATCTCTACGAGTTCACTTTCTTTGTCTAAGACTAATGTTTCTAAATCGCTAGACTCTAAAACAATATTCTCAGAAAAACTCGTTCCTCTAAACCATCGTTGGCTTCGTAATCATAAGGAAATACTACATCGTCTAAAACGGGAGTATCTCTAATCAAATCCTCATCCTTTTGAATAGGTGAATAATTATTAAAATTATTTGGATTTGAACTAGAAATAATATTATTATTAAGCTCAACTGGAGTAACAAATTCCTGATCGCTATGCCTACTTATTTCAAAATCTTCATCAACACTATCCTCATCATAATCATCATTATAATAACATGAAAATGGTTGAACCTCATCTAAACAAGTAGTGTTACCAATTTTATCCTCGTCATCTTGATTATGAAAATTACTATCCTCAGTTTCAAGGGTATTATTGGAAACACTGTATTGGAAATTAAGATTATTTCGAGCAATTCTTTCGTTCGTCTCAGCTATCAGCTTGAAGGATTCGTCTATAGAAAGTTTTCTTTCGTCATAAACTAAGTTATTCATCTCAGCGAACTTACGTGTCGACTCCTCTAATTTCCTGAGGGACTCTTCTAAAGGAGAAATATAAGAATTTTGCTCGTATGACCGGTGCGTGTGTGGATAGTAATTGGGCTCATCAAGGTATGAGCCATAACCTTGAAAAGGCTGATGTTCCCAACCACTATTCACATTATGGTCAAAGTAGTAATGTCCATTTTGAAACTCAGTAGGATATTCGTTGTATTGGCTATCGTAATACCAGTTCGACATTCTATTGCAGGGGTGTGAGTTGTCACACAAAATAAAACCCACTGACAGGGGATTCGTGGGTGGATAGAGTCTTACCTCTCGTACCAGACGGGCGATGAACCGTTGAAGTCGACTCAGGCCACCGACTCCGATGTCAGTGTACGAACCCGAGGGGCCGAGACAATATCGTAACTGTCGTCCTTCCCTGCAAACAGTTTATATTTAATCTTAACCCTTCCATAGGGTTTTAAAAAATAATGTCCAGTCCAAAAATAAAGTCCAAAAAGTGTCCAAAAATAAAAATAAAAATTACAAAAACTAAAACCCTATTTACAGTTTTTAAAAATAAAACAAAATAACTATATACAAAATATTCTTCTTCACTCCTTTCGGATTCCTATTTTCTTTCCTTCTTTGGCGATGATTTCCTTTTATAGCACTTTTTCTTTCCTTGTAGCTTTGCTCGAAATCTGAAAAGAATAAAAAAATACCAAAGGCGTAAAAGAGAACAAAAATTCTAAAAGAAATAAAATAAATCTAAAACCTAATACAAATCCGCGTCGGCGGCGCCAAAAATTGATGTGATTTTAATTGTTGTAGAAAAAGTTCGTTCAACTCGGACTTGATAAGATTGGGTTCTAAACTTAAAATAAAAATAAAAAATATATATACAAAAGGTTTGTCACAATGTTGAGAGATAGTGAGACTCAGGATTCCACCAAATTCCATTCATGCGACTCAAATAATAATTCCAATCAATTATAGTTCAAATAATAAAAATATGGACTCTTGTTCTTTGCCAAAAATAGATTTTTGAAAAGCAATGACTGTAAATCAAAAGCATGATGTATCAAAAATACATAGACCAAGCATACACCATCAAATGAAATCACACCCATTCAATAAAAATCATAAATCGATTAAAAATCAATGCAAATAGTCATAAAAGAATTATTAGAATTACCACATGCATGAAATAGGGCTTCCTCCGTCATCCCAGTGTTTGGGTTTAGCTTCTCATATCAAAAACAGGCTCAAAAGAATAAATCATGGCTCAAAAGTTGTTTTTATTGAAGAGATAATATGATTCAGTGAATATGCAACGACGTAATGGCGTTACAGAGTTCACTGTTACAAGAGGTGTGGCTAACTGAAGATAAATGTGGTTGTTCAGCTGTTACAGAGAGAATACTGTAGCACTGTTGCGAATTTGAGACGTTGTTCTTCGTTGCAACGCTTGTTCTTCAGCAGCAGCAGAGACATGCTTCCTGTAATCTCCGATTCTCTCCTCCTGAGCTCTCCTCTCGACCCCATACTCTCGACACCCCTTCTTGAGACCCTAGGAAACCTATTTATACTTCACAGGGCGATTAAATCTCTCCCAAATCGCTTCGAAATCTCTTCTTTCCTTCCTTGGCAGTCACGGCAATGATTCCTTCCAGAAATTGTTTTACGCGTTTCTGAGCTTTCCCACTTATCTCAAACTCTTCCTTAGATATATATGTATCTTTGGAAAGAGTTTCTTCCATTTAATCTCTCTGAATGTCCAAAAACAAACTCGACAGGGACCGTGTTTCCTTTTTTACTCTGTTTCCTTTTTCCGGCAATTCCAGCCCAATTCGATCGATCCAAACGCATGTATTAAACCTGTTTTTCTCTATCAAGTCCATCCCAATCGATTTCCACTGTTGAATCACCCTGAAACTCGTTCAAATCTTCAATCCAAAATCAACAACGTCTGCATGCATTTTTCCCGCCAAAAACCGTTTTAAATGTGAAGAAAAATGGTGTCCCCCTATCCAAAGCGAGAGTCCGAATAGCTAATTTCCTCCCAGGTGCCTTTAACAACTTTTCGAGCCAATTTCGCCGCAAAAGCTTATTTCTCCAAAAACACCTACAAAGAGATAAAATACCGAAATAAGTACAAAAATGGGTACTAACAATATACATAATAGAGATGAAAATAGACACATAAATGCGTCTATCATGAAGTTAGCTTTATTTGTGAAAGTATGTAGTGTTCCTATCACAAAGTTTAAAGAACTCATCCTTACCTATCTGTCTCCAACAATCCTCCTCTGCATCATACCAAAGGTTAGTTTTTTTATTAAGATCGAGAACATATATTGTTACCATTAAGATTAGAAATTTGGGATTCAGTTTTGGAAATCTGAATAGAAATGTTACCAAAATGCTCATAATTCTATCTGCTTATATCTTGTTTGGTACCATGGAGAGACTTACAAAGTTCAAAAGCAGAATAACCATTGTGAGCATTTTTCCAGCTGGATTTAATGATATATTTACAAGTGAAATCCTAAAACCAAGTCATGTCAAATCTAAACGGTTTATTAGTTGTTGTTAGAGCACTGCTCGGTCGAACTCGCAAGTCTTGCTATTGAAAAACCGGGGGTCTAACAAAACCACCCAATATTTCGCTTAGCAATCTGTATGGACTAACTCTGAAATACTTTGCTCGAGAATCAACTAGACAGTAAGACTCAGTCTAGGTAAAAGTATCACAAGGAGTTAATATCTCTCTCTTGATTTGATTTTTACTCAAGCTAAAATCAATAGCGAGTCTTTATCAAATACAAGGAATAACTTGGACCGTACCAAAGACCAATGTCAAAGGATCAATCAATATCAATCAGCAACCAAAGGTTGGATTTCCAATTGATGATCACGAACGCACAACCTGTATTGTTTCAATTATATAAAATATAATGCGGAAAAGAAATAACACAGACACCAGAAGTTTTGTTAACGAGGAAACCACAAATGCAGAAAAACCCCGAGACATAGTCCAGATTGAATACACACTGTATTAAGCCGCTACATACACTAGCCTACTCCAAGCTAACTTCGGACTGGACTACAGTCGAACCCCAATCAGTCTCCCACCGATCCAAGGTACAGTTGTACTCCTACGCCTCTGATCCCAGCAGGATACTGCGCACTTTATTCCCTTAGATGATCTCACCCACAACCAAGAGCTACTGCAACCCAAAATCGCAGACTTGATAATAAACAAATCTGTCTCACACAGAAAAGTCTATCAAAGGGTAAATCTGTCTCCCACAGATAAACCCTAGGTTTTGTTCCGTCTTAAGATATGAAATCAAGGTGAACAGGAACCAATTGATAATCCGGTCTTATATTCCCGAAGAACAACCTAGATTAATCAATCACCTCTCTACAATCCTTCCTGACTACACAGGAGGTTTGTTGAGGAATCACAAACAATGAGACGAAGATGTTTATGACTTCTTTATCTTGCCTATCGGAGAACTCTCACGATCTCAAGCCAATCAAAGATTGTACTCGTACGATAGAAGATGCAAGATTAGATCACAGAACTACGATAGAATTAGTATCGGTCTGGCTTCACAATCCTAATGAAGTCTTTAAGTTGTTAACCTGGTTTTAGAGAAGAAAACCAAAGGTTAAAGGAGAATCGACTCTAGCGAGCGCATTAGTATCACACAGACGTGTGGGGATTAGTTTTGTACAATGCTAGATGTCTCATTTATATAGCCTTCAAATCAGGGTTTTTCCTTAGTTACAAAGCTATCTATATTCACCATTAGATGAAAACCTGATTTAGATTCAAGCTAATATTTCTCAACCGTTAGATCGAAAACTTAGCTTGTCACACACACTTGGGTAGACGTTTACTGGGTTTGTGAAAACCATGCCCAAACGTGTACGTGTATGTTGGTTCAACATAGTAACCCAAAAGGTTAACGATATGAGCATTTCATATTAACCTTGTTCTTCTTCACCATAACTAGTTCAATTGACTCAAATGAACTAGTTAGAGATTTGTTCAATTGCTATGAGATCTTATGTAACTACACAAGACACAACTGAAACAAAGATGATTCGATTCGATTGAATCGGCTCATGAACTTTATATCCACGGTTTGCATAAAGCATTCCTTAGTAATTTAAGTTTCATGTTCAGAGAACATCTTTAAATCATAACCTCTTAAGCTCACAAACAAGTTCGTGGACTTAAGAAAACCGGTGGAGTTTTCCAAACTCAGCAGAAAATCTCGACAAAGTGACTTTCGCCAGTTCGCGGACTAGGTTCCCGGACTGAGTTCGAGTTTTTGGAAAATCCCAGCAGAAATTCTCGGTACAAGAACTTCCGTCAGTTCGCGGACTGAGTTCGTGGACTGGGCAAAGCCAATTCCTCCGGTTTCTCTCAATCAACAAAGTTCGAAAACTTCAGATTAAGGAATACATGGTTATGTAATCTAAACTCTCATTTCAATCATTGAGACATTCTCAGAGGACGTTATATAGCCGTTATTCACAGACCGTTTCGCGTCAGAGCAATTCTCAAAGTAATTGAAATTTTTCATGATTTTCGTCACTAGGCGTAGATATACTTGATCAAAGCGAAACTCTTTACCAACACATGATTTCAAGATATATATAGGCGAGATATACTCGGCTCGAAATATTAAATGTGTATGATCCAGTCTATATGGCACACGACTTTTGTCTCATAAGAAGTAGGAGATAGAAGAGATAGACTTTTGAGTGATAGATAAGTTCAAGTCTCCATATACCTTTTTGTTGATGAAGTTCCACAGTTCCTTGAGTAAATCTTCGTCGTTGTATGATGAATCTCCATGAAGTCCTTCAGCTCAACTACACTTTTCTATCCTAGTCCGAGACTTAGCTATGTAGGCTAGAAATCCAGACTCATAGTTTTGATCACTAACATTGACAAACATGCTTGAGATAGCAACGCATGCGAGGTCGACCGATCTATGCTCTAACAATCTCCCCCTTTGTCAATTTTAGTGACAAAACTATTAATACATATGGAATACAAAAAAGATAAACTTTAGTGGCTCCTATTTCATAGTCTATTCTTCAACGTTCCCTGAAATCTTCGTCCTTCCACGTACTCCAATGATCATAAAGGTTGTAAGTTTAGCATCACCGTTGTTGAAGATCCGTAGCTATAACAATGAGAGAAATCGAGATTCTCGATCATTATCATACATTTTCATAGTATTATTATGTAACATCAAAGTCCAATTGTATCACGACTTTAACAATAATACTATGGTGATATGTATCACTCCGCCTTAGTCAATACTCCATCTCGATCATGGAAACCACTCCCCCTGACACAATGATCCAAAAACCATATGTATTTGTAGTGTGAACTACAATACTTCTCCCCCTTTTTGTCAATAAAATTGGCAAAGGTACAAGAACGGGATCATAATGAAATTTCCACAAGAGACATTTCATAGAATAAAATAAAAATACATACCAACTTAATTTAGATGCAATCATAAAGCCGAAGCTAAATGCATTCATCAAGGAGTTTTAATATACAGGATAACCCCTATAAAATTCCACAGCCGCACACCTCACAAGATATTACCATTAAGCACAAGTTCAAAAGAACTCTCCCCCATTTGATGTCATTCCCGGAAGAACAACAAGAGCGACCTTAATTTCGAAAGAAAAAAGGATTTTAATATTGGACACCAAAAACCATAAAAATGATTTTCTATATCCAAAATTCAACCAAATTAATCACAAGAAAACCCATGATTAATTTAATTGGAATACGCAACTAAATCAAACCACAAAAGTGATCAATTTAATTGAAGGTGCTCAACATAAGTAAACTTACGGAGCTACGACTAAGGTAATCATACGGAGACGACTAACTTAATCGTTCACATACTCAACATAAGGAAAAACCTTACGGAATATACGACTACATCAACCAATGAAACATGATTAGTATAGCCGTTCATATACTCAACACAAGAACTTGTGGAATATATGAAACTCAACTAGACTAATTACAAGAGAACTTATAATTAATCTAATTGGAATACAAACAACCAAACTAATCACAAAAGTAATCAATTTAATTGTCAAAGGATTTGCTCGACAAAAGAAGACTTTCGTAGCAAATAACTAATAACCAACCAAGATGATTAATTTAGTTCATAATGCTCAACATATAGCATTTTATGGAACAACCAACAAAGCCAATAATAAAAATCGACTTAGTTGTATCGTGCTCAACATAAGACACACAATGGAGCCTTCACGGTAAAACATAACAAAATGGATCAATGAAGATCAATACCGTGGATAACATACAAGGATCTATTCTATTTTCCATCGTAACGACATAATAGACTTTATCCTTGTCAAACAAAACATTTTATCCTATTTTCCATCAAATACATGACTGCATAGGCATAACTTTTGTAATTGTCAAAAATCCATTCATCCTTTCATTAATACGAATACCAATTCATGAATGACTTTACTTTTGACAGCATATGGGACCTTCAAGTTCACGGACGCAAACAATACATATCCCATAATCAAATTGCAATATCACAAAATCATAACGATTAATACTGCAATAACATCATCCTCCAAATATTTTAAGAATTTAATACCACCAATAAACCTAAAAAATAACATAAGAAGATGAAAACAAAAATATCTATGTGTAGTCACAATCCTCGCTATTGAAGGCACTAGTTATTCTTCCAACTAATCCAAAAAGAAGACATACTAGGCATATACGAAGATGCATTACTTATCATCTTCATCATCGGAAAATTTCCAAGTAGCTTGAATTGAATCCAACTCTTCCTTGAGATCGGGACACTTGGTTCCAATTAACGACACTTGATCTTTTAAGCACTTTACTCTTGCATTCACCTTGCATACACCCTTGTAAACTTTTTGAATAAGCCTCAAGGTGGTAGGGTCTTCAACATCAAGAGGAGTACCTCTTTGTCGCTTGCGAACATTTTCCCTTATACGCCGAAAGGTACATGGACGAACAAGTTTTAGAACCCCAAGAGAATTTCGAATAAAGTCAAGTCCACGATCACGACAAATTTGGCTAATCAAACAAGGATAGCCTAACATCTTGATGTGAGAAGTCATCGTCATCATTTGAGAGATGATAAAACCACAAATATCAAGATTTGTATTGCCGGATGCAAGGAAGAAGATCAATTCTGCAAACTCATAACTCCACCAAGAATTCTCAATTGTGGAGGGACAAAGGTTAGAGATACCGAGTTTTACAAACGCCATTAAAGCAATACTAAGATCATTAGTAGGAAACTTTCCTTGACTCCAAACAACCTTCTTTCCACAAAGTCCAATAGAGATATCATCATATGATGGACGTTCATCACTTGGTCTAGGTAACCGTACGTTGCCCAACGGTATTTCGGTGACCCTTGAAATAAGATCTCTATTAACAAGAAACCTTTCTCTATTTATCATGGATTTGAATTCCATCTTCTTAAAATCAACATCATGAATGTTGGCATAGAAAATCCTTGTTAGAGAATCAAAACCTTCACCAAGGCCATTAAAGATATTCCCAAGATTGAACTTTTTGAATCAAGCTAAATCCTCTTCATGTCCACTAAAGGTTTCCAATTTCTTTTCTAGAATAAAACCTTTGGAAGCAATCCTATCAAAATTTATAGCACAAGAATCATTCACAAACCTAATTCTAAGAGAATTTTGATCACAAGGAGGATTCAAGCTAGAGGATTTTGAGCTTTTAGAACTCCTTTTCATGCTTCTAGAAATCATCATAAAGAAATATACAAGAGGAAATTACTTACTTGAAGAGAACCTCAAACACCCTTCCTTTTGATTTCTTAAAAAAAAAAGCTTTAATGGTGGAGAAGCACAAACTCTAGTTCACGTACGCGGACGGAAGATGAGAAAGGAGAAGGTACGTGGACCACCAACATATATAAATCCCTCATTCATGGGATTGGGGTGTACACGAACTGTAACTCACAAGAATTAAGGAAAAATCTTAAACCTTTCCATATTAGAGGTAAACAACCAACATAAGTGTGGAAGATAACAGAAGCAATATGAAGTTAATCAATCAACAACATAACTGTACACAACTCAAGCCATTTCTTGTCCCACTTAAAGATATGTACAAATGGGAAAAGCCAGTCTTGTTACCAAGAGGCATAATGCGCAGAGGAGTTCTCATGAGACACGTCTGGTTGATAAGTGTGAACAGTACCTGTAGTATAATCAAAATAATGATGATAATCAGGGCAACTGGAGCTTTCTATCCTTCGTTGGTTCGGGGTAGAAGAAGGATATTTCCGATTTCTAGGTTGTTCAGTATTAACAGTTTTAACACGACCAACACCCTTTCCGGAAAGATTCTTAGACTTAACAGAATTAAGTTTTTCTAAGAATTTAAAAATGCCTTCGAACGCTTTAAACAGATCTTTATCAATTGATCCATCATGATAGTATTCCTCATAGAGATCAAGAGTTAATCTAGTGAGGTTCCATGTCCTTGAGCGTATTGAACGTTTTCCCGATTTTTCCTTCTTTTTATTTTTTCTTTCAGATTGCTTCTTATCATCTAAATCTCCCCTTTTAGATGAAGTAAGATTATCATGAGAACCCAGAGGTTTTAACCATAACAATCTCTGAACAATCTTTAAGGAATTCTGGCGTGCGTTACAGATGCCAGGAGCAAGTTTTCCAAAGAAATTTCCCATAGGGCAATTTATATGGAACGAACAAACAAAAACTTATTAGGTTTACCATGTTTGTCTGCTCTGATACCAATTGAAAAAACGAGGGTCTAACAACACCATCCAATATTTCGCATAGCAATCTATATGGACTAACTCCGAAATACTATGCTAGAGAATCAACTAGACAGACAAACTCAATCTAGATAAAAGTATCTCAAGGAGTTAATATCTCTCTCTTGATTTGATTTTTACTCAAGCTAAAATCAATAGCGAGTCTTTATCAAATACAAGGAATAACTTGGACGGTACCAAAGACCAATGTCCAAGGATGAATCAATATCAATCAACAACCAAAGGTTAGATTTCCAATTGATGATCACGAACGCACAACCAGTATTATTTCAATTATATAAAATATAATGCGGAAAAGAAATAACACAGACACCAGAAGTTTTGTTAACGAGGAAACCGCAAATGCAGAAAAACCCCGGGACATAGTCCAGATTGAATACACACTGTATTAAGCCGCTACAGACACTATCCTACTCCAAGCTAACTTCGGACTGAACTATAGTTGAACCCCAATCAGTCTCCCACCGATCCAAGGTACAATTGTACTCCTACACCTCTGATCCCAGCAGGATACTGCGCACTTGATTCCCTTAGCTGATCTCACCCACAACCAAGAGTTGCTGCAACCCAAAATCGCAGACTTGATAATAAACAAATCTGTCTCACACAGAAAAGTTTATCAAAGGGTAAATCTGTCTCCCACAGATAAACCCTAGGTTTTGTTCCGTCTTAAGATATGAAATCAAGGTGAACAGGAACCAATTGATAATCCGGTCTTATATTCCCGAAGAACAACCTAGATTAATCAATCACCTCTCTACAATCCTTCCTGACTACACAGGAGGTTTGTCGAGGAATCACAAACAGTGAGACGAAGATGTTTGTGACTTCTTTATCTTGCCTATCGGAGAACTCTCACGATCTCAATCCAATCAAAGATTGTACTCGTTGATAGACACATTTTTGTGTCTAAGTTGTCCTCAATTTTCTATATTGTTAGCACTCAATTTTGTACTAATTTTGGTATTTTATGTGTTTGTAGGCATTTTTGGGAAACAAACATTTTTGGAAAAATCGGCTCGAAAAGTTGTCTACAGCACCCCCCGAAGGACATTTTCTATGCGGACTCTCACTTTGGTTAAGGGGCACCTCAATTACTAAGGGGCACCCCAATTACTATTTACGCCCCAGGGGCACCAACTGCTATTCACACCCCCATCTCTGTTAGGGGGAGGTCGTCCCCTTCATTTGAGTTTTCAGTTTGGCGGGAAACTATGTGCATCAATGGCAGAATTTAGGGTTCGCGTTTTGGGCAGAATTGAAGGAGACTCAATGGCTGAAATTTCATGGGAAGGCCTGTTTAGGCTTAACAGGCATGGTATGATCGACATTTTGAGTTATAATTGGCTGGAGATTCAGATTGAAGAAGTCAGGGAGTTGCGTTTTTTTCTTTTAAAAACCCGATTATCCCTGTTTTGGATTTTGAGGAGTTTTAAGGAGATTCCTCTGAGTGTAACAGACGTTGTACAGTCGTTCGGTTCAGCTAGATTTGACTGGAGAATTTGTTATAAGTAAAACAGAGCAGTCATACACGGTGGCTTTATTCTCGGGATTTTGGTGATATTTTTGGGTAGCTGGCATGTGGATAGGCAGTGTTTTGCTCCGACTGATATGAGGATCAACGAGTATGGCATGTGTAAGCCTCCAATATACGCATGCATTGAAGAAAAAGGAATAAAAATATAATCCGGAGCTGGCAGAGTTAATGAGGATTACTCGGATTAATGATCGAAGATTTTTGATGTTGTCCAGTATATATGGGCTGCTGGGATGTTGTAGAGGGATGATGGAGAGTTTGGGAGAGGAATAGAGCACCACAAAGTCGAAAAATCAAGCTGCAGAAACTCTATTTCTGCTGCTGCAAAGCTGAAGAACACGAAGAACAGACTTACCAGGACAGTCGTTTTCCAACAGTGACAACGACACTTAGTCGTGGGTCGTATAGCTACAGTGGTTGCAACACATAGTGACAGTCGTAGAATCTACAACGTCAGTAACAGTTTATTGTTGTATTTGTAACAATTATAACTGTTACAAAGGCCCTGTTTTATACCTTTTCTCCTTGTAAACACCTTTTTGAGCAATGAAAAATGGCTTTGAGTGTGTTTTCACCATGCGGAGCTAGACCCCATTACTGGGACAACGGAGGAAGCAACTTTTCATGATTGTGGTAAATGAATTAATTCTTTTATTGACTTTTTGCATAGATTTAATTGTTTTATGATTTTTGTTAATTATTTGTTATTTTGTTAGATGTCGCATGCTTAGTTCTAAATACTTTAGATGCGTCATGCTTTTAACTTACAAATAATATTTTACGAAATCTATTTTTGGCAAAGAACTAGAGTCACAACTTCTTTTGTTTGAGCTATATTGTCTAGAGTTAATGACTGAACCATAAAAATATGAAAAGTAGTGGAATCCCGCGTCTCAGCGTCTCTTCATCTTGTGACAAATTGTGTATATATATTTTTCCTTATTTTCTTCATTAAGTCTTAAAACAAATTCTCAACAAATCTGAGTGAACGAATCGTCTTACTACAACATCATTGAAAAATACCATCACTCGTACGATAGAAGATGCAAGATCTGATCACACAACTACGATAAAAGTAGTATCGGTCTGGCTTCACAATCCCAATGAAGTCTTTAAGTTGTTAACCTAGTTTTAGAAAAGAAAACCAAAGGTTAAAGGAGAATCGACTCTAGCGAGCGCACTAGTATCACACAGACGTGTGGGTATTAGTTTTGCACAATGCTAGATGTCTCCTTTATATAGCCTTCAAATCAGGGTTTTGCCTTACTTACAAAGCTATCTATATTCACCGTTAGATGAAAACCTTATTTAGATTCAAGCTAATATTTCTCAACCGTTAGATCGAAAACTTAGCTTGTCACACACACTTGGGTAGACGTTTACTGGGTTTGTGAAAACCATGCCCAAACGTGTGTGTGTCTGTTGGTTCAACATAGTAACCCAAAAGGTTAACCATATGAGCATTTCATATTAACCTTTTCACCATAACTAGTTCAATTGACGCAAATGAACTAGTTAGAGAGTTGTTCAATTGCTATGAGATCTTATATAACTACACAAGACACAATTGAAACAAAGATGATTCGATTCGATTGAATCGGCTCATGAACTTTATATCCACGGTTTGCATAAAGCATTCCTTAGTAATTTAAGTTTCATGTTCAGAGCACATCTTTAAATCATAACCTCTTAAGCTCACAAACAAGTTCGCGGACTTAAGACAACCGGTGGATTTTTCCAAACTCAGCAGAATCTCGACAAAGAGACTTTCACCAGTTCGCGGACTAGGTTCCTGGACTGAGTTCGAGTTTTTGGAAAATCCCAGCAGAAATTCTCGGTGCAAGAACTTCCATCAGTTCGCGGACTGGGAAAAGCCAATTCCTCCGGTTTCTCTCAATCAACAAAGTTCAAAAACTTCGGATTAAGGAATACATGGTTATGTAATCTAAACTCTTATTTCAATCATTGAGACATTCTTAGAGGACGTTGTATAGCCGTTATTCACAGACCGTTTCGCGCCAGAGCAATTCTCAAAGTAATTGAAACTTTTCATGACTTTCGTCACTAGGTGAAGATAAACTTGATCAAAGCGAAACGCTTTACCAACACATGATTTCGAGATATAGATAGGCGAGATATACTCGGCTCGAAATATCAAATGTTATGATCCAGTCTATATAGCATACGACTTTTGTCTCATAAGAAGTAGGAGATAGAAGAGATAGACTTTTGAGTGATAGATAAGTTCAAGTCTCCACATACCTTTTTGTTGATGAAGTTCCACGGTTCCTTGAGTAGATCTTCGTCGTTGTATGATGAATCGCCATGAAGTCCTTGAGCTCAACTACACTTTTCTATCCTATTCCGAGACTTAGCTTTGTAAGCTAGAAATCAAGACTCATAGTTTTGATAACTAACATTGACAAACATGCTTGAGATAGCAATGCATGCGAGGTCGACCGAGCTATTCTCTAACAACTATCTCAAGCTTGTTTGTCAAGTTTAGTTGGCAAAACTATAAGTCTTGATTTCTAGTCTATTTATAGCTAAGTCTCGGATTAGGACTGAAAGTGTAGTTGAGCATTAGAATTAACGGCGTTCATCGATTGAAGACGAAGAGCTACTAAGGGGAGCTTGTGGAACTTCATCAACAAAAGGTATGTGGATACTTTAACTCATCTATCACTCAAAAGTCTATCTACTTTATTTCCTATTTGAGACTAAATTTTTATAGCTATATAGACTTTGATTATACACATTTGATATTTCGAGCTGAGTTTAGCTCGCTTACATATTTCTCGAAATATGTGTTGTGTTGGTAAGCTTTCGCTTTAACCGATTTCATCTTATATTCTTGACGAAAGTCAAAAGATGATCATGTGAAAATCGACTTGTAACATCTTACATGATTTGTGTGAGACAGTCATTTGATTTAGACTCGGAATATTTCGTATTGATCATTCGATCACTTGAAAATTGCTTTGAAGCTAATAGTTTGTGTGAGACAGCTATTGTCGTCTTCTAAGAATGTTTAAATGATTGAAATGAGCATTTAGAACAAATAACCATGATTGGATATAATACAATATGCGTACTTGTATGCTAACCGTTGCATGTTATTCCAAGTATGGGAACCATAGTATGCATACCCGTTTGCGTATTGGTTGGTTAATGAAAGTCCGGGAACTTAGTATGCATACCGGTATGCGTACTGGCGTGAATTTCAAGTTCCAGAAATTCAACTGAGTTTGGAAGGTATGCGCATTCGTTCGCATACTGACGAACCCAAACTAAGTCCGGCTACTTAGGTATGCGTACGCGTTTGCATACTTGAGTAGGTTATGTTCTAAAATCGGTTTGTTCATGAACTAATACATTTATATATTAAGGAATGCAATGTTTTGCAAAACGTGGCTATAATGTTCATGAATTGATTTTGCTTCAATTGTATCTTGTATACTTCTATGAGAATATAAACAATTGAACAACTCTAGAACTAGTTTCATTTGAGTCATTTAAACTAGTTATGGTTAAGATGAATATGGTTGATATGAAAGGGTTCATATGGCTAACTTCGGTTAATTATTGTTGAGCCAACAAGGTGTACACGTTATAGGTACGGTTACTCATATCTAAATGAAGTCACTTTTTATTTGTGTGTAACAAGCTAAGTTCGATCTAACGGTTGAAAGATATTATCTTAAGTCTAATCAGGTTTTCATCTAACGGTGAATATTGAATGTGTTTTTACCAAGGTAACATTGATTGCAAACCCTGATTTGAAGACTATATAAGGTAGAACTCTAGCAAATGGGAAACCTAATTCCTACACCTCCTGTCTGATACTAGTTGCGACTAGAGTCGATTATTCTTTAACCTTAGGGCTTTCCAAAACCCTGTAGGTTAACGACTGGAAGACTTCATTGGGATTGTAAAGCCATACCCAACTATTTTCTCTGTAGTTATGTTTTCTGATCTTGCTGTTTTCTATTGTGATTGAGTACTATCTTATCTAAGATTTGCTCGAGATTTAATCTCCGATAGACAAGATAAAAAGTAGTCACAAACGTCTTCGTCTCATCGTTTGTGATTCCACAATATCTTGTTTCGCTACCATACGATTAAGATTATTGTGAGGTGATTGATATTACTAGGCTGTTCTTCGAGAATATAAATCCGGTGTATCAATTGATTCCTATTCACCTTGATTTATCAAAAGACGAAACAAAACTCATAGGTATATCTGTAAGAGACAGATTTATCTATTCAATAGACTTTTCTGTGTGAGACAGATTGGTTTATCAAGTCTTCGACTTTGGGTCGTAGAAAATCTTAGTCGTGGGTGAGATCAGCTAAGGGAATCAAGTGCGCAAAATCCGGCGTGGTTCTAGAAGCGTAAGGAACGCGACTGTACCTTGATCAGCGTGATATTGGTTAGGGCTTAACTACATTCCAGTCCGAAGTTAACTTGAAGTAGGCTAGTGTCTGTAGCGGCTTAATACAGTGTGGTGTTCAAATCTGGATTAGGTCCCGGGGTTTTTCTGCATTTGCGGTTTCCTGGTTAATAAAATTTCTGGTGTCTGTGTTATTTCTTTTCCGCATTATATTTGTTTATATAATTGAAATATCACAGGTTGTGCGTAAGTTCAATCAATTGTGAATCCAACCTTTGGTTGTTGATTAAATTGATTGAAACTTGGATATTGGTTTTTGATACCGTCCAAGTTATTTCTTATATTCAATCGGGCTCGCAATTCCTATTTGTTTGATTGCAGATTGAATTAAGAAATAGAGATATAACTCTTGGATATAGTTTTCTTAAGATTAAGTCTGACTGTCTAATTGATTCTCTTGAAAGTATATTGGAGTTAGTTCATACATATTGCTAAGTGAAATATTGGGTGTGGTTGTTAGACCCCCGCTTTTTCAATTTGTATCAGAGCAGACAAACACTATAAACCTAATAAGTTTGTGTTTGACTGTTCCCTAAAGTCTGTCTCTATGGGAAATTTCTTTGGGAAACTTGCTCTAGGCATCTGTAACGCACGCCAGAATTCCTTAAAGACTGTTTAGAGCTTATTATCCATTAGACCTCTAGTCTCTCATAATAATCTCGTTCCATCTAAGACTTTGGAAAACTTAGATGATGAGAAACAGTCTAAAGGAAAAATTAAAAGTTCTTCTAAGAAAAATCGTTCGAGAAAACGTGGTCAACGCTCAAAGATATGGAATCTCACTAGATTAACTCTTAGTCTTTTTGAGGAATACTATCGTGATGGATCAATTGACAGAGATCTATTTAGAACTTTTGAAAGCGGTTTTAAATTCTTAGAAAATATTAATTCGATTGAGGAAAAGAATCGTTCTGATAAAAGTTCTGTACCTGTCAAATCATGTATTCATGATGTACGAATTATGCTTACTAACAACTCATGTGAAATTGATAAAAAGGTTTCTGGTGAGTTCGGTATAGGTTCTGATTGTCGGTAAACGTCATTCCTTGGTCATAAGAAAAGGGATTTAAAAAATTCTATTAACCCTGAATATCATCATTGCTATGATTATACTTCTGGTACATTTCAAAAATATCAACCGGAAAAGTTGCATGAGGATCTCTCTGCACATCTGGTCCCTAGGTACGTAACAAGCTTGGCTCTACCGTATTTGTATATAACTTGAGATGGGGCAAGTAACGGTTTGATTATTGGTTGTGTTTGGGTTAATTTATTTTTATCCTTTTCTTTGAAAAAAATTCCTTGACAAGGTTAATTAAAGTGATGTAGTTTTTTCTACTATCCTTTTAGTGCACTGTACGGATCCTTTCAATGTGCGAACCTTGGATGTTGAACGCTTTAAAAAGTCTTGCTTTCCTTTTGCGGGTCGCGGTTTATAAACAGGTTCAAGCCCATGTTTGGGTATATAAGAAGTATGGTACGTGTATCCTTCTTCTTCCTTTTCTAGTCCGCGTACGTGAACTTTTTTAGGGTTCATGTTTCATCTCCGTTAAAATTCATCTTTTGAGATTCAAAAGTGACTAAGGGTTTTATTCATCATCAAGGAGCAAATCAAGTAAGTTCTTCCTTCTCCTTGTATTCTCAATTTCTAGGCTCATGGGAAATTTCAAGGTTTTAAAGAAGGTTTCAAAAAACTTGGATTCATCATCTTCTAGCATGACTATGCCTCAAAATCAAGATTCTATTAGAATTAGATTTGTCAATGATTCTAGTAGTAAGATCTTTGAAAGGATTTCTTCTAGTGGTTTCATTCTAGAAAATAAATTGGATATGGTTAGTGGTCATAAAAAAGATTTGATTTGTTTTGAAAAATTTAGTCTTGGAAACATCTTTCATGGTATTGGTGAAGGTTTTGATACTCTCACAAGAATCTTCTATGCTGACATCCATGATGTTGAGCTTGATGACATGGAATTCAAGACCATGATAAATAGAGAAAGGATTCTTGTTAATAGATAGTTGATTTCAAGGATTACCAAAATTCGTTTGGGAAATTTTCTCCTTCCTAGACCAAGGGAAGAAAGACCATCTTATGAAACCATTTCTAATGGTCTTTATGGCAAGAGTGTTGATTGGATTGAAGGGAAATTTTCTACTAATTATCTTAGTCTTGCTTTGATGTCTTTCGGAAAACTTGGTATATCTAATCTTTGTCCCTCCACAATTGAGAATTCTCGGTGGAGTCGTGAGTTTGCGGAGTTAGTCTATTTCCTTGAATTGGGTTCTCAAAATCTTGATATTTGAGGATTCATCATTCTCCAAATGCTCTCAATGACGTCATCCAACAAGAAGTTAGGCTTTCCTTGCTTAATTGAGCAAATTTGTCGAGCATATTCTATTACTCCTATTGGAAACTCTATTGGAACTCCCAAACTTGTTCGTCCTTGTACTTTCAAACATATGAAGGAGAATGCTTGTAAAAGGCAAAGATGTGATTCCCTTAACGGTTCTTGCGATCCTACCACCTTGAGTCTTCTTCATCAATTTCACAAGGGTGTGTGTAAGATAAATTCCAATTTATGGGGGAGAGTTCTTATTTGGACTTGTGCTTAATTTCCAAATCTTTGTGGGGAGTGCGGTTGTGGAATATTGTAGGAGTTTTCTTGTATCTTTATTAACTCCTTGATGAATGCATTTAGTTTCGACTATATGATTGCATCTAAACAAAGTTGATATGTTTTCTTTTAGTCATGAAGAATCTCTATGAGAATTTCATTATGATCTCACTAGTTTTCGTACCTTTGCCAATTTATATTGACAAAAAACGGGAAGAATTAATTACTAGTTCACACTACAAATACATATGGTTTACGAATCATTATGTAGTGGGGGGGGGGGGGGGGGGTGGGGGTGGTTTTCATGTGAGATGAAGTATTGACTATGGGGGAGTGATACATACCACCATAGTATTGTTGTCAAAGTTGTGATACAATTGGACTTTGATGCTGTGTAATAATACTATGACAACACTGTATAACAATACGAAAACATCTTGTTTTTATAGATTATTATAGCTACGGATTTTCAACAACTATGATGCTGAGTTGAACACGTTCAGAATCACTGGAGTACTTGGAAGTGACGAAGATTTCGAGTAATGTTGAAGAACCAAGGAAATCAAGCATTTGTATGAGAAGCTATAAAGTTTATTTAATTTGTAATCCATATGTATTGATAGTTTTGTCACTAAAATTGACAAAGGGGGAGATTGTTAGAGCACTGCTCGGTCTAACTCGTAAGCGTTGATATCTCAAGCTTGTTTGTCAAGTTTAGTTGCCAAAACTATAAGTCTTGATTTCTAGTCTACTTATAGCTAAGTCTCGGATTAGGATAGAAAATGTAGTTGATCATTATACTTCACGGCGTTCATCGATCGAAGACGAAAAACTACTAAGGGGAGATTGTGGAACTTCATCAACAAAAGGTATGTGGAGACTTGAACTCATCTATCACCCAAAAGTCTATCTACTCTATCTCCTATTTGAGACAAAAGTCGTATAGCAATATAGACTTCGATTATACACATTTGATATTTCGAGATGAGTTTAACTCGCTTACATATTTCTCGAAATATGTGTTAGTAAGCTTTCGCTTTACCCAAGTTCATCTTATATTCTTGACGAAAGTCAAAAGATAATCATGTGAAAATCACCTTGTAACATCTTACATGATTTGTGTGAGACAGTCATTTGATGTAGACTCGGAATGTTTCGTACAGATCATTCGATCACTTGAAAATTGCTTTGAAGCTAATAGTTTGTGTGAGACAGCTATTGTCGTCTTCTAAGAATGTTTCAATGATTGAAATGGGAGTTTAGAACTAATAACCATGATTGGATATAACATAGTATGGTACCTGTATGCTAACTGTTGCATGTTATTCCAAGTCCGGGAACCATAGTATGCATACCCGTATGCGTACTGGTTGGCTAATGAAAGTCCGAGAACTTAGTATGCATACTGGTATGCGTACTGGCGTGAGTTTCAAGTTCCGAAAATTCAACTGAGTTTGGAAGGTATGCGTACCCGTTCGCATACTGGCGAACCCAAACTAAGTCCAGCTACTTAGGTATGCGTACCCGTTTGCATACTTGAGTAAGTTCTAAAATCTGTTTGTTCATGAACTAATATTAAGGAATGCAATCTTTTGCAAACAATGGCTATAATGTTCATGAATTGATTCGAGTGGATCAAAATCGATTTTGCTTCAATTGTATCTTGTATACTTCTGTGAGAATATAAACAATTGAACAACTCTAGAACTAGTTTCATTTGAGTCATTTGAACTAGTTATGGTTAAGATGAATATGGTTGATATGAAAGTGTTCATATGGCTAACTTCGGTTAACTATTGTTGAGCCAACAAGGTGTATACGTTTAGGTACGGCTACTCATATCTAAATGAAGTCACTTTTCATTTGTGTGTAACAATCTAAGTTCGATCTAACGGTTGAAAGATATTAGCTTGAGTCTAATCAGATTTTCATCTAACGGTGAATATTGAATGAGTTGTTACCAAGGTCACATTGATTGCAAACCCTGATTTGTAGACTATATAAGGGAGAACTCTAGCAACTGGGAAACCTAATCCCCACACCTCATGTGTGATACTAGTTGCGACTAGAGTCGATTCTCCTTTAACCTTAGGTTTTTCAAAAACCCTGTAGGTTAACGACTTGAAGACTTCATTGGGATTGTGAAGGCAGACCCAACTATTTTCTCTGTAGTTACGTGTTCTGATCTTGATGTTTTCTATCATGATTAAGTACTATCTTCTCTAAGATTTGCTCGAGATTTAATCTCCGATAGGCAAGATAAAAAGTAGTCACAAACATCTTCGTCTCATCGTTTGTGATTCCACAATATCTTGTTTTGCTAACATACGATTAAGATTATGGTGAGGTGATTGATATTACTACGTTGTTCTTCGGGAATACAAGTCCGGTGTATCAATTTGTTCTTGTTCACCTTGATTTATCAAAAGACGGAATAAAACTCATAGGTATATATGTGGGAGACAGATTTAACTATTCAATAGACTTTTCTATGTGAGACAGATTGGTTTATCAAGTCTTCGACTTTGGGCTGTAGCAACTCTTAGTTGTGGGTGAGATCGGCTAAGGGAATCAAGTGCGCAGAACAATGATGGAGCTAAGATTTTTGGGTAGGTGGTGCATTATGGAAATAAAGTTTTTACCTTAACTAATGTTGGTCTTTTTGTAAGCAATTCATAACTTTTTGCATCCAAAACCATAAAGGGAAAGATAGAGTAACTAAAAAAAAAATTATGATCTTAAGCAATTCATAAAGTTTTGCATGAATAATCGGCTATATAGGTAAAAGAAAACATCAATAATCGGCTACAAGAAATAAAAAGGCTAAACATATACCCTTTACCTAAAAAAGCATAAGAAGAATTCATATTGTCCTTTCTGACGTTTCGTTTTCTTGGAAGCTTCCATAAATGGAATTGGAAATAGCCTTTTGTCAATATATGTGATTAAGCAATCGTTAACCACTCAAAATTGATCAAATCTTGGAGAACTAAATCTTAAGACGAGTACAGCTATAGGGTATTTACAACCCCGCAAAAGAGTACTAGAATTGATTTAGTAGAAGAGGTCTCAGTGTTCACGAAATAAAAATGGAAGAAAACTCAAATAATTTAGCCTCTTTCCAGTTTCCAGTGCCTAATCCTTTAATTTGACGTCTACCAATTGACTTTCTATCACTCAAATTCCGAACAAGTATGCTGGTTAAAGACATTTTGAAAGTTTGGGTGGGTCCATGGTACCACCTACCCCATTAACAGCTCCGCCTCTGGTGGAAAATCCGTCGTGGTTCTTGAAGCGTAAGGAACGCGACTGTACCTTGATCAGTGTGAGATTGGTTATGGCTCAATTATATTCCAGACCGAAATTAACTTGGAATATGCTAGTGTCTGTAGCGGATTAATACAGTGTGGTGTTCAAATCTACACTAGGTCCGGGAGTTTTTCTGCATTTGCGGTTTCCTCGTTAACAAAATTTATGGTGTCTGTGTTATTTCTTTTCCGCATTATATTTGTTTATATAATTTAAATATCACAGGTTGTGCATAAGTTCAATCAATGACTCTTGGATATTGGTTTTTGATACCATCCAAATTATTTCTTATATTCAATCGGGCTCGCAAATTCCTATTTGTTTGATCGCAAATTGAATTGAGAAATAGAGATATAACTCTTGGATATACTTTTCTCAAGATTGAGTATGTCTGTCTAGTTGATTCTCTTGAAAGTATATTGGAGTTAGTCCATACATATTGCTAAGAGAAATATTGGGTGTGGTTGTTAGACCCCCGCTTTTTCAGTTGTGTTTTCATTATGTGCTGTAGTAAGAAGAATGGGACAACGATCACGAGTAATTGTTACAAGTTGATAAACTACAGTTGTAGGGAAGTTAAATAACTAATCAATGGTAGGAGCTACATTATCAAGTCTATCTAGAATAACATATTCTCTTGTTCTTCTATTTCTCCAGGTAAAAGGGTCAAAATAAGACACAAAATGAAGATTAGCATTGTCCAAAAGGTCTTTGAACTTATCAATTGATTCTGACTCACTTGTGTACTTCCTTCTTTTTCACTTTGACTTATAATGAAAATTAAATCACCTATAACAACCCATGGAAACTTGAGCTATAGATGTCATGGAATCCCATCGTTCGTTCCTTATATTAGGATCAAAAGAGTCATATCTAAAAGACATAAGAGAATGATTTGTTCTAGCATCTATTATTACGAAACAATTTATCACATTTAACTTACATTCAACTACTTGAATATCAATGTCATCCTTTCATAATAAGCAAAGGCCACCAGAGTGACCTATTGGCTCAAAAAAACAGTATTCAGATAGTTGAAACCAGAGACATAGAGTTTCATTTTCCTAAGCTGGTTTTTTGTTTCACTTAGGAACATAATGTCAGGTTTGTTGGTTCTTATTAAATCTCTAAGATGTTGCCTTGTGTATTTTTTACCAAAATCATATATATTCCAAGACATGAATTTCATATTGTAAGGAGAGAACATTTTATAGTAAGCAGACATGTAAGGTGATAATATGAAAGGCAATATGAATTTGTAAGTACGAGTAATTGAGTAAATGAGATGAACAATAGAAATTACATGTTCCCCTCTTGATCCAACCACAAAGTTCTATTCTATTGCAGAAACTTGCTTGCCATCCAGTGTTGTGATAGTAGTTGTTATGTTAATCATCAAAGAGTTGTTACTTGGATCATATTTTCGAATGGACTGTGACCTAGAGCTTCTTTGTCTCTTTCCAATTCTTGTATCTCTTTCCTCGTCCTCCTTTTCAATCATCTTTGCTTCAGAACTTGCATTTACGCTTATCATTTTTTTCACCAATACACCATCTTTAGGTGGAACAAATAGTGTAGCCTTATTCATTTTCCTCACAGTAATTTTTGGTGCTTGATTAGGGATTTTTCCTTTCATTGCACTTGATTTTTTTTCCCTTTAGCAACACATTCCAAAGTAATAGGGGCTCTTCCGATCTTTTCTCATATTCACACTTAAAGTGGTCTAGGACATAGCATTCTGGGCATATATTATGTAGCTTTTTCTCATAAAAAAAACCTTACACACCTTGTATGGCCAGAAGCAATTACAACCAAAAATTCATCTTCTTAATGGGGTTTTGGGATCGATGTTGACACACACCTTATGAGTTGCTCTATCTACAGAGCACCCATTTTCCGGTTGAAGAGCAATCACTTCTTCCATTATAGACACCATTTCTTTAAGTACCTTAGCATTCATAAATTCATGAAGCAGATGTTTTATTTGAATCCAAAAATACCGATGATCCCAATCAACAATCAAGATCCTGTTGTACTAATCCATCATAGCAATTATGCAGAACCACCAGATTACCTCCAATGCTTTATCTCTCATCAAAAACCTTATTTAGCTGAATCCAGTTTGCAAATTTGAAAACAAGTATTTTAGGATTAATTTCAATGATTTTGAGATATTATTCGATAATAACCAAGTGAAACCAATGTTATTCTCTACAACTTTTGAAGAAAATTTTCCTTCCTTGATTATCTTTTGTTGGAAATAGTTAACTGAGACTTACTCACATGAGTCGAAGTTCTACTATGTTGAAACGTGAAGATTATATGCACAGAAGGAAAGTGATGTGAAGATTATATGCACACAAATTTAAACAAGAAAATGCGGTACACTGTTGCTTGACAATCAAGCATTGAAGTTTCTAGAAGGTGTTTTTTTTTAGGAATGACTTGAGTTTTGAATATTCTAGAAGAGTTCTATTTTGGAGTTTGGTTTATGTTAGGAAAATGTCTTTGTTTAGAGTTTGATCTTTGATAGGAAAGTTCTTTGAGTGGTCGTCAAGTTTGTGAACACTATCAATAGGTTGTTGAGCCATGAGAGTTTGTACACAAAACTGATTATCAATGTAATCGTTTATTTGCTTTCGCTTGTGCTCTTCTCTCTCTTGCTCGATCCTACATTTGGTATCAGAGCCAAGTTAGAGGAAGAGAGAGGAGAAGGAGATAGAGTTAGAGAAGATTCAAAAGTTTTTCGGTGGTAAAAGAAGAAGAGTTAAAGAGAATTCATCGGTTGAGAAATCTGTAGAAAAAAAAAAGATGTTGGGAATGTTGTTGCGGGAGTTTAAGGTGTTGGTGGGTTGAGAACGAACAAGGGTTAAAGCTCAATATTGAGCGGAGATGCCAAATCAAGGATGGAACTCAAGCAGATGAATAATGAAGCTGTATTTGCAGTTGGTGACGGCGATGGAGCTATGCTGTTACTGGGATGATAGCTCGAGAAGATGAGATAGTCTCCGTTGTGCGTTTAATCAATGGTTCGAGTCTGTGATGGTGTTCGGATAATGAAAATTGGTTGTGCGTATCTGAACGTCTAACCAAAATTCGAGTAATGCTTATAAAGGGTTTTGAGAGAATTTATGAAAGCAACGAGGAAAAAAAGATTGTTCTACTGGATGGAAGACGAAGATGATCAGGGAGAGATGGCGAAACTCGAGCAAGGTGAAGATTGTTTCTCGATAAAAATCAGTTGAAAACTGATCCTGACGTCGACAGTGGTTGCTGCTGTGAAGCTCAGAAGAAGACCTTATGCTGTGGTGGACTCGAGGAAAAAGTGTTGGGTCTGACTTTGAAAGTGATTTCACCGAAAAAACAGAGAAGTGAGTATGTGATCGATGAAGCTTAGAAAACTTGGGCCTGAGAGAATCAGAGTTCGAATTTGCTGAGGAGAAAACTGATCGCTGTTGTGAGTTGAAGTTGGTCAAGAAACATGGAGGTTTAACAGCTGCAAAGAATGGATCGAGTATGATGCTGATTTGAGTAATGGATGACTATGTTGGTTGGATGGTGATTGATCGCGGTAATGATAAGGAAGAAGTGGTACTGGTAAGCGTTTGTTGCCGAAAAAAAAAGAGGTTACGATAGTATGAGGGGAATGTTCGATGTAGTAAAACAAGTGTGATGCTTCATGAACAAATGTGTGTTGTGGCAGATCATTGATTTATTTTTTTGATGACGAAGAAGCTTTGGGTTGAGGTTGTATTTGAAGGGTTAGGTCATGGATTCAAAGTCAAAGAAGGATCAAAGTATTTCAAGACTGTTGATAAGAGGGATTGGTACAGTTTGATGAAGTTGAATTCGAATTCAGGGACTTGGAAGGACAAGAAATGTTGGGTAGTTAAATAATTTTGTGGTGATTCAGAGTTATAGCAAGACTGTTGATAAGAGGTTGGCTGTTGTAAATTCGAATTATGCACAGTGTGGTTGAAGAGTTTGTGGCAGAAACTTGGAATACCGACAAAGTGTGGCAGACTCTGTAAAGAAATGTTATATCTTGTGGCAGAAGCGTGACAAACAAGAATGTGAGAGAATCTTGAAAAACAAAGAAATGTGATGGTTTCGCAACATAAGCGTGACTGGATCAAAGAAGAATGAATGAATGAAAGAAAGAAAGAAAGAAAGAAAGAAGAAAAATCCTACTCGTAGGTGATTAAAGAAGAAGAATGATTTATGGAAGAAACGTCACAAGGTTGTGATCGTGGAGAAAGAGAAGAAAATCCCGCGAGTGAAGTAGGTGATGAAAGAGAAAGGACTTGGTTTCGCGTTTGAAAGAAACGTTGAAGAAATTAAGGGAATGAAAAGATTGGTTACAAAAGATTTTTGAGAATGTTTTCTTAAGTAAGTCTCAGTTTAAGGGAGGTTGTTGGAAATAGTTAACTGAGACTTACTCACATGAGTCGAAGTTATACTATGTTGAAACGTGAAGATTATATGCACATGACGAAAGTGATGTGAAGATTATATGCACACAGATTTAAACAAGCAAATGACGTACACTGTTGCTTGACAATCAAGCATTGAAGTTTCTAGAAGGTGTTTTTGTTTAGGAATGACTTGAGTTTTGAATATTCTAGAAGAGTTCTATTTTGGAGTTTGGTTTATTTTAGGAAAGTGTCTTTGCTTAGAGTTTGATCTTTGACAGGAAAGTTCTTTGAGTGGTCGTCAAGTTTGTGAACACTATAAATAGGCTGTTGAGCCATGAGAGTTTGTACACAAAACTGATTATCAATGTAATTGTTTATTTGATTTCGTTTGTGCTCTCCTCTCTCGTGCTCGATCCTACATCTTTCCCACTAAACATATATCCCATTGTTTAGTTTCTTCCTCCTCATTCATTTCTGATTATGCAACATGATTCTTTGTTATCTCATTAGTTTCCAAAGACGCATTTTCATTCTAAGTGTGATGACTGGCACCTCTCTGATTCTTCCTTACGGGATAAAGTTAAGATCAGAGTCCATTTTTGCAGAATGATTTAAGACTTCCGATAACTTCTAGTATGGAGAAAAAAATACTATGATATAAAGTTATAAAGCCTTCCTCATTAGGATTTAGATGATTAATTTTAATAATTTCTATAAGATTTTTCGGCATGATTAGATGGATATGATCACAACTGACTAAATCCGGAAAGAAAACAATTCCGGTTGAAATGATCAACAATCATAAAAGGGGGAAAGTTTTTCTAAATTTGTAACTAAAATTTGAAAAATACCACGTGTCACCTCTTCTGTGACGAGATCGATGGAATTTTTTTGAATTTGATTTTTACAAGTGAGTCTATGTACTGCCCCAGCCCGATTCCTATATGATTTTAACAGTCATGTTGTTGATCAAGGTACCTCTTGCTTCCAAAAGCATTACAACAACTACTGCAAACACCGTTAACAATACTGGATTTAAGGTACGATGAAAACTCCGCAAACTCATGAGAGAAACAAGAAGAAAATTAATTAGCCATTAATTTAGAAATATTTTGTCGGATGGGTGGGTTGGGTTGGGTGAGGGAAGCTGTCACCCACAGTCAACCCACCATACGATGGGTTTTGATGTTGTGATCCATAGTCGACCCGCTCCTAGGTGGGTTGGATTGGTGGATTGAGCCGGTTTTGTGCAGCCCTATATCAAAACCAATGAAACAATGAAAAACTCAATTAAAAGCGCTAAAATAAACACTTAATAGGTCACTAGATGCGGAAACAGTCTTTAAAATCATTTAATAAAATGAAAAGATTTGAGAAATCATGAAGAGTGGGATACATTTTCATAAACATTTAACACTGAGTTGACTCATTTGTCGTCGAGTTGCAGAGAAAAGAGGAAAAAAAAAATATGGGCGATGCGGTCTGTCCCAACATAAACATTAACAAAAATAACTGGACAATTAGCTTTTAATTTTACTTCAAAATATCCATTTTTCTATTCTAGTGGTATGCCTCAAATAATTAAGGTAGACATCGAATTAGCCAGGTCACCTGTCGGTTTCATTTGCTAGAAGAAACTATAAGACGTGTGAGTTTTACCTATTGGGCGTTGAGGAGTTTCAAAATCGAATCACCAACTGCATCTGCTAGCTTTTACCTTGTCGGATTTAACAATAATGTTGGTATCAAATCGAAATTCCCCATTTCAATGATCTCATATTCTTTGGGTGTCACAATTATGCAACTGTGGCCATGTGGGCAGGCAGTGTAGCTTACATTCATCCGAAGTAACTCTGGTTCTTGCCCCAACTTAAGACAAACTTAAATGTTTAAACTTCCAGACTTGTTGTTTTGCATTTCAATTTTACACGCCTGAAGTGGGGTCCTAACGAGATGCTACACTTGGTAGTAGTATCAAGATTTAAGTTATCAGAGCAGTCTCCAAAGTACATACCCTTTCAAGGTTTACCAAGTATTACCTTTGACTCCGTCATAAAGACCTACATCAACACTAGATCCCATTGGATGATTGGACTGTAAATTCCAACCCTACATTCATGGGGTAATGCCATGGTGGTGGTGGTCAACATTCAAAGGGAGAGGGTATTGTATTGTATTGTATATGTGTGCCTGCCAATATTGGTGATCTGTGATCCTATCTTATGACATCAGTCATTCAGAATTTTAGCACATGCAACTCTTTAACGGTCGAATTCAAAACTGATCATTAATCCACTTTAATCACAATTTAGTACTACTCATCAAATTTAGCCGAATCTACCCGTTATCCATAAATTCAAATTTTGCCCAAAAAGTTTCAAAAAAAACATAACAAGTAAAATTAAAACTGTAAAGGAACAGAGTTGGTAGATCGAAAAAAATGTTTATACCGGTGGACCCTCCTTTTTTATTTGTACTACTGACTGACAAACTAGGTAAAGATAAAATCCAACGGCTCTCTGTCTTTATAAAAAAATTACAAAAAATTCTCAATTCCCTAACGGATACTATTAAAATCCCTCATTTTTGCACTCCAATTTATGGAAAAATTTGAATTCTCTCATTCTCTCTCTCTCTTTTTTGAATCTTCTCTGCAAATAAAAAGTTGAGACAAAAGTGCTTCTTGGTCATTGTGTCTCTCTACCCCTCTCAACTCCACATCTCATATTCTCTTATCTCCTTCTTCTTCTTCTTCTTCAACCTTCAACTTCACTGAATCCTGCTCCTGTTCTCTGGGTGTGTTTTTCTTAAACAATGGGGAGTTGTTTGAGTAAGAAAGAGAGTAGTTCTAGTACTACTACAACTTGTTCAGCTGTTACTGTTACTAATAAAACAACTCCATTACCAGATCCACCATCTAAAGATGAAGAAAACAAGAAGAAACCAGCAATCACCACCACCACTACCACCACCATAACAGCAGCAACTACTACTAAAAACCCACAGGAGGAGAGTAATAATGGTGTGATGAAAAAAGAAGTGTTTGTGATTAAACAAAGAAGAAGTCATGAAAGAAGACCATCTGAAGGTAAAATTACCATCTCTACCCCTACTACTAGTAATACCAAAGAAGACCCATCTTCATCTTCCTCTGGAGAAGGTGCTGGTAATGGTAATAATGTTGTGGAAAGAAGTGGAGTAGTAAGAACATCAAGCTGTACTAAAGAAGAAGTTGATGCTATACTGATTCAATGTGGTAGATTAAGTCGGAGTTCATCTGGTAATAATCTGAATAATAACAGTAATACTCGGAAATACTCTGGTTCTAAACGGAGTTATGATTTCGATCATGATGCTATTGAGAAAGGAAGCGATGATATTGATAATGATAATGTTGGTATTGATGCTAATTCTCATCATCATCAGCGTCGTCATTCAAGATCTTCTCATAGAAGAAATTCAAGCAGGGATAAAGATGTTGAAGGGGGGTCATCGACTAAGCGTTCTGGGAGTAGAGAAAAGAGGTCTTCATCAAGAGAAGAAGATAGAACTAGAAGCGGTGGTGGTAGTGGTAGTAGAAGGGTTAGTAGATCCCCTGGAAGACGTTCAGAAACCCCTTCATCTGCAAATGCTGCTGGTGGTGCTGGTGTTACTGAGAAATCAAGACCAGGAAAAATGGTGTCGGTTCCTGCTTCCAATCGCGTTGGTGGTGCTGATTCGGGAACAATAGCGGGTTCTGGTGTGAAAAGGGTTTCAGTGAGGAGAAGTGGAGAAATTGGTAGGACTACAGCTGCTTCACCGAGATCTCAATCACCTGCTAATGTTAGGGGGGCTGGTAACAATGAGAACCACCATCAACACCCACATTCACTCAGTCGAAGTAACTCGAGGAAAGCCGAGCATTCTCCTTATAGAAGAAACCCCATGGCTGAAATTGATGATAATTCCCAAAGACCTAATGAAAATACCAATTTGAAGAACCAGAAAATCAAAGACTGTGAGCCTACATTGAACAAGAAATCCTCAATTTTGCAATCTCAGCAGGTAAATTTAGCTACCCCCATCTTTCAGTTCAATTTCTCTATATCTGATGTTAATTAGCACTTGTTTATCATAATGCTGTTGTTTGATTCTAAAGATTGGTATCAAATTGCAGAAATCTGAATTGAAAACCCAAAGGGTTACTGAAGCTATTGTGCAAGAGACTAATACCAATGGCAGTAGAGATGTAAAGGAGAACATTGGGTTAACAACAGGAGCTGCTGTAGGAGAAAGCTTGAAACCTCATGGCATTACAAGGACTAGGTCTGCCAGAAGGTCAAGGGATTTCGATCTCAACTCAGCTTTGGAACCTGACACTATTCTTAATCCTACATCTTATGCTTCTTTACTCTTGGAAGACATCCAGAATTTTCACCAGCAAAACACTACCACCACTACCCCTACAGCTGCAGCTGCCACAGCAACAGCTTTTACTCTCCCAGCTTGTGTCACTAAGGCTTGTTCTATCCTAGATGCTGTTGCTGATCTCAATTCGTGTGCTAGTTCTAATATCTCCAATGATGATAGAAACTGTTTTGAAGTATCTGATAATCGATCTAACAACAACAAGAACTTCAGCAAGAGTACTACTAATGCTGTTCCTTTCAATCCACTCGGGAAAAAGAGATTGGATGCCAAAAAGAAAACTTATGCGGAATCTGAATTAGTTGTGGGCAATGATGAAGAAAAGGAGGACCTCATGGAGCCGAGTCTCCACAAATACATAACAGTAAGAAGGGGTGTTAATATTGTGAATGAAGAAATGGATATGGAACAGCAAGAATCCTCAGGGAGTAACAGTGTTGTTGCTGCGCAACATAATTGGGCGTCTTCTTCGTCATCCTGGGAACCAAATTCTGCAGATTCCACTGATCGATGGACTTCGAGATCGAATACAACAGGAGGAGAGCAAGAAGAGCTTAACTTGGTCATCTCTGAGAAGGTGAAGCAACAGCAGAACATCTCTGGAACACCAATGAGGAGGAAGAAAGAGACTAATGAGCTTCAAGGGAAGGTTATTGGTGGTAATGTTAGAGGTCAGATGAGGATTCCTATTGCAGCTGCTTCAATGTAAGAGTTTTATCTTGAATTCAAGAGTTTGATGTTGAAGTTGCAAACTTGCAACATTAGGCAGAATTTGTAGGGTGTAGTTAAGGAAGACATATCTTATTTCTTCTTGTTTGTTGCTTATTCAAATTATTGTATTTTCAAGAAATTGTTTTCTTCATTTGTATCAAATTATCATTATCCAATGTTTTCTGTTTAAAGTGGATTTATCTTGGTCTCCGAAATCCAGTATTAAAAACCATTGGTGTGAAGAGTATATTTCAGTTCATGATGAGAATTCATGTGATTTGTGTTTACACAACAAGTACATAAACTTCTCATCTTGCAGAGAATGTGAATGATATTTCAATAGTGGTGGTGGTAGGGGCGCTCTCTCATATGGAGACAGAGGCAAGGTCTTGGAATTGTGCACAGTGCAATTCTCCATAGCTGAGAAAAAAAATTCCGTATCAGCCATTTTGGATATGATTGTTTTCAGAAGAAAGCAGATTGAGATTTGAGGAGATAGGACTGATTTGAGACAGACCAAAATCAGGAGTACACAAATCTTCTTTACCAACCCCTCAAAATCCAACTTCTTGAAATACCCAGTCCCAAAAGAACATACCTTTAGATTGGTAGGACAACTGTTTTATGAGTTAACCATGAATTTTATTTTGCAGTTCTTTGGAATTGGATGCAGATGTATTAGAGAGTGCACAAATCCTTGAGTGCAGGATTCATATGTAGTGAGTTTGTACATTCTTTGCCTCTCGTGGGTATATTCTAGCATGGCTGGTGCCGGACTCGTATGCAGCGAATTTGTACATTCTTTGCCTCTGGATTGGCGACACCTAAAATTATGTTGCTGAGACTTGGCTGTGAGTAAACTGCACTGAAATTGCTTGTTCCCGAGGCTATCAGTCCATAAGATTGGTGTCAGATTCTCTATGTGTTTTGTAGAGCATCTGTAAGAATGATGTCTTGTGGGTGGTGGTGGCTGCTGGATGACAAGCATTTTGAAAATCCTGTCATACAGTTTGGGCATATCTACAGGGAAGTTGATTTCTCGGCTTACACGATGGCAAATAGATCTGTTTGTTTGGGTTGTGGTGCAGTTGAAGATTACAACAGCTGCCAGGATTTTGGGAATCATTGAGCATCCAAATACTTGTTCTTCAGAGGCTTTGATTTATTTAGGTAGCATATGCTGTTTACTCAACAAGCGGCGTTTGTAGTCCAACGGTTAGGATAATTGCCTTCCAAGCAATAGACCCGGGTTCGACTCCCGGCAGACGCAAATTTTTTTCCCTGGGTTCCCCAATTTGGTTACGGAAAACTGAAGCAACAAATGTATGAATTACATCTTTTGTCTGTTGTAGTTTTTGCCCGCACCGAGTCACAGTAAACGGTTAAACAGCTTGGCACTTTAGTCTGTTGCAGCTTGAACTTTGTTGATACTTTTTTTAGTTTTAAATTTTAATCTTCAACAGACTATTGCAATATGCCTTAAACTGGTATTTTGTTTAGATGCATTGACAGAAGACATGTGAACCATTATCATCTTCCTATTATAGCTGCTTCAAAGTAAGAACTGCGTTAGTAAAACCTCTGGTAGATAAACGAGAGTTGCATTATTAACTGTATAAGAGGCTTGATTACATATCACCTACAAAGACACCAACCATATGCATGATTTTCTACTTGTTTTCACCAAGAATGATAAAGGTTACAGTATTACGTTCCAGCATCTCGCAGAATTGAGAGTCACGGCAGTAGGATTTGAACTGAACTATTTACATGGTACATCAGTCTTTTGCGCCTTTAGCTCTGCTCGATAACAGCTGTACTAGTAATATTATTAGAATGGTTCTTAATAACAGGTTTGCGAGAGTCGATCCAACTGAAAATCCAATAGTACATCTCTGGGCAAAACACTTTCACTAGATAAAATGCTCCAAAATACGCAGGTTCGGTTATCGATCCATCTCCTCTGCATGCTCCATTGACAATCGTCTTTGCACATAACTCTGAACTAATAACCGGCATCGTGCCTAACAAGAACGTTTCAATCATGTCCTGCACCATATGAGAAACTAAAGTCAGTCAGATACCATAAAGTAAGAAATTTTAGTAAGCATTTGTGATTGAGTCATGTAGCATAGCGTACATCCATGCTCTCTTTGTCAACTTGCATTACACCTTCCTTGCTTAAGATCTTGCCTTGGGTCATCTCTGAATCCTTTACACCTGGAGACGCTATCGTTATTTTGACTCCATCAGGTTGTAGCTCAACTCTGAGTGTATCGTAGAAGTTTATTAATGCAGCTTTACTAGCCTGTTGTTTAACATAACATGATCATAATTAATAACTTGAAGGAACAAGTAACATAGTTTAACGAATCAATTGAAATCAAGTCGTTGAGGTTCTTACATCATAGAAGCAAAGTCTTGATGTAGGCAACCATCCGCCGACTGAAGCAATCGCAACAATTCGACCTTTGCTCTTTTGAAGGTGCGGAATTGCAAAATGAGTAGGATAAACTGATCCCCAAAAGTTAACATCCTGCAAGAATATGCAAAACAGAATCAATTCAATCAATTTGGCATTATTCGCAAATCACACATATGCATGCTATAGGATCGAGTAGCAGTGTTACCATTATAGGCGTAAAATTGAGTATGTTCTTGGCTTCCTTAAATGGGCATAAACTAATGATTCCCGCATTATTCACCAAATGATCCACTGTTGTATTTCACATATTCATTAGTACTAACGAAATCGAGATTAATTAAACTCAAATATAGGTACCTAAATGCAGATAATACTTACAACGTCCAAAGTAGTTTATAGTTTCTTCGATAAACCGTTCACAATCATCGACTTTAGTAACATCTGCGCATACAACTAAAACATCAGGGGAGCCGAACTGACGGGCCTTATTTGCAACTTCTTCAAGAAGATTATTTCTTCTTGCAACAATGACTAGGCGAGCTTTTCGTCTTGCATATTCATACACAAGTTGCTATACAAGAAACAAAAAGAACTGCGTTAACGCTAAGATATAAGTCGCAAAAATACTGCTAGCTAATTAAGAGTTAGAAAACACAAAGTAAGATTAATGGGTACCTCTCCAATGCCGGATGAAGCCCCAGTAACTAAAACAACTTTCCCGGCCATGTTTTCGACGAAGAAAAGAGGTTTGATTAGGATGGAGTTGAGAAGCTTGAAGAGGTGATAAGGAGGTGTGATGATACAGAGAATGATGAAAACGATAGGAGGAATAATCAAGTTTAGGAACTTGTGAATTAGGAGTGGTTCCATAGCGATCCTCAATAAACTCCCCCTTGTTGCTTTATTCTTTTTAATTTAGTTCCTGTAAACCAAAATTAAAATCCTAATTAATCCAAGATCAGAAAAAGTTCATAACCCCAAATTGTAAATAATTAGGCAACTTCTTGAATGAAGTTACCAATTTCATTGACCTTAGCATTTGTCTTCGATTTTTATCAGAAGAAAACAGATTGAGATCTGAGGATAGCCGACCGGATTAAAATCGTTGCAAATCTACCAGGAGTACACAAATCTTCATTACCAGGAGTACTCAGACTGAAATTCCCAATCACAAAAGAACATATCTTTAGATTGGTAGGAATACTTGTTTACGGATGCACAAGTCTAGCAAAAATAAATAAATACTAGACAATAAGGAGTACACAAAATCCTTGTGATGAGGCTTGTCGCTGGAATCCTGCCATATCTGGTGCAGGACTTGTACTTAGCCTCTGGGATTGCGGAATGCCAAGAATTATGTTGATGAGACTTGCCATAAGGGGCTGTTTGGTAACCATTAATAATGGATTTTGAGCCCATAATTGGATGTTGGTTAAAATTAGTCATAACGGGTTATTTGAAATACCCAGTCTCAAAAGTATTTGAACATGCTATTAGATTGGTAGGAACTAGGAACCACTATTTTATGAGTTAACCATGAATCTTACTTTGCAGTTCTTTGGAATTGGATGAAGATATATTAGGAGTACACAGGATTCGAGTTTGTACATTCTTTGCCTAGTCTGGATTGGCGGGCGACACCAAAAATTATGTTGCTGAGACTTGGCTGTGAGTTAAGTGCACTGAAATGGGCTTGCTCACGACGCTATCAGTCCATACGATGTCAGATTCTCTGTCAAATATACAGTTTGGGAATGTCTACCACACTACAGGGAAGTTCATTTTAGAGCTGCTTGTTTGGGTTGTGCCGTTGTGGTGCAGTTGAAGATTACAAGTTTACAACAGCGGCCAGGATTCTGGGAATCATTGTGCATCCAAATACTTTGGTAGCTGCTACTGCTGTGATTGGAACTCACATATGTTGTTTACTCTGTAAGCAGCGTTTGTAGTCCAACGGTTAGGATAATAGACCCGGGTTCGACTCCCGGCAGACGCATATATACCTTTTTCTTGGTTCTGCAAACGCATATGCTTTTTTTTTTCTTTCTATTGGGTACGAACAACAAATGCATGAATTACATCTTTTGTGCGTTTTGTCATGTTTTTTTAGTTTAAAACACTTTCACTAGATAAAATGCACCAAAATAATCTGGTTCAGTAATCGATCTATCTCCTCTGCATGCTTCATTGACAATCTTCTTTGCACATAACTCTGAACTAATAACCGGCATGCCTAACAAGAACGTTTCAATCATGCCCTGCACCATATGAGAAACTAAAGTCAATCAGATACCATAAGTAAGAAATTTTAATGAGCATTTGTGATTAATCATGTAGCATAGCGTACATCCATGAGCTCTTTGTCAACTTGCGTTACACCTTAAAAACTTGCCTTAAGAGTGATCTCTGAATCAGTTACACCTGGAGACGCTATCGTGATTTTGACTCCACTAGGTTCTAATTCAACTCTGAGTGTATCATAGAAGCTTATCAATGCAGCTTTACTAGCCTGTTGTTTAACATAACATGATCATACCTAATCAATTATCAACTTGAAGGAATAAGTAACATACTTTAATGAATCAGTTGAAATCTGGTTGTTGAGGTTCTTACAGCATAGAAGGCAAGTCTCGGTGCAGGCAGCCATCCGTTGACTGAAGCAATCACAACAATTCTACCTTTGCTCTTTTGAAGGTGTGGAATTGCAAAATGAGTAGGATAGACTGATCCCCAAAAGTTAACATCCTGCAAAATTTATAGAAAACAGAATCAAACCAATTCAATCAACTTATTTCTATAAAGTGCATACATACACATGTTATAGGATGAGTAGCAGTGTTACCATTATAGGCGCAAAATTGAGTATGTTCTTGGCTTCCTTAAATGGGCATACACTAGTGATTCCGGCATTATTCACCAAATGATCCACTGTTGCATATTACATTGTCATTAGTATTTAAGTAAATTGAGATTAATCAAACTCAATATACACTTAATGGTGGGTTTACTGGTACTAAATGTAGATAATACTTACAATGTCCGAAGTAGTTTATAGTTTCTTCGATAAATCGTTCACAATCATCGAACAGTCAACACCTCCACAACTAGATGCTCATTTTCAGTTTCAGACCTTTTCTTCACATTACTTGATATGCAGATGACTTTATGTCCCCCACTTCCTGAATCAAATCCTAAAGCGATGGACTCAACTTACGCCTAGGTTCTCCATATAATTTCCTGAGTGGTGGTAGTTTCAATCCAAGGTGATGTGTCACCAGTGGTGGGATTATACAAGAGAAACGCATCCTTGGTGGTACTTAGAACACTGTTTTTGGTAGAATATCTCCCACACCAACCTTGTGGAGATTAAACTCTTATTTATACAAGATATAAGGTTACAGAGTTTTGATAAAACACAAATATTGTTACTGACTCTTAGAACGAGTTTATTGCTAACAAAAAGGAACGACTAACTTGCCTATAGACTAGCGCTAACTTACTGACTAACCGAGCAGAGAGTCTTGAGGAAGACTCTCTGTTGTATGGTTAACACCCCCCCTCAAGTTGTACTTCAGTTGACGAATGTGCAACTTGCTTTGAATGTAGTGAAACCTTGGAGAAGAGAGCCCCTTCGTAAATATATCAACCAGTTGATCTTTAGAACAAATGAACCGCACCTGTAACTTCTTTTCAACCACCCTTTCCCGCACAAAATGATAGTCGATCTCTATGTGTTTAGTACGTGCATGAAAAATCGGGTTTGCAGTGAGATAAGTCACACCAAGATTATCACACCATAACGTTGGAGTGGCTGTACCAATTCCAAGCTCTTTGAGTAACGACTGAATCCACATTACCTCAGAAGCAGCAATCGCAACTCCCCTATACTCAGCCTCTGTGCTAGACCTAGAGACAGTCTTTTGCTTTTTGGCACTCCAAGAAATTAAATTCCCACCAAAGAATACACAATATCCACTTGTAGACCTGCGGTCATCCAAAATGCCTGCCCAGTCCGCATCAGAATAAGCATGCAAAGAGAAATCTCCAGAGGACCTCAGATGTAAACCATAGTCAACAGTATGCTTCAGATAACGAATGATCCTTTTTACCAGCTCCCAATGCTCCACAAACGGCTCATGCATATATTGACAAACTTTATTAACTGCAACTGAAATGTCAGGCCGCGTCAGATGCAAATATTGAAGTGCACCAACAACACTGCGATACAATGATGGATCTGCAAACCTTTCTGTACCAAGCTTCTGAACCTTGGCATTTGAAGCTAATGGTGTATTCACTGGTTTAACACCATCCAACTTGGTTCTACACAGAAGATCAGTCACATATTTGCGCTGAGTTAAAACAATATCCGATCCTTGCCTGAGAACCTCAACTCCCAAAAAGAAAGACAAATCACCCATGTCTTTAAAACAATATCCGATCCTTGCCTGGAATTGAATATTGCTGACAAACTTTGGAGACCGTACGCAACATAGGATGACCTAGACGTTGGTGCCACAGTGGTAGAGTAGAAGAGACATGTGCTTGCGGCTTTATTGAAGGTGCTAGCATGTCTATACCCAAGAAAACGTAGAGACCATTCCTATTCAGCCCTCGCAGCAGTGTTGCCCCCGTTTGCTTGTCCTTCACAACAAAGTAAGAAGTGTGAAACTCAAAAAATACATCATTATCCTTGTAGAATTGAGTAACTGACAGTAGGTTTGTTTTTATTTCTGGAATATGATAAATGTTGTTCAAAGCAAAAGATCTTGACTTATAGAGGAAAGAGGCATTACCAACATTGGCAATGTTGAGTGCATTACCATTACCAACGTTAACTTGTTCAGTTACATCATACTCATGAGGAATAGTGAGATTCCTCAAATCTGCAGTAAGATGATGAGTAGCCCCCGTGTCTGTGACCCAACCATTATCATTCTGACCACCTGGTAAAGCAATGTAAGCAGCAGACTGACGTTGATTGTCATTACTTTTATCATAACGAAACCAGCACCGATTTTCCGTGTGATTCCTCTTCTTACATATTTGACAGACTTGATCTCCCTGATTACCTCTTGACTGCAGTTGAGAATTGTTGTTTCTTGGGTTGCTGTTGTTGTTCCTCCTGTTGTTCTGATTGTTATGGTACTGATATTGATTGCCATTGTTGATGAAACGTCTTTGATCAGGATTGCTACTGGCAACAGCAACATTAGCCAAAGGTTGCTGCAAAGACTGTAACTGTTGTTCTAACCGCATATCAAAGGTTAGTAAATGAGTATAGAAGCTATCTATAGTCAGATTTTCAGCAGTGCTCAATGAAGTTACAATTGGGTCATATGATTGATTTAGACCATTACTTATGGCCTGTTTCTTCTCATCATCTGAAACTGTGCATCCATATGCAGTAAGCTGCTCAAATAAACTCTTAGCTTCTTGCAAAAATTGTTTAAGAGTTTTGTTACCTTTCTGTAGTGAATGAAGTTGTCTTTTTAGATTCACCTGATATGCAAGTGTTTTTGGCGTAAAATGGCTCTCTAGCTTATCCCAAACTTGTTTAGCTGTATCCAGTCCACCAACCTCAGCTAGCACTTCAGGTGTTAGAGTCGAGTTCAGCCATCCAACCAACAGGGAATCACAAGCCTCATGTTCTGTAAAATCTGGGTTGATTTCGTCACTATCAGGTAAGGTTCTAGCAGGTTTTACTTTGGTTCCATTAATAAAACCAGTTAGACCATAACCTTTTAGAATAGGTTTGAACTGTGTCTTCCAAAGGGGATGATTGGTTTCTATGTGTTTGAGAGTTACCAGGTGATGAATCTGGATTTGTCTAAGGCTATATGTTGAAGCCATTAGTGATGTTGTAGGGTTTTGTTGGGTAGGTGTTTTTTTTTTTGTTTCTGCGGAAGCGTTGGATCGACAAGCTGATACCAACTTAGAACACTGTTTTTGGTAGAATATCTCCCACACCAACCTTGTGGAGATTAAACTCTTATTTATACATGATATAAGGTTACAGAGTTTTGATAAAACAAAAATATTGTTACTGACTCTTAGAACGAGTTTATTGCTAACAAAAAGGAACGACTAACTTGCCTATAGACTAGCGCTAACTTACTGACTAACCGAGCAGAGAGTCTTGAGAAAGACTCTCTGTTGTATGGTTAACAGTGGTAATACACACCACACCCATTACTTCTTGTCTTGGTAATCCATACGGACCAATACGTTGTAATGCTAATCTCCTAGTATTAATCAACCCTGTGTGAGGCGAAGCAGTTGCGAATTCAATAATTTCTTCTCCTCCTGACTCGCGGTGGTGCTGGATAGATAATAGTAATCGAGAATGACATGTTTCCAATCCTGTGCCACATAATGAATCTCTCAATTGTGTCCATCCCTCCTGTAGGAGTTTCCGCTTCTCCTCTTCAATCTTTTTATTCCACAACTCATATGGTTTTCATATAATTCATCAATTTATCGTGTGAGTCAATAAATATCTCCTTTTCTTCTTATCTTATTAACAGCTTCTGTAGTTTCAGTTTCATCTACTGCAGACGAAGGTTTAATAGATGTTCCATCCACTTTTACCATTTCAGAGTAAGATCGTATATTAGCCGTTCTATCGATTCCAGAGGATACAAAAGCACGGATCATCGATGATGCCCCAGGATTCCCATAAATCTTCTTCATGATTGCTCTTGCCGCCATCTCTCTCTCTCTCTCTCTCAATCAGAGACTAATAAAAGAACCCCCATCCCCCAAATCTCTCTCTCTCACTCAATCAGTAGCTAACAATCTCTCTCTCTCAATCGCTAACAGCAGAACCCTAACCTTTATCCCTCTTTCTCAGTCAGCAGCTAACAGAGAACCCTAAACCCCAATATCTCTCTATCTCTCTCTCAATCGCGAAGAAAACCTAACCTCTCTCAATCGCGAAGAACCCTGATTCTGGGCATACTGAAATCTTACTAGGCATACTGCATAAAGACAAAAAAGGTTGTGAAATAGCAAAATCATATTACCCTTAACCCAAATTTTGTTTAATGACAAATCTGCCCTTTACGTATTAGTGTTAGTAATATTGATTAGTGATTAAATATTGTGTTTAGTGATTAAGATAATTTTCAGAATTATAAAAGGTTGTTTAGATGATTTTTTGGATCATGGTTCGGCGAAACAAGTTGAGGTTCGGCTCGCATCTATGAGCCGAATCTACCAATTGATGAACGGTTCGGCTCACTGAATCTGTTTACTCATGTGCCGAACCTATAATTTTCAATTCCAACCCTTTTGCTAGACACTAGTTCGGCTTATATGAAAGTTTCATAGTAAGCCGAACAACATCCTGAATAGCTCGGAAAAAAAATAATTACTGGTTCGGCTTATATTTCGAAAATCGTATGAGCCGAACATCAATTTGTTATTTTTTGGGTTAAAATATTGTTATTGGTTCGACACATATTGAGAATATCGTAATAGCCGAACCTCGTAAATGTGCTAGGTTCGGCACATATTATGATTGTCGAATACGCCGAACCCCTATGCATCTCTATCTGTGACTAGGTTCGGCTTGAAATTTCATGCCGAACTGTTCATATACACTTACATGAAGCTTTTGTGAAGAACAGTTCGGCTAAAAACGCAACTCAATTTTGAGCCGAACCCAACACTGTAACCGTCATTTGATCGATGAAAAACAGCAAATAGGAGATTGGGTTTGTAAAACTTGCTTTCTGATCCTCATTTCCGGAGTTGGAGATGTAGTTGGTTCAATTTCTGGTTCAATTGGTGGTTGATTTTCAGTTTCTACACCTTCATCTTCAATTGGTTCTTCTTCTTCTTCAATTGATGGATTAGAAAACAATTTGGTTTGTCTAGTCCCTGCTTTTCTTTGTACGAGTCATTATGTGGTTGAGTTTAATCGACGATCAAATTTTTACGAATCGACAATTAATCACGATGATGAATTTATTTTTTCGCGGCAGGGGGAAGAGTTCGGCTAGAGGAGGAGGAAGAAGAAGAGATGGTAAGAGAAACTGATTTTGATTTTTTAGAAAACTGATTTTAGATTTTTGTATTAAGGGTATATAGGTAATTGAACTACCCATGGGGTATCCCTTATAAGGTCACCCAAGATGGGACTACTGTTTTGTATCCCTAGAAAGATTTAGGTATGCCCAAAATCAGGGTTCATTGCTAACAAGAAGAAAATAAAAAAAAGGCTTTTCTTAAATGTAGCCCACACTTTTATTAACCATAGCCCAAAAAATGTAAGTTAAAATAAAAAACTAAAAAGTTAAAAGGAAGAAACAAACAAATCTTAATTTTGATAACAGTTAAACCTAAATCCTTCTTCCTCAAAATTAAAATAAATCCTAATTTTCTTTCTTTCTTGATCATACTTAAATTAATCATGATTGTTCTTCTAGTATTCTCACAAATTGAACAATTATGTATAAAGTATAAACCCTAATTTTTACTTTTTCCCCAAAACAAAACAACTCTAATTCTTATTTTCTCTAAAATATATTTATCTTAATCATGATTACATCAAATATTTTGGTGTATATTCCAATTGTTCCCTGAAGAAAATTCACAACAACGTAAATGGAAATGAGATTAACTAAGATTTTAATTTTTTTCCTATTACCAATCTCCTAGGAACTCCCTAAACATAATTTATAAAAAGAAAAAATTTGTAAAATGATTTTTTTTTCCTTCTCAATCACGATTATACTAAAATTGAATGAGAATGTTCATTATTCTTAAAAGAAACATTAATTATATCAAATATCTTAAATAAACTTGATTAGCTAATCAACTTTTTTTTTGTTAATGTTGATTGAGGGAGTTTTATGATTATCTTATTATTAAAGGCTATATATAATAATTATACATAATTTCGTGGGCTATGTCGAATGATTATAAAGATCTGTTTGGTTAAATTAATCGCTTAATTAAATGGATTATGGTTAATAAATGTGTGGGCTACATTTAAGAAAAACCAAAAAAAGATAAAGCCTTACACCTATATGTTCTCATGCTCCCTCCCGCTGTGAGGTAGGAGTTTAAACCCCGTAATCGCCAGAATCCGCTCTAATTGAGCTTTTTTAAAGGCACCAAAGGAAAGAGTCTATTTTATGATCATTTTTTTGTCAAATGAAATCCAACACAAATTTGTCATTTTATAAAAAAAAAATTGATTTTAGTGGTAGTCTCTGGAACCTGAAAAGTTCGAAGTACCCTTACACTTAAAAACTAGTTCCTTCATTGTCCTCAGCTCTGTTTCTTTTTCTGCCCCAAAATTTCAGCTCTCACTATTAATCGTTCGTAGTCATTCCTCCTCCGCCGACACTATCGCCAACCAGTACTACCGTCGTAACTAACACCACCACCAGCTTCCGCCACCGCCACCTTAAACAGCACTAATCACTCAATTCATTTCTTTTCCACCAACACCATCGCCATCACTAAAACCAGTACTACCAACCTAACCAGGACCACCGACCTCCGCCATCTATCAGTCAGTCATTCACCATAAGCACTACCGTAACCACTAATCATTTCTTCCCCACCAATACCATAACCCGCACCGCTGTAACCTCCACCATCATGACCAGAACCGCCACCACCTTCTAATCAAACAATAACCATTCCTTCCATCACCACCATCATAACCAGCACCTCCGCCGCCTCCACCACTATCAGGATTCAGGACCAGAACCACCAATAATCACTCAATAATCATTCCGATAATCCCCACTATCAGTACCGGAAATTTCACCTTAATCTAACCTCCCAGACTTATAATTTCAATTTCAACAGAATCTTATATTTTCCCCTTTCAATTAATCAATCAAATAAACAGGTCTTCTAAAATAAAATAAACCCTGACTATGAATCCTTTACTAATTGAATGAATCAATACCAATTTGCCTCACTTAAATAACTCAAATTCCAATCCATAAGCAAATTAAGGTGATTGATTGAAATATGCAATCCATCTCCAACCGAAATTAAGAAATACTGAGGAGATTTTGATTTTCTTTTCTCTCTGTAAAGGAAATAATAGAGAAGATGGAGATGGAGAGCGACATAATTACAAATTCATCCTTTTCTTTTTATTACTCCCATCACGTTACTTGTTGGATGGCATGCATTGGGTGGCCGTACACGTGAGCAGCATTTACCAAGGGAAAGCTTCAACATTTGATCCGCCGGACCCTTATGTAAGGTGATGAAATATGAAGTATGACTGCATGAGTCCCAATTCGTCTAATCTTTTTAGACTTTTCTTTTTTAAAGATTTTTAGTATGCGTGTACAATTATGTCTTTTTTTTTTTGATACACTTGACGCAGCTAGCTAACACTAAAGCACCAAGTTCCTAACTAAACGTGGTGTCGCTCTACCAGAGATATCCTCGTCCAGAACACTACTTATTACTTCAGGTGCAGTCTGTTACCATTGCCCTTCAAGAACTTTCTTGCTTGCCAGTTTAGCAAGGCAATCCGCAGCTCAATTTGCTTCTCTATATTCATGATTTAACACAATTCTTGTAAACTTGGTCTTCAATAGCTTTATATCTTCAACGAGTATTTGAAGTCTCCACGACGGCTTGATTTTTGCATTACAGATTTGTATGGTGTAGGTGGAATCACTTTCAACCTCTAACTTTTGAATACGCAAATCAACAACAATACTGAGACCACCACGAACAACCCACACCTCAGCATCATTACTTCCATTGAAGTATATGTGTTTGCAATAACATGCCACAAACTTCCCATCATCATCTCTAATAACTCCAGCAGTCCCTGCAATGACACCACTAACAGAAGCGCCGTCCGTATTAAGTTTATGGAATCCATTGTTAGGGAACCTCCAAGGTATATCAAAGCCAAACAGTATTCTCTGACATTTGTTAAAGTTGTTGCAAGAATCATCTTAGCATCAAACATAGTTTTCTCGAACACAAAATTATTCCTTCTAATCCATATATTCCACAATAAGAAAGGAAAAATGAAACATCAATCAATTCCTCTTATACTGCCTTTAAAAGAACACATAGACTTAAAAGACGAAAGAGAAATATTAGCATGTACAAGGCTAAAACCACTCCACTCAGAATATTTATTCCACAAAGGACTAACAGATCTGCAAGCAAATAAAAGATGGAAGTTTGTTTCAAAATCCTGATCACACAAAGGACAACCAGGGTGATTGCACATATTGTACCTTTCCTGTAAAGAGATTCCTGAAGGTTGAGTTTATTGTGACAGAACTGCCACAGAATGAATTTAATTTTATGTGGCCATTTAAGCTTCCACAAAAATTTCCAGTCTTGATTCCTCTCAGGATAACCAGGGGATTTGGAGTTAATATAATGATAAGCATCCTTGACAGTAACCACACCATCATTATTACTAGACCAAATTGGTTTATCTCTAACATTCTCACAGACAAGGGAATGAATCTAATTTTCTCACAAACTTGAGTATTCACTAAGTTTTTAATACTACTTAGGTTCCAATCCCTACTGCTAGTATTAATAATGTCACTAACTCTAAAATTAGGAATAAATATACCATCCAAATTGACAATAGCAGAGATAGGTAAATCACTTATCTAAGAGTCATGCCAAATATCCACATCCTTACCATCACCTATACTCCACCTTAAGCTATCTTTTATGGCATTCTTACCTTTGATGATGCTTTTCCAGCTAGTAGAATTCCCATTACTAGCCTTACAAGACTAGAAATCACCATCCTTCACATACTTTGCCTGCAATAATCTGGACATGTCAGAAAGCGGAATCTCAAAGACTCTCCAGACCATTTTGGCCAAAAGAGCTCAATTGTCAGTCTCCAAATCCCTTAGGCCAATACCCCCATGTTCATAAGGGCCGCAAACAGTGCTCCACTTAATCTTATGCATCTTAGAACTCTCCTTATCACCTCCCCACAAAAAATTTCTCTTATATCTGTTAATTTTGTTGAGTAAAGCCTTAGGTAACTTCAAAACAGACATTACATGATTAGTGATAGGGCCCAAAGAGGACTTAAGTAAAGTGGTTCTACCAGCTATATTCAAATCCCTAGCCTTCCATCCTTGCAATCTATTTTCAATTTTCTCAATTAGGTCAACATAAGTTTTTTCACTCGTTCTTCCCTATTGTAAAGGTATATTCCTAAGTACGTTTAAGGCTCTTTAGCCACTTGGACATTAAGAGCTCTAGCCATACCCTTAGTGAAGCTTCTTCCCAAATTACTAGAACTAATAAGCGTAGACTTCGCTTCACTAACAATCTGGCCAAACCAGCTACATAATTTATCTAGAATCTACTTTAGGTTACAAGCATTTTTATAATTGTCCTTCAAAAAGATTATACTATCATCTGCATAAAGAGAATGAGTAATCTATGGAGCCCCCTAGCAACAACAAAACCGTCAACGAACTTATTGTTAACACCTCTCTGAATCAATCTAGATAAATATTCAAGACATAAAATAAAAATAAGTAAGGACAGAGGGCCCCCTTGACTTATCTCATTAGATGGTTGAAATCTAGTACTAGGTGATCCATTAATTAAAACTTGAAAAGAAACATAGTTGATACTTTTCACAACCCAATTAATGAACCTTGGCTCAATATCGATGCTAGATAAAATTTTCGAAATAAAAGACCAATTGAGCCTATCATAAGCTTGTTGATGGTGGTTTTTAGTTTATGGCGAAAATTGCAAAATTCTGTCTACCTGACCCGGCATCAGAAGTAGTAGACCTTGGTATGTCTATATTCCACAAGGAATTTGAAGAATATATCAAATATGATGAGTGCATGTTCCTCTCTTCATATTGTATTGAAACTCAAGCTCTTAGATGAATTGTTCACTAGTATAGAGCCTAATGAGTATTCAAGCTCCTGGCTGCATTATCCACTAATGCAGAACCCGCTGAGTATTTATCCTATGCTATATTCCCGGCTAAACTCTTAACATTGACAAGATATGACATTTGATGTTCGCTCTCAGCTGAGTAGCATGAATCGATTACAAACAATATTTTATAAATATCGATTTTACAAATAATTTAATTATTTAACCTAAAAGCGTCATATGCTATTCTTTGAGCGCTGGCTCAGGGCGAGTCTCATTCGTACAATTTGACTTGCCACTTACGGATCTCATCCAGGTAAATAAAATTATACGAGTAACTTTTACCTAGCAGTAGTAATATAAATCATGTCAGTCATGACTAATTGCTATATTCTACCAAAATACTCGAGACATCAAACATGTCACAACTGGGGGATGTTCATTGGGGTATTAGTCTGGAGGGTTAAAGCGTGCAACGTGCAACACGCCCATTAAGAGAAAGTGTCTGGAATAGCGGATATGTGACGGGTAGAGGAGTAGTGGGAGTGAAAACCGTCAGGTCTTCCCATAACTACAAGACACGTTTTTTTCTACTCACCCATGATCTCCACTACTTCATAACTCTCACTTCCAGCGGGACCAGTGTTCGACTATGACTTTTATAAATAGATTTTCAATATATTTCAACCGATATCATTGGTTATGAATGCAAGTATTCAGAAAACCATCTAGGATCTACAACTTACATTTTGCAAGCCGATTCTACATTCTGAAACAAGTCATAAAAACTACACTTTACAGATTTCTTCATTCTGATCTCAACACCTTCTCTGCTTTCCTTCCTAAGATCAACCCTTCTCCTTCATTTTGTGACTGAAGCAAGATTGGAACGACTATTTATTGGTTTAGGCCAGAATTGTACAGATTGATCTCTCGAATCTAAAGCACTCCCGTGCAGTACATTTGTTTAGGGTTTAGATTTGTTTCTCATCAGGATACCCAATTTTCCATTTTTCTTCAGGATCAGTTTTTACCCTACTACAAATTGGCGACCACAGTGGGAGGTTAATCTCTCGGTTGCAAAATTGAATTCTCAATTTTCATCTCGATTTTCTCAATTTCAAAATGGCGGATCTTAGGTCTGGATCAGTAACCAATCCTGATGCAACTGGCTGACAATACTCTTGGCACCACTATTCATATTGCTGACATCAAAGCATAACCTGCCGGCGCTGTCAACACACTCCCTGCTGTTATATCTTATACAAAAAACACCAGTAGCGCTGACAAGCTACCACTAGAGCCACGTCAACCCCAAATGGAGAAGGCAAGGAACACTTTCATGACTCCTGGCGCAAGCATTTCAATAGGGCATTCCTTTATATATGAAGAAGCTCGTGTTGTCCCTGAACATCAATCAGGAAGGAATCAATGATCTAATTTCGTCACGCGTGAAGACCTGGAACGACTTCTCCAAAATCGAGGCAAAGAATCAATGATCTAATTTCGCAAAGAGTTCCTCTTCCAATAGGATATTTCTCTCCTCAATTCTCCCTTTATGATGGTACTGGTAACTCTCGTGAAAATATCTCTTGTTTTTTGGAATCACTAGGAGAGCATGAATACAACCATGTCCTTTGCCTGAAGGAATTCTCAAAATCACTTACTGGGAGAGCATACACCTGGTACAAAAATATTGCACCAAACATCATAACCAATTGGTGTGGGATAGTTAATGCCTTCTACAAGAAATATTTGTTTGTGTCTGAGAAAATCACTTTATTGGACATGGGAAGAATATTTCAGCGAAACAATGAGCATCTGAACGATTATGTCACGAGATTCAGAATCCAGGCACTAGATTGGCGTGATCCAAATGTGATTGAACAACAATTGGTGGAATTATGTATCGATAGGATGGTGCATTTCTATCGTTCTTTGATGGAGAACCCGTGTTTTCATACATTCTCTGAAATTTATGAAGCTGCTAAACGCTCAGCTACAACTGCACCTGCCTTACTAGAAAGAACCAGGCCTTCTAGGAATGAAGAGCCTCATGAGACTCGTGGAAGCATACGTTTCACCAACGAGCAATACAACCTTCGGCCTTCTGTAAGCAGTTTCACTAAAGCAACAAGGGCAAAGCCACCACTTTAGAGATGTGACATCCTGCGCGTCCATACCCGATGGCTCTAATTCCAGTACCATAGGCGTGACTGCCACAATGAGAAAACCACGTTCAAGTTACGCCATATCTGGCCCGACGACAAAAACGTCAAAGAGAGTGACGCTTTTAGAATTTCTTCTCCCATGGAAGAAGTAGTTGAACTATTGGAGGAGATTGCACCTGGGGACTGAAGAGGTACACATTGAATCTCTCCATGTCGGGAGCTTCATCATATTTGCACAACCCATTAATTAAGTCGTTCGCATAAGAGAACTTCCCTAATCCTCAAAGGCACGATGGGAAGATGATAAAGGCAAAAGAATGTGGTTGGGGACTGTTCAACACTATTCATCTCAAAGATGTTGAATTTAAAGAGACGCAGGTACGCTGTCATTGTCATTCCAAGATGTCCAAAGACGTAGACATACTCAAGAGAGAAGACGTATTTTCAAAGCCCAGTGATATGCCTGATCGCTATGAAGCACAACAGACCAGCAAAAAACTGCCAAGTTGAAAGCTCCGCGGGTACTCTTGGACGGGGGATTGTCTCTCTCTTTTCAACTCCTTCCATAAAGTTATCAGCAACTCTTCTACCAGGTTGATTGATCATATTGATGAAGCCTACCTTGCCATTTTGAGGAGATCAAGCAATCCTAATGAGTTTTACATGCCTCAGTCAACATCAAGGAAACTACCGGCCCCATCATCAGCTTCTCCGCGCGTGTCTTATCCCCTACCTTGGCTTATATGAAGCAACTTTCAGGAGAAGATGCAAGTTCATACACTCGAAAGTTCCACACACAAGTAAGTCTTGTTGAAAACCTTTTTTACAATCAGCTATTCTTCATCCCATTAGGACCCGAGGACTGGATCCAACTACAATCCAACTGTGACTAGACGATGTAAATGGAAGGTTGGCCCCTTTTAATATTTCATGCTTACAAACTATTTGAAACCAAGATCTCGATAAACTAAAAATCTTTGCAAGACAATTACCTACTTATTCGAAAACCAGAAAATCAATCCACAAAAGAACAACTTTTTCTTTCAAAACACCTAAGGAGAAAATGTTCTAAGTAGAGAATACATGCATTCAAGAGAAATCATTTAGTAGAATCTCATCCTTCTCAGAGAACACTCTCCTATCTCTTGAAAAACACCTTCTTTCAACTCCAGTTCCCGAGTCAGCTTCTCAACTGCTTCGTTTTTCCTTGTTAAACCACTAAAAAGAAATAAACATGTTGCAATTTTCAAATCCATGGCAGTAGCAATTCCTTGATGGAACCAGGAAACATTAAATTCGAATTCTACATACATGTCTCGATAATACTCCCGATCGCTCATTCATAAGAAGCATGCCTTGTCATACCACACATCTCATCCACTGAAGATAGATATTCCTCCACACACTTTGTTAATACAACATTGTTACTGTATTTCTTGGTCGTGGCAATCCACCATTGGGAATATTCACGTCCACGATCATGATACAGATACCTTATGTTAGAGCACTGCTTGGTCGAACTCGCAAGCGTTGTTATCTCAATATTGTTTGTCAAGTTTAGTTATCAAAAATATAAGTTTTGATTTCTAGTCTATTTACAACTATATCAAGCTTGTTTGTCAAGTTTAGTTGTCAAAAATAACTGTCTAGTCTTCCCATAACTACAAGACACGGTTTTTTCCACTCACCCATAATCTCCACTACTTCACAGCTCTCACTTCCAGCGAGACCAGTGTGTTAGACTATGATTTGTATAAATAGATTTTCAATATATTTTAACCGACATCATTGGTTATCAACGCAAGTATTCAGAAAACCATCCAGGATCTACCTCTTACACTTTGCAAGACGATTCTACATTCTGAAACAAGTCATAAAAATTACACTTTATAGAGTTCATCATTCTGATCTTGTAGATGGTGGATTTTCGAAAAAGGATAAAATCGTAAACCCATAATTATATGAACTCCTGATCCAACAATCAGATGTGAGTATTGAGACGCGAGTCTCTCATCGAATCCTCTGACTGAGAATACTTTCTCTCAGAGTACATGCAGATATGTAGTCTCTCGGCTGGACAACGACATATCTCATGAATACTGAACACTTTAGTAATTATTTATATATAGAATCACGAGATTGACGTCTCCTAGACAGCTTTCTCTGCTAGTATAGAGCGATAACGTCTTCAGGATACAAACAACGAGTTTCCATGACTATATAAAGGATATGAAGCTCCAGCAAGCTCATGTCAGAATAATTAATGCTCCTAGACAACTTGCTCTGCTAGTATAGATCCATAAGTTAATTATCCTAAATTCTTGGATTAATCCACTGAATTTCCGAAAATATTCAAATATTTTCGCAGTATTTCGTTACTTCAATCTATGGTTCTTCCCAGCAGAATTCCATGGGTTAGTAATAAATATTCAATGCACGGGCATCTGAGCTACCTCTGAGTAAGCCCCGGCTCAAAAGGTGCAAGTGTACTCAACGATGATACACTAACAATCACCGCACGAACGAGTATTTCAAAATACGACAAAACGATGAATCTATGCAAAATAGGAGAGAAAATAATAAATAATTAAAATATTGACCAAGGCGCCAAGGGATTGGGCTCATCGACCGGACAATCGTGCCGTGGCCAATCCCACGCCAGTTTTATATTTTATCATATTTTTTTTGTTATTTTCCTTGATCTTATGAAAATCCTTTCATCTGAACAAACATCCTTCGTTTTGAGGCAACTTCTCAGTTTCATGGTGTTTCCTTCGCACCAAGGAAATAATATAAAATTGGGAAAAACATTATGGGGCCGTGATTATTGGCCAACCGGCCATTTCTTGATCCCGGCCGGCTCCACACCTCATGGTTCCTCATTATTTTATTATTATTTCCCTAATCTCATGAAAACTCCTTAATCTCAAGGTATTTTCATAAAACCATGAAAATATAATATAAAATTAGGGAAACTCGTGGGACCAGGCCCCAGCCGGCCGGCCATGCCTCAGCTGGTCCCACACGCCCCTTATTTTATTATTATTATTTTAAAGGTTTTTTTGATCCCATGAAATTCCTTGATTTCATGGTATTTCTTTCAAATTATGAAAATTCCTTCAAATCATGGAAAATAATACACAAAAATTACATAAAATTAGGAAAAAATGTGGGACCGGGCCCAAGCCGCCCGGCCATGCCCTAGCCGACCCCACACGCACTTATTTTATTATTTTAATATTATTTGCTTCCTTGATCCCATGGAAACTCTTTCACTTTAAGGAAACTCCTTAATTTTAACAAAATTCCTTGATTTCATGATATTTTCATAAAATCATGAAAAATATTATAAAATTAGAAAAGGCACCATGGGACCGTGGTCACTGGCCGGTCGTCCATGCCTTGGCTCCAGCGGTCCCACGCCTCATATTCCTTCATTCTATGATTATTTTCCTTCATCTCATGAAGTTTCCTCAGTTTCAGCAAAACCCTGATTTTATTGTATTTTCTCAAATGGTTGCTCAAACGCACGCCAGAAAATATCAAAATTCTCAAGACTGAGACGCGAACGTGTTGACAACGTGAGCATGTTACCTTGACCGACCAAGGTTGGCTCTTTGGTTCGCAATGATCCAGTCCCACGTATTTTCATGGGTTGACCTAATTTGCGCAATTGCACGTTTTAGGTCCAAGACTCTTCCAAATAATTTTGGAATTTCATGAAGTGATCATCATTCGATCCCACGACCATCCAGGGTTGGTTTCATGTCCCCTTGGTCGGTCTCTCACCTCTCCATAATTAATTAGGTTTTATCACCTAAGGCTGAGACGAGCATTATATGAAAAATGATTGAACCAACATTTGATCATCTTTTCAACAACTGTTCAAGGGGTCTTGGTATTTGCTCACACGAGCATATGGACGCTACATAATCGACCCACGGTCTCATGTAGCCGGTACTCCTTCATTCCATGGTTAATTCTAAAATAAACCATCAATTGATAAAATTAGGGTTTTTGAGTCCAAGGATCATAATTCTCGACTCGAACGCTAATAATTTTACGACGATCTCATGATCACCATTTTATTATACTCGGTTCAACTACCAGTATTCTAATTAATGTTTTATTTCGGTCACGCTGCCAATAATTCATCAGACGAGCAACACTTGCTCAGATGAGCAGTGTTTGCTCAAACCAAGGAATATTGGTTCAACTATCAATATTCAACAATTCATCAAATGAGCAATACTTGCTCACCTAAACGTGAGAATTATACCTCTGTCTCAACAGACACGTTCAATTCATGAGTCTCAGAACATTTTGCAAAATCATGTTCAACTCAGCAAATACATGGACTCATCGTCCCATAAAGTCATGAAGTCAACAACTGACTAATTAACCACGAGACATCAATCGTGTCACTTGGGGGGATATCAACTAGGGTTTTGGTATGGCGGTCTACGACACATGTGTTCATACACAATATGGAATGTGAGCAAGTCGTGCAATCAGTTGAAGGAGTTAACAAAGTAGTGGATGGAAAATCGACCAAGTCTCCGCACGATGAGCAACTGGTTTCAAACACGATTTCCATTTCCCCACTCTTTGATTCCATCAACTGTCACACTTCATGGGATCATGGTGTCTACAATTCCAGCAATATAAATAAGTCTCTGAAATCATGATTGAATATACAAGAATCTCACGTCAAACAGACAACACGAGATTAACAACTCAACATCTGAGTAATCACTCTCAACAGGGATTCAATCATTCAGAACTTATCTTATTCAGAATACATAACACACCCACAATCTTTGATTACCATTGATTCCACACATTTCTCAGCTTCCCTCCTACAGATCAACCCATCCTCTCTTGTGACCGAATTTACTCTGGAACGACCATTATCTTGGTTTAGGCCGGAAAACTATAGATTGATCTCTCGAATTCAAAGCACTCCCTTCTTGCGATGCATTTGTGTCTGGTTGAATATTTCGCTCGGTTCAAGGAGTTTCCTCCGTACGGTCGTCTCCTCAATCCCGTGAAAACCAGCAAATCGTTTTGCCCCATCTACAGATTGGCGACCACAGTGGGAGATCATTCTCTCGGTTGCAATATCACAACTCCACAAAATGGCTGGTCTGAGGTCTGGGTTAGTCACAGGTTCCAATGCAAACGGCGCTAGCACTAGCAACAACAATAACAACGACAACGAGGATATCCCGGGAACGATTCCGGCCTCTAACACTGACGGTGGTAATGTTACTCTTCCTCATGTCAACGCGGAGGGTCATCCTTTGTTCGGCCGACACCCTGAGGAAGTCAGAGGAAATCCACCACCTACCATTGCTGATCTCATCAAATTGCAAGAGACTCTTGCAAAAAATCAAACCGATATGGCTACAACACAGAAGGAGCTATTTAATCAACTAAAGGCTTTCACTGATACAATGTCAGAGAAGATCCAATAAAAAGGGAAAGAGAAGGAGAAATCCTCATACACTGATCCTAAGGTAATTCCAATTCATACAATAGATGATGATAAAGTCCGCAAAGCCGCAGACGCGAAGGAATCATCAAACTTCATCACTCGGGAAGATTTGGAACACCTTTTGGAGAACCGCGGAAGAGACAAGACCCCACATGTCCATCGTCACCAACCTACATACCCTGCTGCTACACAAATGATCCCTCTCCAAAAAGGTTATGTCTCTCCAACCTTCACTTTGTACGACGGAAATGACAACGCTCGAGAACATGTTTCTCGGTTCCTGGAAGCTTTGGGTGAACATGAGCATAACCATGTTTTTCGTCTCAAAGAATTTTCAAAACCCTTGAAAGGCAGGGCATATACCTGGTATAACAACATCGCTCCAGGAACTATCAACATTTGGGGAGAAATGGTTAATGCTTTCTATAGAAATTATTTCTTTGTTTCAGATCAAGTCACCCTCTCTGATCTTGGAAGGATGTTTCAAAAGAACACCGAACATCCTAACGACTATGTGAAGAAGTTCAGAGTTCAAGCGTTGGATTGCCATGATCCGAGTGTTACAGAACAGCAACTTGTGGACCTATGCATCAATGGAATTATTCCAGTCTACAGAGCCTTATTGGAGAATCTCAGGTTCCATACTTTCTCAGAACTCCATGAAGCAGCCAAGAGGTCGGCAACTACTGCACCTGATCTACTAGAAAGGACTAAGACTGCAAAAGCTGAAGAACCACGAGAGGCCAGAGGAAGCAAAAGACGTTTGATCAACAAACAATACAACCTTCAAACTTCCAAAAATGCTGTTGCGGAAGGAAGCAAACGGAAAGCTGATCCACAACATAAGCATACTTCTTCAGCCCCTCCAAAGGCACAAAAGAAAGATAATGGGCAAACTCCTCCCCAACACACGGAAGATCCAGAAGCACCTGATTTCCCCTGCTCCATTGAAGAAGTCATCGAATTGTTGGACGCCTGGATGCAGGATGGTGCAATCAAGTTGCCATATGTCAAGAGGGAACCAACTGAAGAGGCCATGGAAAATCTTCGGTATTGTCGCTTTCATAGGTTCGTCAGTCATCTCACAAGTGATTGTAAAACTTTGAAGCGCATAATTAAAGAAAAGGTTGAATCGGGAGAACTCAACTTGGGGACTGAAGGAGTACACAAAAACCCCCTTCCAGTCAGGGCCTTTACTATCTCTGAACCTCCCGTCAAAGAAGCAGTTCAATCCTTGATCGAGCATGTCTGCGAATTTCTATACTTATCAAAGGCTCAAAGGAAAGACATGTTTGCCGGCATTAAATAACATCATGTCAGGCAAGCGTCTACTGATTCAAGAGACATTCACTGAGCTTACAGCGACGGACAAAGAAATGTATGACTGGGGAATGCTCACCACAGTGCACATCAAAGGAAACGATTTCAAGAGAGCATTTGTTGATGTTGGCACTGCCGTCAACATCATCCCTTTGAAAACTCTCAGAGCCGCTGGCATTACTCGACAGGAAGCTACTCATGCCCCCATGGCAATCAAAGATCACGAAGGAGTTTCCAGAAACGCGTACGGCTACGTCATACTCAAAGTCAAAGAAAATTTGGTCTGCACTAAGACCAAGTTTTACATAATCCAAGAAGATCCAGGATATGACATGATTCTTGGACGCACATGGATTCATGATGGGAAGGTGACACTGACACCTTCAATTACACATCTCTCCGCTGAAGAAACCTCTGACTCAGAGGAAGAAAAAGAAGATATCTCACCATTCAAGTATCTGGAGGAGGTCAAAGCCTTGACAGAACTTACACAAAAGCCTGAGGAACATCCAAACGCTTTCGTCAAGAGATTTCTCACTCAGGCAAGTCTTATTCCTTCTCAAGTGCCCATATCATCAGTTTTCAAATATTCTTATTTGGTTAAAGGGATGCACTCCGCAAACAATTTAGCAATTGCAAAATGCTATGAGTGGATAATTTCGCCTCAGCAATATTACACCCAATGGTTGGATTCAGAACTTCTTCAGGTTGATCATCCAATCAAGAGATTCATTGCGGAGGATGTGTCTAAGCATGACATACATTATGAAGGATACTACTTTCTACATGAATGTCCATATGTGCCACATCCACGGACTTTCGTCATACGAGGAATTCCGAATCAACAGAAGATATTCAAAGCGCGGTTGACCAAACCTAACAAATTTCATGAAGGGGACCTGGTTCTCAAAGCAGCTCAGCGTGGTCTTCATTCTACAAGGAACTCCAATTGGGAAGGACCATTTATGGTTGCTAAGTCCATAACCAGAGGATACTACAAACTGATCAACACATATGGCAGAACCCTACCAGTAATTCACGAGATTGGCTTAAGGCGTTTGTATGAAATTATCAAACATTTGAGGTACTGGGCGTTTGAAGCATTCATGACATCTGGATTTGGCATTTAGGATTTTCTTTCATTGTATTTCAATTCCTCCAAAACGTTTGCAATACTTGCATTCATTATTTTAATTCAACAATTTATCAAAATTCAATTCATATTTCTTAAAGGAAAATCTCTATCAAATCCAAAAGAAAATCCTTAACCATCTACCAATCCAAAACCAGCTAATATCAAAACCCAAATAAAAACCTCACATCTCTCAGAAGTTCAGAAGCTCAAGAGATCATGAAAAAGGAAATCAAAGAAAATCAGCAAAAAAGGATTTTCGCTCCTCTGCATCCTTCAAGGCCTGCAAAGCCGCCTTCTCCTTGTTCAACTCTTCAGTCAACCTAGAGATCTTGTCTTCTTTATCCATCACAGCATCATTGGGAAAGGGTATGTTGTTCTTACACGAGTCCTTGATAGCGTTCATTTTCTTACGAAGCCACTTCACATTGAAGCCAAGTCTTTCTGAATTCTCCAAGTTAAACTCCCAATCAAAGAGTATATCTGGGGTCACAGTACTTCTGGCCTTAGTGCATATATCACTTACAACACGCAAGATAATACCTACTTGCATTGTTGAGGCATAAGCACGCCCAGGATTCCTGTCGACAATTATGTGACCAAACTTCTTCCATATTTTCTCGTACAAGTCTGCATATCCAATGGGAACACTGAATCCACCAACTAGTTCATGATACGGGAGTGAAGCATCAAATGTAGGATCAAAAGCAACTCCTGCACTTGGATATTTATGCACCACTATACGGTTCTCAATTATTGGGGCAACTTCTACAGTCAGAGCAACAACATTCTCCGGTGTTTCAGTTTCTTCTATCACTGAATCAGCAACAATCTGGGTTTCCACAACTTCAGTGAAAACCTTCTCATGGACTTGAAGTGCAGAGATGGTTGTCACTTCATCAATAACTCCAGGGCAGTTCGAGTTATCCTCATTGGTTTCAATAACCTCAACTTCGGTATTTGACACCTAATACGAAGATTACATGAGGTTAGAGTCACATAAGCATGAAACCAGAGAAGATTACGAAATAAAGTATACAAGCAATACGACATCATCAAAGTTCATCATCATATACTCAAGGCACGAGAAAATGGCATGAAAGTCATGAAAATACGTTTTACGGTAACCTCGTCTGAAGAAACTGTACTCTTCCATGTACTAGAAGACGAACTGGGAGCAATCTACAAGGAATCTGAGGATGGTTACATACCATTCTCTTCGTATGGATGTCATCTACAGCGTGTCAAAATTTCATGACAATCTGATGAACAAGCAAGGAGATGTGGTCAAAACATTGAGCAACATACCATCTGAAAAAGTTCAGAAAGTCTCCTGGAAGTTTACTGTTTCGCCTTTTTCAGGCCCTAAACATGCTCAAAACTTAAAAAAAAAAACCTTGGAAATTTTCCGGGCTTGAATATGCATATGCAGATCATGAAAATCCGACTCCAGATGAAGGTTTTACGGCGTTTTTGCTAAAAAAAACTGAGTTTTGAATTTTCTGACGACGAATTTCGACTAAGTTTTTTCGTGTATACACATGGCTTCTCATTCATTCGTTCACAAATCAGAACTTTCATACTTCTATGAAGAGGATACAGGACATGTACTTACTTGGGGGGTCTCCGAAGTATTCAAGGAATTGGGATTGTCCGTGTTAATGACAAAAGGCTCATTACTTCTATTCGGCTCCGAATATTTGGAAGTGCTTTTGTCTCTATTCTCAGAGGATGGATGGGTATCAGCAATCTCCGTCTCCATGACGACATCCTCCTGGATACATCCTCAACAATAAGCATTTTATCTATAAAGCATCATAATTGAATATGCGAAGAAATACTTACGGCTTCTTCTTCATCGCTCAAATCAGGAATTGTTTTCTCAGTAGCAGAAAACTGAAGACCGTCGATACTTGATGGAGTAAAATTCTGCAACGGAATAACAACATTGGTTTCATGATCCTAATAATGTGGGCGAGAAAAAGTCACGACAAGGGGAATACCTAGAACTCACCAAAGAACCAACTGGGGACTTTATGGTATTAGGTAACAGCTTATAACTCTTGTTCCTTCCTTCTCCGCCGTGAACAATCGCTTCAGTTTCTGAGAAATCTTCACGGATTCGAGGTCTTACATTACGACCGTCCTGTGGTAAAATTCAGTAACATAAATTAGAATAAAGTTCTCATAATTTCATGAAGATTATATGAAGAAACATACCTGAGAACATCCTGGAGACGATTTTCGTTTATCACCAGAGAGATACTTCAATCTTGGTCGACCAGAAATCATCTCAGTAGAAGGGGGATCCTTCACTGGAGGCTGACCAACCATCACGAATTCATGCAACCACTCAAGTTGTTGATCCCAAAAGTCTACATAACCTGGAGTTACATACGCAAATCTCTCGGAGCAAGGAAACCAGTAATTACTTCCTTCCACATGAGTATGGTCCAAATGAGTCCTAAGCTGCTCAACTAACGGCTTCCTTCTCCGTATAGTTGGAACACACTGATCCATACCCATCTGTCGAGCCGCCCTATCAATTTTATATTCCTCCATTGAAAACTCTCCATACATGGTAGATAGAAAATGACCGGGGGTGCAACTCAACATGAAAGATCTCTCGCCATCATTCAGATTCGCACCAGACGTCAGAACCACACTCTCTCCAGTATTGAAAGTTGTTCGCTGAGAAACATAAGCAGGAACTGACACCCACGGGCGGAATTTGAACTCAGATTCATCATCTAACACATCAATGAGGCGTGCTTTAGATCGGGGCTTCTTTGTAGACCAGCGCATGATCCTGGCATTATCTTTCTTAGAGAAGATGTGACGAGCATCAGCATTCGGTCCTTGCAAAATATTACGTGGAATAGGTGCATAGTTCTTGAAGTGTTCCCACATCAAAGCTTGAAGAAACATCGTGTTGGCATAGCACTCAATCTTCATAAAGACATTCGACACACTGGAGTCTATTATCAAGGAGTCCAAGTTATAATACAAAGAACCAGGAATAAGATACCTATCGGAAGTTGGTCACCTTGAGACATCTTAATAGCAAAGCGAATCACGAAGGGTTTCAACAAGTTTCCACTGTCTTCAAATATGTCTCTGGACGACAATAAACATAAGAAAGCAGCAATGGGAAACATACCGTCGATGGGACTATCATAAACCTCGACTTTTGGCCACCAGCGTGTTAACTAGTGAGCATAGCATCCTTTACTGCCAGACGCCTTATTCACTTCCTCCATTGCGGCTATCAAGATGTTAGAAACTGCAGTCTCCTCATCTGAAATATCTCCAGGAAGATTGACCGTGATTGGGAGATACATCAAAGCAGCCACATCCTCTAAGGTAACGGTAAACTCTCCCCATCTGCATATAAAGGTGTGAGTGGGAATACACCAACGAGCAAGTAGAGCCACAATACCTCTCGCATCATGGAAAATGAATAAGTCTCCAGAAGCTTGAATAGCTCTAGTCACTTGCGCCTTATCGAGCATAGACCTGACATGAGGGAAACCCAGCATATGTCTCGCCCATCCAAAGAATTTTTCCAAAGGTCGTCGAGAAAGATTAAACTTCATGATTGATGCAAGGAAGATACCTTGTTCAAGACAAAACCGAATCACTGTCTTAGGAGTCACCAATTTCTTCTGAGTAACATTTCTGGGATTTATCAGAAGACGATACACTGGAAATTTGATATGATTCTCAGTTTCCTGCTCAACCTACGCAAAAAATGCATCATCTATATTCGGGACATTCTTAATTCCAGAGGCTTCATCCTCTTCTTCGCCAACGTAAGTCTCATCCATACATGTCTCATCTCTGGAGGTATCATCATTAATACACATTTCGTCCCTTGGAGTGTCGTTAGCTTGGGAGTTGGACATCCTTGCGGAGTAGCTGTGAAGTTCACAGTACATTCTACTTCAGTATGTCGCCCAGATATAAATCAAGGGAGTACAAACATCTAATGGTAACTCTTAACTCTTACTTTTTACGCTTCCACTAACGATAGTGATAGTAATGCTAGAGTTAACACCTCAAAAATCGTTCGTTTCTTCTAAACCTACAAAAGACGAACGAAACTCAGATTTTTCATAAAATCATGAACATTTTCACTGCGTGAACATTTACCATGGAATTATGAAACTAAAACAATATTTCATCATAAATAATTGTTTACTTTGAACATTATTCAAAAAAATCAGTGTTGAAAATATATGTTTACAAAACATGAAATAATAACTCACGCAAAAAAAAAAAAGTATGCCTTTTTTCGTGAAAGCATGCCACGGTTTTGTATGCAAATATATTTTTCATGGACAGACCATGATTTTATTAAAAAAAAAACTCTTTTCCTTCGTATCGTCGTTCGTCTTTAAAATGAAAGTTTATTTCAATTTTGTGAAAGCTCACACCTTATAAGATAAAGTTTTGATTTACATGAAAGCTTATAAACAAAATTTTATCCCTGGACACAAGTTCATGTATAAAAAAAAAACTTTTCCTTTGTACTATCGTCATCCTCTAAAACGAAGGTTTATTTCGGTTTTGTGAAAACTCACTTCTTTTATGATAAAACTTTGGTTCACATGAAAGCTCATAAACTAAACTTTATCACTGGACCTAGGTCTACATATATTAAAAATATCTCCTAAATCAGGAATTATTGTTAGTTTTCAAAACTAACGATCAAACGAACATACGTTTCCAAAAAACAAGGGTTTTTCAACAAAAATCCTACTCACCTACACACATATATGATTTCAACATGATCACTTCATGAAACTCATATATACATCAGCAAAAATAAATAAATTTCCACACCTGGTCGGCGCCGTCCGGAAGTTGGTCGGATGGTGGCGGAGGCGGTCGGTGCTCCGGCGTGAAATCTTTCTCCTCCTGTTGCTGGCGTGAAGGTGGTGGAGAGGTGATGAAGGTGGTAGTCGGTTTATATCAAATTTTATTTCCAAAACCTAATTTCACAAGGATTTCCTTATTGGGCCCGACCCCGCGAATCCTAAACGACCAAGGTCCCGTCGTCCAAATCAGCGGTTCAAAACCAATTTATGCTCATTAGACGATGCTCTATCATGCCACTGGGGTCTTCATTCAAGTTGTGGTTTTATCGTACTATCAGAAACCCGGTAACGTCTTAACTTACGACTAAATTCAATTACTTACATTGTTTATGACCGGAAAATCACCATTCAATGCTGACTGAGGAACACGACTTTCCTCACTAAGCAGGGGACTTAATTTAGATGGTGGATTTTCGACAAAGGCTAAAATCGTAAACCATAATTATACGAACTCCTGATCCAGCAATCATATGTGAGTATTGAGACACGAGTCTCTCATCGAATCCTCTGACTGAGAATACTTTCTCTCAGAGTACAGGAAGATATGTAGTCTCTCGGCTGGACAACGACATATCTCATGAATACTTAACACTTCAGTAATTATTTCTATATAGAATCACGATATTGACGGCTCCTAGACAGCTTGCTCTGCTAGTATAGAGCGATAACGTCTCCAGGATACAAACAACGAGTTTGCCTGACTATATAAAGGATATGAAGCTCCAGCAAGCTCATGTCAGAATAATTAATACTCCTAGAAAGCCTTCTCTGCTAGTATAGAGCCATAAGTTAATTATTCCTAAATTGTTGGATTCATCCACTGAATTTCCGAAAATATTCAAATATTTACGCAGTATTTCGTTACTTCAATCTATGGTTCTTCCCAGAAAAATTCCATGGGTTAGTAATAAATATTCAACGCACGGGAATCTGAGCTACCTCTGAGTAAGCCCCAGCTCAAAAGGTGCAAGTGTACTCAACGATGATACACTAACAATCACCGCACGAACGAGTATTTCAAAATACGACGAAACGATGAATCTATGAAAAATAGGAAAGAAAATAATAAATAATTAAAATATTGACCAAGGCGCCAAGGGATTGGGCTCATCGACCGGCCGGCCGTGCCGCGGCCAATCCCACACCAGTTTTATATTTTATCATATTTTTTCTTTTTTTTCTTGATCTTATGAAAATCCTTTCATTTGAACAAATATCCTTCGTTTTGAGGAAACTCCTCAGTTTCATGGTGTTTCCTTCGCACCAAGGAAATAATATAAAATTGGGAAAAACATTGTGGGGCCGTGATTATTGGCCAACCGACCATGCCTTGATCCCGGCCGGCCCCACACTTCATGGTTCCTCATTATTTTATTATTATTTTCCTAATCTCATGAAAACTCCTTAATCTCATGGTATTTTCACAAAACCATGAAAATATAATATAAAATTAGGGAAACTCGTGGGACTGGGCCCCAGCCGGCCGGCCATGCCTCAACCGGTCCCACACGCCCCTTATTTTATTATTATTATTTTAAGGTTTCCTTGATCCCATGAAATTCCTTGATTTCATGGTATTTCTTTCAAATTATGAAAATTCCTTTAAATCATGAAAAATAATACACAAAAATTACATAAAATTAGGGAAACTTGTGGAATCGGGCCCAAGACGGCCAGCCATGCCCTAGTCGGCCCCACACGCCCTTATTTTATTATTTTAATATTATTTGCTTCCTTGATTCCATGGAAACTCTTTCACTTTAAGGAAACTCCTTAATTTTAACAAAATTCCTTGATTTCATGATATTTTCATAAAATCATGAAGAATATTATAAAATTAGGAAAAGGCACCATGGGACCGTGGTCACTGGCCGGCCGGCCATGCCTTGGCTCCAGCGGTCCGACGCCTCATATCTCATGAAGTTTTCTCAGTTTCAGCAAAACCTTGATTTTATTGTATTTTCTCAAATGGTTGCTCAAACGCACGCCAGAAAATATCAAAATTCTCAAGACTGAGACGCGGACGTGTTGACGACGTGAGCATGTTACCTTGACCGACCAAGGTTGGCTCTTTGGTTCGCAACGATCCAGTCCCATGTATTTTCATGGTTTGACCTAATTTGCGCAATTGCACGTATTAGGTCCAAGACTCTTCCAAATAATCTTGGAATTTCATGAAGTGATCATCATTCGATCCTACGACCATCCAGGGTTGGTTTCATGACCCATTAGTCGGTCTCTCACCTCTCCATAATTAATTAGGTTTTATCACCTAAGGCTCAGACGAGCATTATATGAAAAATGATTGAACCAGCATTTGATCATCTTTTCACTAACTCTTCAAGGGGTCTTGGTATTTGCTCACGCGAGCATATGGACGCTACATAATCGACCCACGGTCTCATGTAGCCGATCCTCCTTTATTCCATGGTTAATTCTCAAATAAACCATCAATTGGTCATCAATTGATCAAATTAGGGTTTCTGAGTCCAAGGATCATAATTCTCGACTCGAACGCTAATAATTTTACGACGATCTCATGATCACCATTTTATTATACTCGGTTCAACTACCAGTATTCTAATTAATGTTTTATTTCGGTCACGCTGCCAATAATTCATCAGACGAGCAACACTTGCTCAGATGAGCAATATTTGCTCAAACCAAGGAATATTGGTTCAACTATCAATATTCAACAATTCATCAAATGAGCAATACTTGGTCACCTTAACGTGAGAATTATACCTCTGTCTCAACAGACACGTTCAATTCATGAGTCTCAGAACATTTTGCAAAATCATGTTCAACTCAGCAAATACATGGACTCATCGTCCCATAAAGTCATGAAGTCAACAACTTACTAATTAACCACGAGACATCAATCGTGTCACTTGGGGGGATATCAACTAGGATTTTGGTCTGGCGGTCTACGGCACGTGTGTTCATACACACGATGGAATGCGAGCAAGTCGTGCAATCAGTTGAAGGAGTTAACAAAGTAGTGGATGGAAAATCGACCAAGTCTCCGCACAATGAGCAACTGGTTTCAAACACGATTTACATTTCCCCACTCTTTGATTCCATCAACTGTCACACTTCATGGGATCATGGTGTCTACAATTCCAGCAATATAAATAAGTCTCTGAAATCATGATTGAATATACAAGAATCTCACGTCAAACAGACAACACGAGATTAACAACTCAACATCTGAGTAATCACTCTCAACAGGGATTCAATCATTCAGAACTTATCTTATTCAGAATACATAACACACCCACAATCTTTGATTACCATTGATTCCACACATTTCTCAGCTTCCCTCCTATAGATCAACTCATCCTCTCTTGTGACCGAATTTACTCTGGAACGTCCATTATCTTGGTTTAGGCCGGAGTTCTACAAATTGATATCTCGAATTCAAAGCACTCCCTTCTTGCAGTGCATCTGTGTGAGGTTGAACATTTCGCTCGGTTCAAGGAGTCTCCTTCGTACGGTCGTCTTCTCAATCCCGTGAAAACCAGCAAACCAGAATTGTACAGATTGATCTCTCGAATCTAAAGTACTCCTGTGTAGTAAATTTGTTTAGGGTTTAGATTTGTTTCTCACTAGGATACCCAATTTTCCATTTTTCTCCAGGATCAGTTTTTACCATACTACAAAGCTTTATCAAAGTCAAGCTTCAAAGCCATCCAACCCTTTTTACCTTTTTTTGTGCTTAAAAGAGTGCAAAATCTTATTACAGCTTCTGTTGTGCTAGTTCTTAATCAATTGATGTTATTGCTTAAAATCTATACAAATTTTATTTATCGGGTGATTATAAAACTGGGGTATGGATTAGAAGTGTTGTTTGAGACGTGGAATTCATTTTCGCTGGTTAAAAGTGGCGACATTCTTGATGCTTGCAAATTGTTTGAGAAAATATGACAGCATGTTACCATATCGTGGAGTTCTCATTCGAAAGTTTTTGATGCTTCCTGTTTGATCTTAATTCATATTTCCCATAAGTACACTAGAATGACGGATTTAGGTCCGGATCTTATGTGTACAAGTAATGAAGATTGTTCCTATGATATCCTGGTTTTTACTGGAAGGGTATTTGATAGAGGAAGGTTGGTAGAGTTTATTCAGAGGAGTACCGAATTCTTCCTAGACTCACTTGCTCTCTGTATGTTTGTTCTTAATGGGTTAAAGTTGATAGTTAGATACAGTGGGAATGTATTCCTGATTGTTACAAGTGATGGCAGTCTAGAGGTTTGTGAGTGGGTCCTGCTAAGATGTCTTCTGGGGATAATGCTGATGCCAAGTCAGGGAGTGTTGACAGCTTCAAAGATATGCCGAACATAGATGATGAGTTGTTCACCGCGCCCTTTCAACTATCTGAAAATATTCGTTCCACAAGATAACCCTTCTCCTATCGCCTTCAAGGTTTGTCATGCTCCGCTGGGACCTTATGAAGGATGGATGAGACGTATGTTGAGAAATGAGTACATCAAAGATAACTTGACCAAAGCGCAGATTATTGATGTAGCTTGCGTGTTGAAACGTCTCGAGAGGATGTTAAAGTGGCTTCTGGTGCGAACGTTGAACCGACTCCTGGATAGAGTGTTGAAGAAGGATTCTGAAACGAACGTGGGTCCCGGAGAGAGCGTTGTGGCGGCTCTTGAATAGACCATTGAAGCAGCTTCTGAAGAAAATGTGGAGGTGGATCATGGAGAGAGCATTGAAGCAGGATTCCAAAGCGAACGTGGGTCCCGGAAAGAGAATTGAGGCGGCTCTTGAATAGACCATTGAAGCAGCTTCTGCTAGAGGGAGCGTTGAAGTGGCTTCCTATTTAGTTTGATTTACTTTTGTGAATTCCCTGCTTCTTGATTGACCATCTCTCTCGTGTTGAAGAAGTCCTTGACTGACGGTGAAGGAACTTCGTGCTTTGCCTCAGTCCCCAAGCGTGGTTTACATGGTTCTATCTTGTATGCCCGATGGGTCTTTTGTAATGGTCGTTGATATGGTGAAGCTGTTCATCCTACAATAAAATAAAAGCGGGGGAGTCAGTACTTGTATGAAAACGCATGGGATGTGTAGTCACGCACGACAGGACATACATTCACGTTAAAATACACCAGGCTGGGCAAAGCAAACAAGGCTGATATTGGGCCACGTCAGCAAACGAGGTCGGGGTTAGTCAAGTCCGCAAAGACGGTGTTGGTCGAGATCACAAGGCTAATATCCCGTCACGCAAGCAAGACTGATATCACGTCACGCAAGTAGGACGGTATTGGGTCACGTCAGGCCGGTATTGGTCAAGGCTGATCAAGGTCACAAGGCTGGTACTGGTCCACGTCAGTAAACAAGGCTGGAAAACAAAGCCGGTGTTGGTCAAGTCCACAAAGCCGATGTTGATCAAGGTCACAAGGCCGAACGAAACAAGACAGCAAGGCCGGTGTCGATCGAAGCAGCGATGTCCGTCAGCAAGGTCGGGGTTCGTCAAATCAGCAAGGCCGGTGTTGGTCAAGGGGCAAGTATGGTGTTGGGGCGAGACAACAGGTATGGTGTTTGGTCGAAGCAGGCACAACCGCCCCCAAGAAAAGTCGACATGCGACGGGTCCCACTTGATCAGGCACATCCAGCCCCAGATTGGTCGAAGCAGGCACAGCCGGCCCCAAGCAAAGACGGCATGCGGCGGGTCCCGCTTGATCAGACACAGCCAACCCAGATTGGTCGAAGCAGGCACAGCGGGCCCCAAGCAAAGCAGGCACGCGGGGGGTCCCACGTTGGAGCAAGGCAGGTATAACAAGCCCATGTTCGAGCAAGGCAGGCATAACAATCCCATGTTCGAGCAAGCAGCACATGATGAGTCCCACGATCGAGCGAAGCAGGCGCAACAGTCCGTTGAGCAGGCATATCAGCCCCACGCTCGAGTGGAGCAATAACGAAGCAGGCTCTCGACCGAAGCAGGCATAGCAAGGTTGATCGAAGCAGGCAAGACCGACATCATGCTAGGGGAACGCTCGCCTGGACGCCTCTTGAACGTGACATGCTCCAAGGACAAGACGACTCGTCTCTCCTGGTAACATCTAAATTTGTCTCATAAGTTTTATCTGTATATGTCACCATCTAATGCCTACCCCACAATAGTGTAACCATTATGTGCTAGGAAGGGGACTTAATGTTGATGGTGTATTTTAGTTCAGGGCTAAAATTGTGAAACTAAATTTATGCGCTGACATCCTTCAAAGGATAAAGCCACTGATAAAATGATGAATACTTCTTCACTTCGCTAATTTACCTAGAATGGAGCATGTGGCAACAAATCGCATATACCCTATGAATTTATAGCATTATCAATTAATGCATGACCAGCCTTGTATTTCCTGTGTTGTTCCCGCAGAACTCTCATTATTAGTGCAACATGACGACTGAGTATTACTCTCAGCAGAGTAACACGAATCTCCAAGTATTAATAGTGAGGCATGCACGAAATACGCATACAGGCTACATCTCTCGATGTGTTATACTAACCCGATTGAGCATATTTGAACCTGAACTGTCCATATTAGTCTCAGAAACAATCATGACCACGCAAGTTGGACGCACGATTTAACCATCCTAGACGATCCTCAGCAGGAGCAGGCTACTACATTAATGACCACCAGCGGGCCCACTTATTCCCTGGTCGGTCGAATACCTACCATGCCTCTCAAACTACCACCGAACACCAGCCTGAAGTTGGATGTCCAGACTGGTGTGGAGAAGCTTGGAGGAATCGTACAAACAAAGGCCGCCTATAGCAGTCTCAAGTTCATCACGTCCGTCCAACTTCACCAGCGTGGTTGGATGGCGTGGATCAGCCCAAAGCCGGTCGAACAAGCGTCGTGGTGTACACCTGCGGAACTTCTTCCTACATGCATGACCGACTCTTCCTTAACCTGACCAGATTGCAATATACAATTTTCCGAAGTTGTGTCAGCGTGAAGAATTGAGGGTCGCAGGAAATTCCACTAAAGGTCCCAAATTGATCACGATCATCCAATTTCACCGACATGAATGAATGGCTTAGATCGGACCCATAGCCACCAGGAAGGTATTGGCGCGTTCACCACCGGACCAACGTGGGCTCCACATGGTCAGCATCCCCAAAGGAGAAGCTTGGCTTGCCAATTCGTCCAGCCAAAGCAGCGTGGACGTGAAACCCTAATTAGGGTTTGCGACACATCACATGTGTCGCAAATCAGTCTCAACCATCCATCTTCACAGGCATAGATGGAGGGTGTAGATGTAGATTCAAAGGGCCCAGAGCATGTCAACACAATCACCGTGGGACCACTTACATACATGACTAATCGGTCAAGATCAACTATGGTTGGTCGTATCGATTCGTGCGCCCAAACTAGGCATTGCCGCGCGTTTTCAATTGCAAATCGATCTCGACCACTCAACTTTTCCGGACAAAATGAGTGGCTTAGATCACATCTTCACGGGACAGTGAGGTACAGACGTGACAGTAGCCTGCCGACTGCACGCCTGACTGATCGGCCAAGACCGACCATGGTTGGTCGTCTCGAAACGTGCGCCCGAAGTAGGCACGACGTGCGGTCTTCAATTCCTTTACGACATGGGATTTCTGTCGCAAATCAATCTCAGCCGCTCCTCTTTGCTAGACAAATTGAGTGGCTTAGATCGCATCTCCATGGGACAGTGAGGTACATACACCTACACCAGCATGCCGTCTACACGCATGCCCAATCGGTCTTGCCAAAAACGTGTCCCATGCCTGGATTAGACCAAGCTAAAGGTTGGTGTTCGAGCACCTCCTAAACCCTAATCCGACGGTCGCAGATATGGGTCGCAAGCCATCTCGTCTTTCCAACTTCACCAGCCTAGACAGACAGCCTAAGACAAGAGTTAGGCGACCCGCGAGGTATCACCACAATCACCGTCCACCACTCTTCCAGACAAAGTGATCGGTCAAGTCAGGGATTACATATACAGCCTCCAAACAATCAGTCGAAGATGGTTGGACGTGATGCTATGCTTAATCCACGACTTACTCCGTTAAGCCTTAAAACAATGATGCTTCATACACGCTGAATATATTCGATGCGTTACATGCATAGAATGCACACGATATTTCATAAATATCGACTTCCTAAATAACTTAGTTATTTAATCTAGCATCACATGCTTTATATGGGTCCCACGATCTACACACTCGAGACATTAATCATGTCACAAACTGGGGGATACATAATGGGGTATTGGTCTGGCGGTTTACAGCGTGCAGCGCACAACGCGCCATCACAAGAACGTGTCAGGGAGATATGGACGGTTAGTGATGATGGGAGAAGTGGGCAAGACTGATCGTGTAACACTAACACACGTAACTCCACTACTCCATCACTCCACTTTCTCCACTTCCCACGAGAGACGTGGGTAAGGCTCAATGACTTGTATGAATAGGTTCTCCTCCCTATTTCCAGAACAGAACGAGAAAACAGAAACCAAGTGTTGATACAACCGTATCCAAACACCAGAAATGATAGCTTACATTCTGCAAGCCAGTTCAGCTTTCTGATACAATTCATACACAGCCAAAACCTCCACAATCTCAAAACCTTCTTCGCTTGCCTCCCTAAGATCAACCCCATCTCCTTCACTTTGTGACCGAAGCAAGTCTGGAACGGCCATTTCTTGGTTTAGGCCGGAGTTGTACAGATTGATTTTTCGAATCACAAGCACTCCAGTGAAGTGCATTTGTTTAGGGTTTAGATTCATTTCTCATCCACACACCCCAAATTACCAAAACCAGCAGAAATAGTTTTCACCCATAAATACCAGCAGGATACTGCGCACTTGATTCCCTTAGATAATCTCACCCACAACTAAGAGTTGCTACGACCCAAAGTCGAAGACTTTAATAAACAAATCTGTATCACACAGAAAAGTCTATGATAATAGATAAATCCGTCTGCCACGAATATACCTACGAGTTTTGTTCTGTCTTTTGATAAATCAAGGTGAACAAGAACCAATCAATAATACCAGACTTATATTCCCGAAGAACAGCTTAGTATTATCAATCACCTCACAATAATCTTAATCGACGCAGCGAAAAAAGATATTGTGGAATCACAAACGATGAGACGAAGTTTGTTTGTGATTACTTTTCTATCTTGCCTATCGTAGATATAAAATCTCAATCCAATTATTTCAATTGTACTCGTACGATAGAAGATGCAAGATCAGATCACACAACTATAAGAAAAGTAGTATCGGTGTGGCTTCACAATCCCAATGAAGTCTTTAAGTCGTTAACCTGGTTTAGAAGAAGAAACCAAAGGTTAAAGGAGAATCGACTCTAGCTTAGCACAACTAGTATCACACAGAATGTGTGGGGATTAGGTTTCCCAGTTGCTAGAGTTCTCCCTTATATACACTTTCAAATCAGGGTTTGCAATCAATGTTAGCTTAATAACACAGCATTCAATATTCACCGTTAGATGAAAACATGACTAGATTCAAGCTAATATTTCTCAACCGTTAGATGGAAAACTTATCTTGTCACACACAAATGAAATTTCCAATTTTGGGTTTATGAACCGTACCCAAACATTAACATTTGTTGGTTCAACAAGTCAACCAAAAGGTTAGCCATATGATTACTCTCATATCAACCTTATTCTTCTTCACCATAACTAGTTCAAATGACTCAAATGAACAAGTTAGAGAGTTGTTCAATTTCAAGGAAAAATTATGTAACTATACAAGACACAATTGAAGCAAAATCAGTTTGATTCACTCGAATCAGTTCATGAACTTTATATCCATGGTTTGCAAAAGCATTCCTTAGTTTATTTAAACATTATTTCAAGAACAACCGACTTTACATATAACCTGCTCAAGTTCGCGGACTTAAGCTCATGGAAGGAGTACACAAACTCCAGCAGAAAATCTCGGGCCGAGAAGTTCCGCAAGTTCGCGGACTTGGCTCACGCCACTTCCAACTTCTCTTGATCAACAAACTTTAGAAAACTTTGGTTCAAGGAATGGGACTTATGCATATACGTGTTTCCACAACAATGCTTATATCCATCAATGGTTATGTAATTTAAACTCTCATTTCAATCATTGAAACATTCTCAGAGAACGTTATATAGCCGTTATTCACAGACCATTTTTCGTCAGAGCAATTTTCAAAGTGATTGAAACATAACATGACTCTCATCACTTGGTAAAGATGGATTCGGATAAAGAGAAAGCTTACCAACACATATTTCGAGAAATAGATAGGCGAGATAAACTCGGCTCGAAATAACAAATGTGTATAATGAAAGTCTATATATCAAAACGACTTTTGTCTCAAGAGTAGGAGATAGAGTAAATTGTTTGAGTGACAGATAATTTCAAGTCTCCACATACCTTTTAGTCGGTGAAGATCCACCAGTTCCTTGAGTAGTCCTTCGTCTTGTATGATGATTGCCATGGAGTCTTGAGCTCAACTACACTTTCTATCCTAATCCATGACCTTATCTCTAATAGGCTAGTAATAAAGACTTATAATTTTGATCACTAATATTGACAAACATGCTTGAGATAGCAACACATGCGAGTTCGACCGAGCAATGCTCTAACAACTTGTACTTAATTGTCAAATCTTTGTGGGGAGTGCAGCTGTAAAATATTGTAGGAGTTTTCTTGTATCTTTATAAACTCCTTGATGAATACACCAAGTTTCGACTATGTGAAATCATCCAAACAGAGTTGATATGTTCTCTTTTAGTCTTCAAGTATCTCTATGAGAATTTCATTATGAGCCCACTAGTTTTTGTACCTTTGCCAATTTATATTGACAAAAAGGGGGAGAATTATTGTGTATTTCACACTACAAATACATATGGTTTATGGATCATTATGTAAGAGGGAGTGGTTTGTATTGTGAGATGAAGTATTAACTAAGGGGGAGTGATACATATCACCGTAGTATTATTGTCAAAGTTGTGATACAATTGAACTTTGATGATGTGTAATAATACTATGACACTGTATAACAATAATTTAGAACAATTGTTTTCTTATTGTTATGGTTATGGATCTTCAACAACTATGATGCTGAGTTAAACACGTTCAGAATCACTGGAGTACTTGGAAGTGACGAAGATTTTGAGTAATGTTGAAGAGCCAAGGAAATCAAGCATTTGGATGAGAAGTTACGAAGTTTATTTATTTTGTAATCCATATGTATTGATAGTTTTGTCACTAAAATTGACAAAAGGAGAGATTGTTAGAGCACTACTCGGTCGAACTCGCAAGCGTTGCTATCTCAAGCTTGTTTGTCAAGTTTAGTTGTCAAAACTATAAGTCTTGATTTCCAGTCAACTTATAGCTATGTCTCGGATTAGGGTAGAATGTGTAGTTGAGATTTAGACTTCACGACGTTCATCGATTGAAGACGAAGAACTACTAAGGGGAGTTTGTGGAACTTCATCAACAAAAGGTATGTGGAGACTTGAACTCATCTATCACTTAGAAGTCTATTTCTATTCTATCTCCTATTGAGAAAAATTCGTATAGCCATATAGACTTTGCATTATACACATTTGATAATTCGAGCTGAGTTTAACTCGTTTACATATTTCTTGAAATATGTGTTGGTAAGATTTCGCTTTAACCAAGTTCATCTTTTATTCTTGACGAAATTCAAAAGATGATCATGTGAAAATCACCTGGTAACATCTTACATGATTTGTGTGAGACAGTCATTTGATGTAGGCTCGGAATGTTTCGTATTGATCATTTGATCACTTGAAATTTGCTTTGAAGCTAATAGTTTGTGTGAGACAGCTATTCTCGTCTTCCAAGAATGTTTCAATAATTTAAATGGGAGTTTAGAACAATTAACCTTTGATTGGATATAGCATAGTATGTGTACTTGTATGCTAACTACTGCAAGTGTAATGCAAGTTCGGGAATTTAGTATGCATACCCGTATGCGTACTGATTCAACAGTTGAGTCCGGGAACTATAGTATGCATACCCGTATGCGTACTGATTTCAACTGAGTTCGGTCATGAACGATATTATGCATAGTCGTTTGCGTATTGGTGAACAAGACCAAGTTCGGGAACTTAGGTATCCGTACACGTTTGCATACCTGAGTGGGTTAAGTTCTAAAATAGGTTATGTATGTTTACATACTCATGAACAAATACGTTTATATAATAAGGAATGTAATCTTTGCAAACCGTGGTTATAGTGTTCATGAATCGATTGAAGTGAATCAAAACCGATTTTGCTTCAATTGTGTCTTGTATACTTCTATGAGAATATAAACAATTGAACAACTCTATAACTAGTTTCATTTGAGTCATTTGAACTAGTTGTGACAAAGATGAACAAGGTTGATATGAAAGTGTTCATATGGCTAACTTCGGTTAACTATTATTGATCCAGCCAAGCGTACACGTTTAGGTATGGTCACCTATATCTACATGAAAGAACATTTCATTTGTGTATAACAAGCTAATTCAATCTAACGGTTGAAAGTTATTAGCTTGAATATAATCAGGTTTTCATCTAACGGTGAATATTGAATGCTTTGTTAACAAGGTAACATTGATTGCAAACCCTGATTTGAAAACTATATAAGGGAGAACTCTATGATACATGTGTATCTTCCTTTCCCTGGGAACTAGTGATCCTCAAGACGAATTGAGGATAAAATACTATATTAAGAAGGATCCCTTGTTTAGGATAAATTTCTAGTTTAGGAAGGGGTATTGTTTTGAGCAGTATTCTTAGTTTAGGTAATACACCTAGAAAAGGAATTAGTCCTACAAAAGGAAATAGATTACTAAGAGGTTTGGGAAACCAAACCAAGCCTATAAATAGGGATGTTTAGCTCATAACTAAACACAACTAGCTAGTGTGTTCTTGTGATAGACGTACATACAGATTCTAGGCACAGAAAACCTAGCAAACAGTTTAAGGTTGATCCACTGTTTAGAGAAGATTGTGAGCGTAACAAAGAGAGAATTGTAAATCGTTTTCTTGTTAATATCTAGAGAAGATATTTTCTTTGAATTACTACTTGTGTTCCGTATTCTTCTAAGTTTCTCGTCTATTATTATTTTGAATTCCTCCTTTATAGTAATAGTTACCAAGGTAAAGAGATCATACGTATCAAGTTGGCATCACGAGCAAGGTTAGTTTCTAGGGTAAATCCCTGTGGTTTATGGTTTTCGCTAGATCTCTCTATATAAATCTTGGTGAGGTACTTGAGAAGCTAGAAGACGTTAAGACAACAAGAGGATCAAGGATGACAAAGTCAGATGATGATCCTAAGGAAGGCGAACCACAAACTATGGAAGAAAAGGTGGATACACTGCAAACATACATGAAGTCTATTCAAGTTACCCTTAAATAATTGAGTGAATGTATTCGTTCTCATACACCTAAGAAGGAGACAAAGAAAAAGGTTACACCTTCACCTGCAGCTTCGGAAAAAGATGATTCGGAAGAAGACGAGTCGGAAGAAGAAGAAGATAAGAAGATGAGGATGAAAAGGAGGAAAGCGAGCTTCCTAAAGGTCCTACAACAACTAAACCTCATGGTAAAAATCTGAAAATTGATTTTCGTGTTGATATTCCACTTTACGATGGGAGTGTCGATGTAGAAAAATTAGATGATTGGATTGAAAGTCTAGAGACGTATTTCTCTTTCTTTGAATATGGTTCAAATGAAAAGATAGCTTTCGCGGCATTGAAGCTACAAAAGCATGCTCTAACCTAGTGGAAAGCTTATCAAAGACAAAACCTAGGAAAAGGAGTATTGTCGTGGAAAAGATTCAAGGTAGTTGTAAGGAAACAGTTTTATCCGGTTGGCTACCTTGAGGAGAGATGGTTCAAGTGGTACAACTTGAAGCAGACTTACAACCAAACCGTGCAAGAAATATACTTCGGAATTTCAGAATCAAGCTATGGTTTTGGATTTAGACTTGGAAGATCATGCTATTTGTATGAAGTATATTTTCGGGTTCCATGAGTATATAAAGAAGGAGTTGAAGATGTTTTCAGTTGATAATATTGCTGAAGCAAGTATAAAAGCTAATGCTATTGAAGGCAGGCTAAAAAAAACTGATGTTGAGGGAGACGTCAATGGGAAGTCTGGAAGTTTCGTCGCTAAAGGAGATGAAAGGAGCAAAGAGAAAAGGAAGTCAAGTGACAAGGAAGGTTTGTCTTGCACCCATTTCAAACAAACATGGCATTTTGTTGACAAGTATTGGATGAAGTATCCTAATCTAAAACCAAAAAGGTTGCAGAAGAAAGAAGCCATGATGGCAACACTAGTCGCACAAGATCCAAAAGAAGTCCAAGGACTAACAGTTGCTAATCAAAATCTCTCTATAATGGCAGGAGGCGTAAAAGAACTTATGGAGGACGATCCTAGGGAACGACTCTTCACAGTTAATATGCAGGTTAAGACAACACTGATATATGTTGTTATTGACCCGAGAAGTCAGAAGAATTTACTTTCACATTATTTGGTAGAAAAGTTGGGATTGAAAACTTTCAAACATCCGAAACCGTATCCTTTAGGGTGGCTTCAAAAGGAAGGTGGCTTACAAGTTTCACAGCAGTGCACATTAAAATTTGCTCTAGACGATTCATATATTGACGAAGTTACATGTGACGTAGTTCCTTTGGATGTTTGTCAGGTGGTACTAGGTAGTCCTTACCTATGGAATAGGGTTGCAACTCTACATAAGAGGGAACAAAAGTACACCTTTACCAAAGATGGAGAAATTTTTGTGATTCGGGATATAGAATCTCCTCTTGAGGGAGCAAGCTTAATTACAGCCACTCAGGCTAAACGGTTGGTGAATGCTAGTACAAAGTTCAATCTCCTTGTGATCCGTTCTCTTGACAAGAAGCCGAGTAGAGTTAGTTTGGAATACATTAACAAACAATAAGAAGAAGACCTAAGAATGTTAAGTACGTTTGAACCACCATTACTAGATAATGTTGGAGATGACAAGATGATCTTGCCACATGCGGAAGACTTGTGGTTTGATAGAGAAGAACCACTCGAGGAGTATTGCATTATGGAGCGAAGAGTGACTAAGACAAAACAAGAAGATAAAGACGCTTTTCTAATTGGATGTCAAAGTCAAGTTTCCAGCAAGGAGAAATGGTTCAGGTATGGTCACCCATATCTAAATGAAAGAACATTTCAATTGTGTATAACAAGCTAAGTCAATCTAACGGTTGAAAGATATTAGCTTGAATATAATCAGGTTTTCATCTAACGGTGAATACTGAATGCTTTGTTAACAAGGTAACATTGATTGCAAACCCTGATTTGAAAACTATATAAGGGAGAACTCTATGATACATGTGTATCTTCCTTTCCCTGGGAACTAGTGATCCTCAAGACGAATTGAGGATATAATCCTATATTAGGAAGGATTCCTTGTTTAGGATAAATTCCTAGTTTAGGAAGGGGTATTGTTTTGAGCAGTATTCTTAGTTTAGGTAATATACCTAGAAAATGAATTAGTCCTACAAAAGGAAATAGATTCCTAAGAGGTTTGGGAAACCAAACCAAGCCTATGAATAGGGATGTTTAGCTCATAACAAAACACAACTAGCTAGTGTGTTCTTGTGATAGACGTACACACAGATTCTAAACACAAAAAACCTAGCAAATAGTTTAAGGTTGATCCACTGTTTAGAGAAGATTGTGAGCGTAACAAAGAGAGAATTGTAAATCGTTTTCTTGTTCATAATCTAGAGAAGATATTTTCTTCGAATTACTACTTGTGTTCTGTGTTCTTCTAAGTTTCTCATCTATTATTATTTTGAATTCCGCATTTATAGTAATAGTTACCAAGGTAAAGAGATCAGACGTATCACTCTAGCAACTGGGAAACCTAATCCCCACACCTTTTGTGTGATACTAGTTGTGACTAGAGTCGATTATCCTTTAACCTAGGTTTTTCCTAAAACCATTATAGGTTAACGACTTGAAGACTTCATTGGGATTCTGAAGCCAGACCCAACTATTCTCCGTAGTTGGGTCTGGCTTCAGAATCCCAATGAAGTCTTCAAGTCGTTAACCTATAATGGTTTTAGGAAAAACCTAGGTCAAAGGAGAATCGACTTTAGTCGCAACTAATATCCCACAAGAGGTGTGGGGATTAGGTTTCCCAGTTTCTAGAGTTCTCCCTTATATATTCTTCAAATCATAGTTTGCAATCAATGCTACAGATGTAGTTTTTAAGTGGTAGTAAAGTTCGTTCAACTCGGACTTGCGTAGACTTGATTCTAGACTTAAATACTAATTCTAATAAATATATACAAAAATATGGTAGCAGTATCGGGAGAAACTGGGACTTAGGATTCCACCAAACTCACAACATAAGGTTCAAATATTAATTCTTTTAACAATTATAGATCAATAAAGACATGGACTCTTATTTTTGCCAAGGTAGATTCTCAAAACTTTAGTTGTAAATCCTAAGCATGGGACATCAAAACATCTAAGAAAGCATGACCCATCAAACGAGATGACAACTAATTAATCAAAATCATAATTCAATTTTAATTAGTGCAAAAGTCATATAAGAATTAAATATAATTACCCAAGTATGATATTAGGCTTCCTCCGTCATCCCAGTGTTGGGGTTTAGCTCTTCATGGTGAAAACACGCTCAAAATAATACCTCATGGCTCAAAAGGTGTTTTTATTGAAGGTATGTGAGAAAAGAATGAAAATAGCTCAATCGTAACAGTTATAATTGTTACAGATCGAGTGTTACAAGGAATTGTTGCAAACTGAAATAATTGTTACTAATGGACTGTTACAGGATTTGAAATTTAAGACCCTAAGAAACGACTGTCCGTTACAGCCTTATGTTCTTCGTGTTCTTCAGCAGCAGCAGCACTCGACTTCCTGCAACTTCGATTTCTTGACTTTGTGGTGTTCTAAACTTCCCCAAACTGTTCCAATAACTTCGTCCCCTTCCCTGGAACTCGAACACACCTTTTATACTGCTCAGAAACCTAAAATTAGCGATTAATTCTCTCTTTTTCTTTTCGTGCAAGCCACGGCAATAATCTTCTCTGCCAACTTTCTTACGTGTTTCTAAGACTTCCAAATCATCCGAAACTCTTCCTTAGATAAAATCTCACCTTTGGAAACAATATCACGCCTTTAGTTTCCCTGAAATTCCTAAAATAATTCCACACAATTTTCGTATACAACTCAACCTCTGTTTACTTTTTCCGGATTATCCAGCCCAATTTGATCGATTCCAACGCACATACCAAGCCTGTTATGCTCAATCACGTTCAGGCCAACAAATTCCAGCGATTGAATCTCTCTAAAACACCCTAGAAATCCAACCCAAAGTCTGGTATGCAACCTGGTTCTTTTTCCCGCCTTTTTGATTTTTTGAAATGTTGAAGATGACCTCCCCCTATCATGTGCTGGTTTCCCTTTAGCAGCTTCCTGGAAATGGATGCCCCTTAGTAATTGGTTACCCCTTATCCAAACTGAGGGTCCGAATAGTAATTTTCTCACACGAGCGCAAATACCACTTTTCGAGCCAATTTTCCCGCAAAAGCTTATTTCTCCAAAAACACCTACAAAAACATAAAATAATCAAATAAGTATAAAATCGAGCACTAACAATACAGAAAATCGAGACCAAAATAGACGCATAAATGCATCTATCAAATACCCCCAAACTTATTATTTGCTAGTCCTCGAGAAAATCAAATCTAGAAAATAAAATCCTAACTCACTGTCGCAGGTATCGTCGGTTGCATTTAGCGTATGCAACAAGTCTTTAAACCCCTAGGTGGCCCTAGTGGCCGAGTTATAGTCTCGGGAGGGCTTACAAGAGATATACCCACAAAACTTTTACTCCAGATCCTAACTATCTACACAGAACCTTGGAAGGCACTAAAGAATCTCCTTGGTTGGCATACTTATTGACTATAAGAGGAAGTACCCTGATGCAAAATTCCAATTGTTGTACACGAGTTTGCACTCAAGCATACTAAAATTCATATAAAGTGACAGAGCTCTACTCATATAGTCGCACTATGGACATCAATATCTGGTGTCAAAACTAATCACATGGATAGATCAAAAAGATGGATATAGAGAAAAACATAGATGGTTTTGATGTTTACTAAGTGAACGGCGTTTCCCATATCTGTCTGAAGGCCTCCGCAAAAATGAACCTATCCTAATGGATTGAGATACTAGTCTGACTAATATCAACACACTGGCATATACAAGGGAACCAGTGGTAGATAAACTAACTCTGGGTCAACACAACTGGCATATAAAAGGGTACCAGTGGTCGACTTTATTGAATTTATTCCTTTTGGTCAAATGGTCTGGTCTCAAAAAAAAAATTCAACTTTTTCAACTTTTTTTTCTTTCATGGTATCTCAATCACTCTAATTCACCCTAACATTGGTAACAACTTGAATCGTGAGCCCCACCTATCACTTAGAGAAACATGGTTTAAAAACAAAATAAAATAAAATAGAAGTGAAAAGGACTCAACGAGATATGGTGAAACTATCATGTTATTTCTAACACCTGAGCTCTGTGCTTTTATGAATAGACTCTTCTAGATGTTTCCATCTAATCAGCTTGGTTCCTCAATTCCTACGATCAAAATGCTTCCATCCACTTAGATTAGTTAGTGCCATCCTTAATAGGCATAAATTTCTAGGCTCTGGAGTTTATTTATTGCAACTAAAAAGTTTCTCCCATACCCCCAAACTTAAATCTAACATTGTCCTCAATGTTCTAAAGATAAAATTAAAAGCATGAACAAGGAGAAATTATTACCATTTGAATCAAAAGAGATAAGGAAAGATATTACTGTGTTGCATGAGATTGAGTTACCTCCCAAGAAGTGCTAAGTTTAACGTCTTCAGCCAGACATAAGAAAGGATTAATCACCTCGTATCATAAAGTAATAGCTGAAATATCTGTGGGTCATCAAAACCAAATAGAGCTATCACAAGTAAAAGGAAGCTGCAACATGCCAAGAAAATTGACAAATAAAGCGCACCCTTGTCTATTTTCCTGTTTAAGACAACTACATCTAGCTGTGGTTCAGGTTCAGGCTCTATGAAAGGGTCTAGATAAAATATTTTCATGCGCTGGAATTCCTCAAAGCTAAGGTCCGGTTCAGGTATTAGAGTCTGGAAAAACTCAAGTAAAAACTTAGAAAAACATAATAATAACCTGAATAATTGTGGATCCTTAAAGTCAATCAGTTTTGACTCACATAGCTGACCACAATGAGAGTGGTGGTCTTCCTTAAACAAATGTGTCGACCCTAATCTCCTAAAGTAATTAGGTTTAGTCTCAAAACTTAATAACTGACACATCTGAAACTTACACATTCCCACAATCGGTTGAAAAATATTTGGTGGGACAACAAAGTCAATCTGGATATCATATCCTGAGTAAACCACATCAACCAGAGGATGGGTTTCTAACAACTGAACTTCCTTATGGACATCACTAGGTTCAGGAAAACGTGTATGAAGATAATCTTGTAAAATGGTTGAGGCACATATGTCAAGTCCCAAGTGAGGGACCTTTCTAATAGTTAAAGCACATGGAGAATGATAATCACCCCCAAACTTAGAGTTTTCAGTGTCTCTAGAAAGACTAGTCACAACTTCCCTAATCTCAAGGTCATATGATTCCTGAAAATGGTTAATTGATTCTTCTAAGTCAGGTTCATCCTCACTCATCTTTACGAGTTCACTTTCTTTGTCTAAGACTAATGTTTCTAAATCGCTAGACTTCAAAACAATATTCTCAGAAAAAACTCGTTCCTCTAGACCATTATTAGCTTCGTAATCAAAAGGAAATATTACATCGTCTAAAACGGGGGTATCTCTAGTCAAATCCTCGTCCTTTTTAATAGGTGAATAATTATTAAAATTATTTGGATTTGAACTAGAAACATTATCATTATTAAGCTCAATTGGAGTAACAAATTCCTGATCATTATGCCTACTTATTTCAAATTCTTCATCAACACTATCCTCATCATAATCATCATTATAATAACATGAAAATGGTTGAACCTCATATAAACAAGTAGTGTTACCAATTTTATCCTCGTCATCTTGATTATGTGAATAACTATCTTCATTTTCAAAGGTACTATTGGAAACACTATATTGGAAATTAAGAGAAGTTATGTTCTGGGCCTCTAACAAAATATTTTGAGTCGACTCACATGACTTCCTGATTGAATCTAGGAAAGAAAGTTCACTCGTTGCATTGCTTTCGTCCATAACTAATTTATTCATTTCTGCTAACTTACGTGTCGACTCAGCTAACTTACATGTTGACTCTAGTATAGAGGAATTTTGCTCGTATGACCGGTTGGCGTGTGGATAGTAATTGGGCTCACCATGGTATGGACCATAACCTTCAAAAGGATGATGTTCCCAACCATTATTCACACTATGGTCAAAGTAGTAACGTCCATTTTGAAACTCAGTCTGATATTCGTTGTATTGGCTATTGTAATACCAGTTCGACATTCTATTGCAGGGGTGTGAGTTGTCACACAAAATAAAAACCACTGACAGGGGATTCGTGGGTGGATAGAGTCTTACCTCCCGTACCAGACGGGCGATGAACCGTTGAAGTCGACTCAGGCCACCGACTCCGATGTCAGTGTACGAACCCGAGGGGCCGAGACAGTATCGTAACTGTTGTCCTTCCCTTCAAACAGTTGATATTTAATTTTGACTCTTCCTTAGGGTTTAAAAATAATGTCCAAGAATGTCCAAAAAGTCCAAAAATAAAAATGTCCAAAAAGGAAAAGAAAATTTACAAAAATAACACCCTATTTACAGTTTCTAAAAATAAAACAAAATAACTATATACAAAATCTTCTTCTTCACTCCTTTCGGATTCCTCTTTTCTTTCCTTCTTTGGCGATGCTTTCCTTTTATAACACTTTTTCTTCCCTTGTAGCTTCGCTCCAAATCTGAAAAGAATCGAAAAATACCAAAACGCGTAAAAAAGAACAAAAAATAATAAAAATAAAAAGAAACCTAAAACAAATCTAAATACAAGTCCGCGTCGGCGGCGCCAAAAATTGATTTAGTTTTTAAGTGGTGGTAAAGTTCGTTCAACTCGGACTTGTGTAGACTTGATTCTAGACTTAAATACTAAGTCTAATAAATATATACAAAAATATGGTAGCAGTATCGGGAGAAATTGGGACTTAGGATTCCACCAAACTCACAACATAAGGTTCAAATATTAATTCTTTTAACAATTATAGATCAATAAAGACATGGACTCTTATTTTTGCCAAGGTAGATTCTCAAAAGTTTAGTTGTAAATCCTAAGCATGGGACATCAAAACATCTAAGCAAGCATGACCCATCAAACGAGATGACAACTAATTAATCAAAATCATAATTCAATTTTAATTAGTGCAAAAGTCATATAAGAATTAAATTTAATTACCCAAGTATGATATTAGGCTTCCTCCGTCATCCCAGTGTTGGGGTTTAGCTCTTCATGGTGAAAACACGCTCAAAATAATATCTCATGGCTCAAAAGGTGTTTTTATTGAAGGTATGTGAGAAAAGAATGTAGCTTAATCGTAACAGTTATAATTGTTACAGATCGAGTGTTACAAGGAATTGTTGCAAACTGAAATAATTGTTACTAATGATCTGTTACAGAATTTGAAATTTAAGACCCTAAGAAACGACTGTCCTTTACAGCCTTATGTTCTTCGTGTTCTTCAGCAGCAGCAGCACTCGACTTCCTGCAACTTCGATTTCTTGACTCTGTGGTGTTCTAAACTTCCCCAAACTGTTCCAATAACTTCGTCCCCTTCCCTGGAACTCGAACACACCTTTTATACGGCTCAGAAACCTAAAAATAACGATTAATTCTCTCTTTTTCTTTTCGTGAAAGCCACGGCAATAATCTTCTCTGCCAACTTCCTTACGCGTTTCTAAGACTTCCAAATCATCCAAAACTCTTCCTTAGATAGAATCTCACCTTAGGAAACAATATCACGCCTTTAGTCTCCCTGAAATTCCTAAAATAATTCCACACAGTTTCCGTATACAACTCAACCTCTGTTTCCTTTTTCCGGATTATCCAGCCCAATTTGATCGATTCCAGCGCACATACCAAGCCTGTTATTCTCAATCACGTTCAACACAACAAATTCCAGCGATTGAATCTCTCTAAAACACCCTAGAAATCCAACCCAAAGTCTGGTATGCAACCTGGCTCTTTTTCCCGCCTTTTTGATTTTTTGAAATGTTGAAGATGACCTCCCCCTATCCTGTGCTGGTCCCCCTTTAGCAGCTGCCTGGAAATGGATGCCCCTTAGTAATTGGTTACCCCTTATCCAAATTGAGGGTCCGAATAGTAATTTTCTCACACGGGCGCAAATACCACTTTTCGAGCCAATTTTCCCGCAAAAGCTTATTTCTCCAAAAACACCTACAAAAACATAAATTAATCAAATAAGTATAAAATCGAGCACTAACAATACAGAAAATCGAGACCAAAATAGACACATAAATGTGTCTATCAGCTACCTTGGTAACAAAGCATTCAATATTCACCGTTAGATGAAAACTTGATTAGAGTCAAGCTAATATCTTTCAACCGTTAGATCGAACTTAGCTTGTTATACACAAATGAAATGTGACTTCATTTAGATATGAGTAACCGTACCTAAATGTGTACACATGGTTGGCTCAAAAATAGTTAACCGAAGTTATCCATATGAACACTTTCATATCAACCTCGTTCATCTTAATCACAACTAGTTCAAATGACTCAAAAGAAACTAGTTATAGAGTTGTTCAATTATTTATATTCTCATAGAAGTATACAAGACACAATTGAAGCAAAATCGATTTTGATTCACTCGAATCAATTCATGAACATTATAGCCACGATTTGCAAAAGATTGCATTCCTTATTATATAAATGTATTTGTTCATGAACAAACCGATTTTAGAACTTAACCCACTCAACTATGCAAACAGGTACACATATCTAAGTATCCATACTTGGTTTGGGTTCACCAGTATGCGAACAGGTGCGCATACTGTCGTACATGACCAAACTCAGTTGAATTCTCGGACTTGGACTTTTAAGCCGGTACGCATACGGGTATGCATACTAAGTTCCCGGACTTCAACAATCAAACCAATACTATGGTTCCCGGACTTGAAATAACTTGCAATAGTTAGCATACAAGTACGCATACCATGTTATATCCAATCAATGGTTAATCGTTCTAAACTCCTTGTTAATCATTGAAACATTCTTGGAAGACAGGAATAGTTGTCTCGCACAAACTATTAGCTTCAAAGCAATTTTCAAGTGATCAATAGATCAATACGAAATATTCCGAGTCTACATCAAATGACTGTCTTACACAAATCATGTAAGATGTTACCAGGTGATTTTCACATAATCATCTTTTGACTTTCGTCAAGAATAAAGATGAACTTGGTTAAAGCGAAAGCTTACCAACACATATTTCGAGAAATATGTAAGCGAGTTAAACTCAGCTCGAAATATCAAATGTGTATAATATAAAGTCTATATAGTTATACGACTTTTGTCTCAATAGGATATAGAATAGAAATAGACTTCTAAGTGATAGATGAGTTCAAGTCTCCACATACCTTTTGTTGATGAAGTTCCACAAGTTCCCCTTAGTAGTTCTTCGTCTTCAATCGATGAACGACGTGAAGTTTAAATCTCAACTACACATTTTATTCTAATCCGAGACATAGCTATAAGTAGACCAGAAATAAAGACTTATAGTTTTGACAACTAAACTTGACAAACAAGCTTGAGATAGCAACGCTTGCGAGTTCGACCGAGAAGTGCTCTAACAACCTCTCCCTTTGTCAATTTGAGTGACAAAACTATCAATACATATGGATTACAAAATAAATAAATTTTGTAACTTCTCTTCCAAATGCTTGATTTCCTTGGTTCTTCAACATTACTCGAATTCTTCGTCACTTCCAAGTACTCCAATGTTTCTGAACGTGTTCAACTCAACATCATAGTTGTTCAAGATCCGTAGCCATAACAATAAGAAAACCGTTGTTCTCAACTATTGTTATATAATGTCATAGTATTATTATACAGCATCAAAGTTCAACTGTATCACAACTTTGAAAATAATACTATGGTGGTACGTATCTCTCCCCCTTAGTCAATACTTCATCTCACAATGAAAACCACTCCCCTTACGTAACGATCCGTGAACCATATGTATTTATAGTGTGAACTACATAATAATTCTCCCCCTTTTTTGTCAATATAAATTGGCAAAGGTATGAAAACTAGTGTGATCATAATGAAATTCTCATAGAGATACTTCATGACTAAAAGAGAACATATCAACTTTGTTTCGATGATTTCACATAGTCGAAACTTAGGGTATTCATCAAGGAGTTTATAAAGATACAACAAAACTCCTACAATATTCCACAGCCCCATTCCCGACAAAGATTTGGAAATTAAGCACAAGTTCAATTAAGAACTCTCCCCCATAAAATGTTATTCCCGAAAGAACAACAAGAGTAACCTTACTTTTCCAAGAAAAGAAGGATTTCTTTGGACATTGACAAATCACATGAAACATGAATTTGTATCCAAAATACTCAACTAAATTAACCACAAAGGAACCTCAATGATTAATTTAATTGGAAATGCTCAACATAAGAAAACTTACGGAGCCATACAATACTTTCACGTAGAAGTGGATCTGAGAAAGATCAATACTGCGGAATATTCAAAGATTCATTCTATTTTTATCAAAATTTGCATAATGATACCATAGACTTAATCTTTGACATATATGATATAATCATAGTTCACGGACTTAAACACACATATCCCATAAAATATTTTTGCAATATATAAAACAATAAAGATTAATACTTCAAAATCAATCTTTCTTAGAAGGTAGAATCAATCTTTTTCGCACGGATTTACACCAAGAATGGCTACCAAAGTCGTATAAAAAGATTCTTAACAAAGAATAACATACAAAGTCAATAACGACCATGCACCGAAGTTCACAAAATAGGATTGAGAACATTCAAGAATCCCAAAGTAACGGTACTACTTCCCATTATTGAACTTTCTTATTTGTGAGTCACCAACAACATTCTTAACAAATCTATAAACGAGCTTAGAAGATAATTACTCCAAGAATCCAAGTGCCCAAGTCCATGAGAAGCGGGACAAGTGCAACGAAACGGATCAAAACACTAAAAAAGAAGAGGCGAGACAAAGAACAATCTTAACTCATCCAAATTCAGGACTTCTCATCACCATTTTGAATAAAATTCAAAGAGGAAGAGAATGCAAAAATAATGAGGTCATTCCGAGTTCGGATGAAGAAGTTACGGCCTAAACAAGCTTTTTATCAAATACCAAAGACATAAAAAGTTTGCATACGGGTTTGCAAACGGTATTTCGTGAACTGGAGCAGCTTGCAAACTGGTATGCGAACAAAGTTCCTGGATTTTAATTTTAAATTATGGTATGCATACCTGGTATGTGTACCATGAAGTCCAAACGTCCCGAACTACTATTTTCAAGCCTAAACATTTAAGAACCTTAAACACAAATCAAGTTAGGTAGACATGAACGATACACAAGGTACATGAATCATTATAAGTACTTTAAGCATCTAATAAAAGAAAATAAATCTTGCTCAAGTTTATAAACATACCTTTTTAGAGGAATCCAATGGAATTCTACGGCCTTACCAAAGATTCAAAATCATACCTAACACAATATGTGCGCCCAAATTCTCGTGCTTCCCTCACCGTATACATAACAGGGAATTCCTTGGTGAGGATGCGCTTACAACACAATCAAGTTGTGTTGAGGTGAACAATGTCTTGCTCACCACAAGTGACTGAAACAGACTTTTCCGCAACTATGGATTTTTCACCATCTATAGTTTTTGGCTTATTCCGTTTCACTTTTAGATTATCATGAAAGAGATCACTTTTAGAACCTTTCACATCCAAATCCATCTTTCCAAAGAATTTTTTAAGTTCCAACATCATGGATACTTCCTTCTCCATAGTCATGAACTTTTCTGGGATATCATTCATTGACTTTCTTTGGTATCCACTTCTAAGTGTGTTTAGGAACAACCAGAACCTTCTTCCCATTACTCTTTTCTAGAATTCTCGGAAGAGAATTGGATTGACTATTCTTTTGCAAGTTATCCTTTTGATAACCATTACGAATGTGAAAAGGATTCGTATGACGTTTATAGGAAAATCTTGGTTTATCACCGCACTGATTCCTTTGCCTAAAGGTTGGATTACAAACTGTAATGTTAAGAGGATTAGCCTTAACATAAGATCTTGGTTTCACAACTTCTTGTGATGCCCAAATAAGAACATCATGAAGTTTCTCATTCCTTATACGAAAACGACCTCCTTTCCAAGTGACCTTTGTTTCCGTAATAATGACAAATATAAGGAACGTTCTTACCCGGATTCATGTGTGCTATTTTTGGAGGTTGATATACTTTGCTCTTTCAAACCTTAACTTCCGGTGAAGGAATTTCACTTTTTCCATCAGTGGAAACCTTTTGTTGAGAAGAATCACTAGCTTTGACAAATTTTACCTCTTTGCTAGTACTTGGAGCATCTATTCCCTTATATACCAATCCGCATGTATCACGATGATTTTTACTTGCTCCTAGCATAGTTGTTAATTTGCTTGAACTAATATTGAATTTCTTCAAGTCATCTTCCAACATCTTGATTTTATCAAGAACGGGAGCTAAATCAGCCTCAAGGTGTTTTTCTCGAGCGAGATAAGTGCTTTCTATGTCATCAAAACTTGCTTGCTAAGAGTTAATCCTTGCTTCAGTTTCTACAAGTTTCTCTTCCAACAAGAAGTATTTTTGATAAACATTATCACATTCAAGTGACTTTCTACTCAGGTTTTCCTCAGAATCTTTGAGTATCGATTCGCAAGAGAGATTCAAAACACAAAGACCTCCGTAAATCCTTTTCAATTTCTTGTTTTCTCGACAGAGAGGAATCACAAGATGTGTGACATGAATTCAAAACCTTAACGTACTCTGAGACTTCCTCATCAACATCTCTATCAATATCTGAATCAATTTTATCAGAAAGTTCATCCAACTGTTCTTTTAAGCGTGTTTCCCAATCAACAGTTTTTACATCAAGAGCATGTTTAGATTTTGACTTAGATATGAAAGTTCTCTCAGGTGAATCCAAGCTTTGAAATAGATCTGGTAATTTCTGAACTGGTACGTTATTAGAGATAGACTCATCCATAACAATCAGATTGCTACAAACACAAATTTATGAGGTCTTAGCGTGTTTGCCTGCTCTGATACCAATTGAAAAGGCAGGGGTCTAACAACCACACCCAATATTTCGCTAGGAAATCTGTATGGACTAACTCCAATATAATTTCAAGAGAATCAACTAGACAGTCAGACTCAATTAAGGAAAATATATTCAAGATCTATATCTCAATTTCTTAATACAATCTGCAATCGAACAGATGGAAATCTGTGAGCCTGATTGATATGAGAAATAACTTGAACAGTATCAAAAAACAATGTTCAAGTGTCAATCAATTTCAATCAACAACCAAAGGTTGGATTTACCAATTAATTGAACTACGCACAACCTGTGATATTTCAATTATATAGAAAATATAACGCGGAAAAGAAATAACATACACCAGAAGTTTTGTTAACGAAGAAACCGAAAATGCAAAAAAAACCCGGGACCTAGTCCAGTTTTGAACACCACACTGTATTAAGCCGCTACAGACTCTAGCCTACTGCAAGCTAACTTCGGATTGGAATGTAATTGAGCCCTAACGAATCTCACACTGATTAAGGTACAGTCGCATTCCTTACGCCTCTTGAACTACGCCGGATTATGCGCACTTGATTCCCTTAGCTGATCTCACCCACAACTAAGAGTTGCTACGACCCAAAGTCGAAGACTTGATAAAAAAATATGTCTCACACATAAAAGTCTATTGAATAGATAAATTTGTCTCCCACAGAAATACCTTCGAGTTTCTTTGTTCCGTATGTTGATAAATCAAGGTGAACATGAACCAATTGATACATAAGACTTATATTCTCGAAGAACAACCTGGTAATATCAATCACCTCACAATAATCTTAATCGTATGGTAGCAAAACAAGATATTATGGAATCACAAACGATGAGACGAAGATGTTTGTGACTACTTTTTATCTTACCTATAAGAGATTAAATCTCGAGAAAATCTTAGAGAAGATAATACTCAATACGATAGAACAAAGTAAGATCAGAACACGCAGCTACAGAGAAAATAGTTGGGTCTGGCTTCAGAATCCCAATGAAGTCTTCAAGTCGTTAACCTATAATGGTTTTAGGAAAAAGGAGAATCGAACCTAGTTGCAACTAGTATCACACAGGAGGTGTGGGGATTAGGTTTCCTAGTTGCTAGAGTTCTCCCTTGTATAGTCTTCAAATCAGGGTTTCCAATCAATGCTACCTTGGTAACAAAACATTCAATATTCACCATTAGATGAAAACCTTATTAGAGTCAAGATAATATCTTTCAACCGTTAGATCGAACTTAGCTTGTTATACAAAATGAAATGTGACTTCATTTAGATATGAGTAACCGTACCTAAACGTGTACACATGGTTGTCCCAGCAATAGTTAACCGAAGTTAGCCATACGAACACTTTCATATCAACCTTGTTCATCTTAATCACAACTAGTTCAAATGACTCAAAAGAAACTAGTTATAGAGTTGTTCAATTGTTTACATTATCATAGAATTGAAGCAAAATCGATTTTGATTCACTCGAATCAATTCATGAACATTATAGCCACGGTTTGCGAAAGATTGCATTCCTTATTATATAAATGCATTTGTTCATGAACAAACCGATTTTAGAACTTAACCCACTCAAGTATGCAAACGGGTATGCATATCTAAATAGTCGGACTTGGTCTGGGTTCGCCAGTATGCGAACGGGTGCGCATACTGTCGTACATGACCAAACTCAGTTGAATTCCTGGACTTGAACTTTTAAGTCGGTACAAATACGGGTATGCATACTAAGTTCCCGGACTT